>NC_051285.1:3596164-4196164 GCF_015220745.1 Sebastes umbrosus | reverse complement strand
CTGTTCTATGTGTACAGTCCGTGTAGGGAGGAGGTCGGGGTGGATGGACGGGTCCAAAAACACCAGACTTTCACCCAGGAGACTAGTGTTTGTGTCCTGTGTGAAACCATAAATCAACGTCAACTTCTGTACTAAGAAACGCCACTTCTGTAGTCATTTCTACCCAAACCACAATCTTTTCCTAAATCTAATCAACTTGTTTCGCTGCCTAAACTTTACCAAATCGTTCAAACGTAGTTATTGTAACCCAAACGTTGTCACTTATTATCCCTACTTAAGTAACTCCACTTCCATAGTTATTTTAACCGAAGCCTCGATAATTGTTTTCCTGTGAAGACGGAAGTTTATTTTGAAAATAAATTGACGTGTGTTGCTGGACATTCATAGGAGAACGCGTGAAAAATGAGGAATAACCTTTCTTAAGATATCATATGAACCGTGATGGTTTTAAGGCAACTTTTTCACATCAGTTAAGTGTCTTCTTTATCAGATCTGTAAACTAATGACTTTCACACCTGGCACCTGTTCTGCCCTCTGGTTATAACAGGGATTCAGTTCAAGATTTGATGTTGGATGCCATTGTCACTTGTCAGCTGTTTGACTTGGCTGAATATTGTGCTGACTGCTGCAGTCCACCGTCAAGAAGACCCAGACCTGGGCAGTGGATGTGTTTCTAACCAGACCGCTCTCTTTAACTGGAGGCTCTCAAACATGAGAACCGTGGAGGGCCGGGACAATCCAGGTTTTCATTCCAGTCGAGGACTCCACTAGAAGATTTCACTGATTAACAACTCCTTACAGAGGAGGGAGGTAATCAGCAGAAACACTTGAACAATGTGCACATGTTTGAGACATTGAAAAAACATGATTTTGTATTACTTGAGACAGCTCCAGGAAATATTCCAATCCATGAACCAGATGCTGATAAATGCCTTGTGGAGGTGATGTCGTCATGACTTTTGAGCATCCTGCGTTTATTAAAAACATAACTAAAGCATGATGACTGGATCTCGGTCTCATCAGTATCAACTGATACGATACAATGATTTTCTGTAATTATGAATATTATGATAAGGGCTGTCAATCGATTAAAATATTTAATTGTAATTCATTGCATGATTGTCCATAGTTAACCATGATTAATCTGTTCAAAATGTACCTTAAAGGAAGATTTGTCAATTATTTAATACTCTTATCAACATGGGAGTGGACACATATGCTGCTTTATGTATATATTTATTATTGTAAATCAATTAACAACACAAAACAATGACAAATATTGTCCAGAAACCCTCACAGGTACTGCATTTAGCATACAAAAATATGCTCAAATCATAACATGGCAAACTGCAGTGGGCATTTCTGTAAAGGGTAGACTCGTGGGTACCCAGAGAACCCATTTTCATTAACATATCTTGAGGTCAGAGGTCAAGGGACCCCTTTGAAAATGGCCATGGCAGTTTTTCCTCGCCAGAATTTAGTGTAAGTTTGGAGCGTTATTTAGCTTTAGCTAGTATGACATGGTTGGTATTAATGGATTATTTAGGTTTTCTAGTTTTATATGATACCAGTATCTTCACTCTAGCTTTAAAACTGAGCCCGCTTCAACCTAAAAATCGCAAGTTGCGTTAATGCGTTAAAGAAATTAGTGGCGTTAAAGCAAATTTGCGTTAAAGTGTTAACTTTGACATCCCTATTTATGATTACAATTACATTACAAGTTCAATTTACACCACAGGATAGAAAAAATACATATTCTATTAAGGGGAATAAAAGACCCATTTCAAAAAGTATGGGCTCCTCTTATTAATTATCTGGAACATACAGACTTGGATAGTATGCTGGCTCAGCAGAGTGAATATGGAGATGATTGGATTGGGAGGGATGAATTTGGACACTTGTTGAGCTGTAGGAGAAACATTTTTATTATTTTAATATATTTTTATTCATTTATTTTATGTCTGTTTCATATTTTTAAAGTATTCTTTTTTATTTTATTTTTCTTGTGTATGTTTTTATACTGATATGGTTATGTATCAATCATGTGAAATCTAATAAAAAAAGATTTACACCACAGGACTGACCCATTCTGTACATTCATTATATTCCAGCCAGCGGTGCAAACAGAAGAAATATACTGCTCCAAAATCCCAAATATGAATATTTTTATAGTGTGTTTTATGATTATTATGTCTGCTTTAGTACGCAAATATATTGTTATAGTGTACATCAAGTTTTCTGTGACATCGATGTAATTAAACTCGGGTGTGAGATTATTTTTTACTCCTAAATATTCAGTCAAGTCAGGATTTGTTTCCTTTCAGTGGTTTAAACTGAAACCTCCATGAATATTATAGCAGCTCAGGAAACACTTGCATAAAGCACATGAGCGCAGAAACTCTAATAAGTAGGTATATCAGCACATATAATTAGATATAAGAGGGTATCGTTTTCAAATGCTTCACGGTTAAGAGGTACATTTAAACCACTGCTGTGTTATCCATTTAGTTCGTGAGCAATCCTCTTATCTAGTTACAGTCAAACAATACAAAAAGCCATCAGACAGGCAGTCAGGCAGAGAGACAGAAAGATCGAGTCAATAAAATCACATGAACACTCTCACGCCTGCACACATCACTGGACAAATTACACACATGAACCCGTGGACACACTCCCATCAGCGATAACGCCTGCAGATCATCACTTCGGCAATCCAATCTATTAGGATCTGATAAAGCCTGCACCGAACGGCTCAGATCTGTTTTTTGTTGCATTAAAAGGACTCTCAACATCTGTAATTTGCATATTTATTGTCTTACTGAATTCATTATCACTGTGCATTCACGGCAGGGTGTGACATTATGACTTAAATGTTCAGTAATGACAGAATATTTGTATCAGCTTGGCAGATTTACGCTGTCAGAAAAACAGACAAATAAATACATGCAGGACAAACCAGCTAAACAGTGGCCCATTAAATGCGGAGATTAAGTGACAGACCAACGACTGCCCCATTAAAAAATAAACACTGATAGAGTAAATACTGGCCCATTAACTACAAAATGGACCGGCCCATTAAGTGCCAAGATAGAGTGACAAATTAAGACTTGCCCAATACATAATTGAGACTGTACGACTAAAGAACGACTCATTAAATATTAAGTGTGACTGACAAAAATGTAGTTCAATACATACAAATAGAGAACAAACAAATAAAACACTGGCCTGTTAAATATGGAGACAGATAAAACTCTTGAAGGCTGATAATGATATAAATGAGTCTTAGATTGGCTTTCAAAGGATATCTCAAGCTTGACTGCATTGGGATCCCACAGGAACCAACACAAATTTTGCAGAAGCGTACGGTTTTAACTTTGCTAAGGTCAAAAAATAAACTGCAGGTCCCGATATTTATCTAGTGCTCACCAGAAGGATGGAGAAATTGAAAAGAAAATTAGAGCAGGTCATGAACCACTCGCAGGATGCACAGTCCACACAGCTCTGAGCTGGTATCTACATCAGCAGAACTTCATTCACAAAAACAGGGAATATAACAATGCGGCTGTCCAAGCATCTCCTGTAATTCGGCGAACACATAATCCACCACAGAGCGGGTGTTAAAGTATTATTTTAATTTTATCCAGGTATTCACCTTTCTTCTCACCAGACACCAACGTGATGTTTCTCATTAACGTGAAATGGAGAGAGAGGAAAAGCAGTTCTTGCTAAGTGAAGTCAATGCTAAAGTGCCTTAAACTTGCATTCTTTCTAACAGCCAGCAGGGGGCGACTCCTCTGGTTGCAAAAACAAGTCTGATTGTATAGAAGTCTATGAGAAAAAAATTGATTTCTTACCTCAGTAAACATTGTTAACATGAGTTTATGGTCTCAATCTTTAGTTTCAAGTCTTCTTCAATGCATGATGTTCATTTAGTAAATTATGGTCCCATTAAGAGTCAAATAGACCATAAAGCATGGGATGCTTTAGGGCGGGGCTACCTTGTGATTGACAGGTCGCTACCACGGCGTTTTCCAGTGGGGGAGTTGTCCGTGTTTTCTTCTTAGAACTTTAACCCTTTCGCAGTGTGTTTTCAGTTCATCAAAGTTAATTGTACCATTTTGGTCCTTTAAAAATGTCTTATTCAGCGTTCAGTTGTACTTAGCTCCACCCTCTCGTCTCACTACTCGTTGCAGAAAACAAAATGCCGATGGCCAAATTGCCTTAATTGAGGCATCCAAACCGTAATCCACAAACCAATGGGTGACATCACGGTGGCTCTGCCACTTCTTATACAAAGTCTATGGTTTCAACAGTGGGCTAGTGACTTCCTGGAGTCTCCGCTGGTTGTCTAGCAACTGGTCCCAGCCAAGAAACAGTCAAGACACATAACCACCCAAAAAACCTTGAACTTTCATTTTTACACTTCAGTTTCTGAACAGATTAAACAAACTATCTTTAATGTGTTACTCAGTGAGCTTTACAGATGTTGATCGGTGAATTCTGTTACCTTTTGTATGAATCTTCTCATCTAACTGTCAGCAAAAAAGTGAAACTATCAAACTACTGATGTTGCCTCAATAGTAAGGTGTGGAGAAAAAAAATAATTTCAATATTGGAACTGAATCTCAGGTGTCATATTGACATTACAATGATCAATTCCAAACAATACCGTCCCTGAGTCAAGGGTTAGACCAAAACCTTACCAGAAAAGCAGCCGTTAGTGTTTCATGGTTGAGTGCTTCCTCAGTCAGTCTGTCTGAGACTAAACACTGGCACATTAAATATTCAGACCTACTGACTAAACACTAGCCCATTTAAAGGCTAAGGCAGACAGACTGACTAAACACTGGCCCATCAAACACTGAGGCAGACAGATGGACCCGACAGCACAGCATCTGCTCAGCATTTTCATTCTAGCTGTGGGGGAGGTGCTCGCCACTTGACCCTGGGAGTGCCATCACTGTCCCTGCCACAGCTGAAACCGCAGCGGGAAGCTGGCCGCATGCTGGGCGCGAGATTTGGGATGCGGTGCCTCGATATCGGGGTCCGACTGATTGCAAAAAAAGTGGAGGGGACAAAACCAGAATTCTTTGCTGCAGGATGCCGGGAATTAAGGTGTGCAATTTTATCAACCTCAGGATGCCTTTGATGTAGCTGGTAAAGATGGTGTTCAGATCTCCAGACTCCCAACACATACTGCAAACAACTGTTCACCAAGACTGCATTCAATAAACAGTGTTTTGGTAAGTTATCATTGTTGATGTAGCTGACTTAATTATAATAATAAAAATGAGAAATGCTCAGAAGAGATGAAGAGAAAAAGGAAAGAGTTATGGAGAGATTAAAAAGAAGGATAATGAAAGAGGAAGAGGACTAGTGATAGAGGAGAAAAAAAGATGATGAGCGACGGACACAGTGAAGTTTGACATCAGACGATTTGGGAACTGAGAACCATTTCCATAACAGAACTGGTTCTGACTGCACCAGACAGAGTTCCTTGTTATTTTCATGCTTAGAGACTCTTACTACACGAGGATGGAAAACCATTTACAGGCCGTAGAAAGCTCCTGTCAAAATGTTCACAATGGAGGGCCAGAAAGCTGTTAAAAGCCTTGTGATTTCGGTCAAGTCCACTGAGCAATGTGGGGCTTTAAGGGCAACACCACAATGATAACTTGTGAGGGTGGAAGGTAATTTAGGTCCAGCCTTCAGGGAAATGAATGCAAAAAGAGAGAGACAGAGAGAGAGTTTCAGTAACCCCGAGAGATCAATGCGAGATGCTGCTCACTGCAGAGGAACCGCTAAATAAGCTGCTACGATCTGACACCGACTCACACAATGGGCTTGACCCGAGTGAACACTGCTGGCTTTTTGGTGGTCTGCCTTTTGGTTTGTCCATACTTCTGAGGATAGACACTTATCTCGTAGCTTTTGTGTTCAGTTTGGCCAGTCCTCACATCAAAAGAGTGTAATCCAGGGGTCTCCAACGTTTTTCCTCTTACAGCTAGTTTTACCAAATGAAAGTGGCCGAGAGCTGCTCGTAACACCAAGTTGTACATCGCCAATAGCAGACATAATGTCGGCCTTTTTTATGGTCTTTAATAACGTCATAAACGTAATAAAGTCCCATGAAAAGTTGCCGTGGACTTTGGTGAAGTGACGCGCTTGACGTTACATCTTTTACCGACTGCACCGCAAAAGAGACACACACATTGGTCATTCACATTCATTAAATAAAAAAATAAAAAATACCTATTTCTCATGAAAATAGTCTATTTTTTGCCTTTTATTGGCTATTTTCTGTGGTCACTGTCAAATCTGGTGTGCGCTTGCTAGTCTGCCAACATCGCCTAATGTTGCAGTGTCACTACCAAACCTGAAAGCAGCGTAGCTCGTATAATCGACAGCTGATTGATAAATATTCTTTTTGTGTCAGAAGTTTTTGAGGGACTAATCGTGTTCGTATGCTTCAACCACAGTTCTTGTCAGATGGTTGAACACCGTCTGAAACCCTATTCCTCCACCTCCACACCTTTCTGATGTCAGTATTGTGAGGGGATGCCTCTGACATTTCCTGTAACTTTCTGAAACCGACAATATGAGAAACAGAACTGTAAGATTGTAAGACACAGGAGTGTAAAGATGAGAAAGTATACATGATTTGAACTTCTCTCTCAAGCTCTCTGCGTGAAGTACTTCCTTCACTTTTCATGTGTACAACTTGTACACGTGAAAATCTTGGTTGCTTACTCTCCCAGTCGGGTGAACTGTGGGGACTCAGTTGCCTGTTTTTGCACATGCACACTGCAGCTGGTGATAAATGATGGATTGAACCGGTTTGTGCAACATTATCTTTGCAGCTGGGCGGCTTGTTAGGCGCTACAACCACAGCACCCCTACATGCATGCAAAGCACTAATCTTGTCAGTTAACAGTTAATGATCGGATAACGAGGGTCGGCTATCGGTCAGGAAAATAATTAAAATTTAGCTACTAGCAGCACTATGGAGCTGTTTTTCTGAGCGGGCCCCCGTTTGGTTTATCTCGCAAACGAGGACGCACATGCATCCGCACCCGGATGACACGATACACAGTCCTACCAATGGTATCAGGCTATTCCACTGATCAACAGGTGGCGGTATTATGGCAAGAAAGTCAGTGAAGAAAGAAACTGCAAGATAGTAAACAGGGATGTAAGCAATGATGGATTTAAAACACTTAAAATGTTTTATGCGGAAGGAAACGCACCTGAAGGATACACAAAATGTGGTTTGGTTGAGTAACACTGAATGGAAGCATAACTTTTGTGTGTGTGCGTGTGTGCAACAGGATACTGTACTACAAACAAAAAGGGGTTTGTTTACTTGAGGCAGTTTAAGCTCCGAGGTCGGTGTTACAGACTGATGTGCTTGTCATTTTATCATTCCCTCTGTGTCATTACATCTGCTTTGATTTGTCACTCTATTATCCAGCCATGCGACGCACTTTTGGCATTCTCAGCTCTGTTTTCAGAGATAGCGCATCACAAAGTACAATTGAACACAAGAGATTTGTGGCGTTGGCAGTGACATTAACGCACTTTTGATGCAGGAACACACTGATACAAAGTCATAAAGACAAAAATGGCAAAAACAACCGGTTGTTTTTCATTTTCAGGCCGACTTGCACGTCTGGATTTAGCACAAAGGTATCAGATATAAAAGGTTATCCATTACATTTACAATGATATATATATATATAAATTTGTGCTGAAGAAAATCCTATAATATAGTTTTCTATCCAATTTAAATCATATTGAATGTGGCATTCCAGCGAGTGGAACAATGCTTCTATTGTAAAGCAAACAGTCCTTTTATTTTTTCGCTATATCACATTTAACATGAACGCAGCAGAAACAAGACAGCCTGTGAAATCAATAAGGAAAAGTGAGAAACCATAAATGTGTCAAATAGGCTGTAACTGAACTGTTGAGAACACTGTAAAGTCACAGCTGTTTCAGCGTGTTACCACCGTGGGAATGTCATTCAGTGAAACTCACGCTGATGATCCATCGCTCTCTTCAAGTTGGCTGTGTGTATTACATTATGTCAGACTGAAGCTCTGTAAGGCTTTACATAATCCAACATAATCACCAAAACAAGGGCAATAAAACCCAGTTTGAATGTAACCACATGTAGTTAACCTTTAGAGTCCTAAATAGACCAATTTGGTACCAATTTGGTGCTAAATTTAACCATATTTTACCACTCAAGAATTGATCAAAATGACAGTAATGTCAACCGGGAACGCCGCCGATCTCAGACGGTTTCCGGGTGATGACGAATTTTGCAAATTGCACAGGAGCATTTTATAAAAGTGGCAGTATTATGCAGCCATTAAGGATGACATAACCAACGGTTGTGAGCAAAACAATGATTTATCTTCACAACTCTGACTCTCTCTTGTAAATGTTTTCTCTGTTGAGCTGATATTCTCAGAATTAACGTCTCAGCGAGTGTTACTATCTTCGAAAATGTAGATTTCTTTTCCACACAAACTCAAACTGTGTCTGTGTTTTTGCAAATGCTGCAGCTCTCCCTGACTTAACTCAATGAAAGACTAATCAGAGAGGAGAGAAATTAAAGAGGGTTTGATTAAAACGCCGACTACGTGACGCTGAACATTTTCCTCTACAGCGTGTTCTGCAGCAGTCCTACTTCATCTTGATTTATAATGAAAGTCTTTAGTATGTAAAGCATGTACAATACTGCGTGCCAGAAACACTCAATCTGTCACTCAAACGCGACAAAGAGATTCATACGAATGTGGACAAAGGCAGGAAGTAATTTAATGATTTAAATGATGTGCTTTTGTTTTCTTCTTAGGTACTTCTCCATTTTACAGCCATCATCATTATTCAGATCATTACTTGAAGTTTAATATTATGATCCAAACTGTTGAATGCTTCTGGTTCTTCTTAGACCTTCTGTATTTATAGGCATAAATTAAAATGGATTTATTTAAAATCTGTCTGATACTGCTTGTGTCCAACTGTGTTTTCTGCGTCCCCGTGGCTATGCAATAAATATGACGGGTAAAAAAATATATCATAAGAGTGGCATGAATAAATTATAATAAAAAACTCCCCAGATGATAGTTGGGCAACGTCATACATACATCAGATGATTTAAACTTCTGCCTTCAGAGATTTTGCTTTACACTTTTTTTCTTTTGCACCAATCTAGTGAAGTATATCTAGAGACTAGATATCGTGTTAGATTTTGGATATAATATGGCATAAGTGTTGTCTTATCCTGTAAATATTTTATAAAAGCACAATGTATCCTTATACAACGGTTTGTATGACATTTTACGAAAAGTTAAGTTTTGTTCTCCTACAAATGTTCAGCAACAAATGTCAATTTCCCCTGGTTACATCCATACAGTCTTTTCAAAATTAACTTCTGTCTTCACAAGAAAACCACGATCCTTTTTAACCTTAACAGAGTTTTGCTGCCAAAGCATAACCAATCGTTTCACAATGTTAACCTCGTGTGTTTCTGCAAGCGTGATACGAGGCTGATATGAAACGTATTCATGAAAGATATTTTTGGTTCAGAAACGTCGCCATTCAACGTATCTGTGGTTTGCAGAAATGTCCAATACACGTTTTTTGCAGGCGACTGGGCTGTTTTTAGGCGACCAAAATGTTATAATTAACTTTGATGAACTGAAGATACTCTATGAAAGGGTTAAAGTTGTAAGACAAAAACACGGACAACTGCCAGACCGGACAACGCCATGGTAGCGACCTGTCAATCACAAGGTAGCCCCACCCTAAAGCATCCCCTGCTTTATGGTCTATCTGACTCTAAATGGGACCATAATTTACTAAATGAACATCATGCTGTGTTGAAGAAGACTTGAAACTAGCGATTGAGACCATAAACTCATGTTTACAATGTTTACTGAGGTAATAAATCAAGTGAGAAGTAGGCTCATTTTCTCAGAGACTTCTATACAATCAGACTTACTTTTGCAACCAGAGGAGTCGCCCCCTGCTGGCTGTTAGAAAGAATGCAAGGTTAAGGTACTTCAGCATTGACTTCACTTTTCAGAGCAGGAGGTTGCCTACTGGCCTGACATGATTAATTGATAGTGAAAATAATCATTGCTGTGCCATTAATCATTGTGAAATTTGTGACGTTCAGTGACAGGGGAGCTGTCTACGAAGTATTCTGTTAGGACTTAAATGTCTCACTGTGATGTCTGATGGGACATGGACCTTAAATGACCAAAGGATGCAGTCTTCAGGATATATGATTCGCTCCACTGGCTCTCAACAAGCGGGATGAGAAACGACACAGACAAAAGGATAGTGACAATGTTCAATCTGGCCAGTCCATTATGGAGAGGCGCAGGGGAAAGCAATAGGACTGGATACAAGTCTTCACATCTTAAGTCTTTGCTCAGGAAAGTGCTCTGAATGAAAAGAGCCCGGAGAGCTCAAAATATGAGCACTTTTATGAGGAGGGCAGCTAGAAAATTTGAGATAAAAAGGCATCTGATTTGTTTTCTTCTGGTGCACTTAGTAGGCACGCAAGCATGTAGATTTGCCCTATGAGCATATGATGTCAACTGGATGGAAAAAAGGGGCCAGTTAGGAGGGGGCGAGCGATGGAATTAAATACTCTTTCAAATCCCATTTGGTGACATCTGGTGCCATTCCAGTGCTTAGAATAGTTTCCAAAGTCTAAGTGAAATGAATTAATAATTAATGCCTCCACACGCTTTCTTTGTGCTTATTTGGCAAAAGCTGTCGTGTAATGATCTGGCTAGAACTGCTCATTGCATTTCAGACTGTGACCCGGTAGCTTCAAGAAGGAGAAGAGCAGAATTATTGGGGAATTGTAATAGAATTTAAAGATGCACTTTTTCTAACGGAGAGTCATAAATCAAATGATCTTCCTCTGTAAACGGCACCAAGATGCGTTGTCCAAGATAGACCGACATAAAAATGCTCTTTCGTGCTCATAAATCTGTCACAGAAGAATACACAACTTATTTATTAATATGCAGCTGGCTGTTTAGCCAAGTGTCACTCAGAGTATCACTCTGGTCAAAGCCAGCTGCAGTGAAGAACTACATATCCAAAAGGGTATGCTGGTAGTAAGGTACAGTTGTTAAGAGTAGTTTAACTGTAGAGCATTTATATGTTTGTGTATGTAAACTAAGGATGCACCGATACTGATACCAGTATCGGGCATCGGGTCCGATACCGTGCTCATGTACTCGTACTCGCAAAACGGCTCCGATACAACGGCACCGTTACCACTTTACAGCAGCGTGGCGTTAACCTCTCGTCACCATCTTTCGGGCGCACGCGCTCACGCTCCACCTCCCCGACGGTGCGGGCGAGACAGGCCGGTGGTGCGCCCGACCCCGCGGGGCCGGGATCCCACCTCGCGCCGGCCCTCACTTTTATTGCGCCTCGGGGTTTTGCTTGCACCCTCTGACTCACGTTAGACTCCTTGGTCCGTGTTTCAAGACGGGTCGGGTGGGTTGCCGACAACGCCACAGACCTCTGGTGCCTTCTACGTGGGCCACGGTATGACACGGTTGGGGCGCACTGAGGACAGTCCGCCCCGGTCGACAGTCGCACCGGGAGCAGGGAGCCCCTGTTACGGTGCGGTGAGGTCCGGGCAGGGACCTCCCGAGCCTTTCCAAGTCGACTCGCCTCGCAGGCCGACTCGTATGTGGGACTCCTCAGCCTGCCGTGTGTCGCTCACACCCTCCAGCTGGCTGTTAACGAGGGTCTTTTGGCACAGAGAAGAACTCATATTGGTACTCGGTATCGGCTTGTACTTGGTCTGAAAAAAGCGGCATCGGTGCATCCCTAATAAAAAGATATTCAACTACTTCGAACTTTTTTTTTAGAACAAATATTGGAACGTCAGTTTTTGTGAATTCTGACAGCCCTATACGGTTTATGTAAATAGAATAGTGGCTAAGATAACACTAACAGTCATGGGAGGAAGCATTCAGGCCAGCAGACTGACTCAGAACAACAGTTAAGCATCACATCCTACACAAGTTCAACATTACAACACTGCAGGCAAACATATCAGTTGCACAACGAGGACGCTCTGCCAAACTTAATGATTTACATAACAAGAAAAATAAGTTTTGTTTTCACATCTTCTCTCATACTCAAGAGTTTGAGACGGTTCAAGGAGACTGTCGATACCTGTTGTGAGAGGGCAAGATTTATTATGCTTTCAACCCGTCTCTGGAATAGGAATGAGAGAGAAACGGACGCATTGAGAACAACTACCGCATTGAAATGGGGTCATAATTTAATTTTCCTCTGCTGACAAGCTCTTAGCAAACAGCTCTCCTGCCCAACATGCATGTGATTGAAATGGGGGGGGGATGAGGACTCCGTGTCACCGTCTATTCCGTTTTGAACTTGCATTTTCTCGCCTGAACTCAAATAAAAACCTAAGTTAATTGCATCCTCATCACAATCCAGACAGCTCCATTTAGCGCAGTCACAACACAAGTCCATTTGCGGCTTCGCTTCTGTCAAGTGAGACAAACATTTACCGAGCCAGACGCACTTCCAGTTTCAGACCACATTGTGGGGGATAAATAAGAAGATCAAGTGAGCCTAGAGACGTCACAGACTGAATTCAGCGAGAAGATGAATGATAAGTGGAACATGGCATGTTTTTCTTCTGAATGACAGACCAGCACAAGGGAAGCCTTTGTCATTCTCCTCCACCCTGCCATCTCATGTTCTCTGTGTCTAATAAATGGCAGAAAGAACCTCATCTTTACAGTTTGCTGCATCTCTGTACGAGTTTATCTACGAGGTGCCAGAGTGGATGAAAACAACATCAAATCATGGGCAGGAGAGATGCAAACAAGCTGCCAGATATCATCAGAGGGAAGTGTAAAGTGCATCAGAGAGGGCATGGCTGGTGGAGCTCCACTGTAAATCCATCCACAGGAGGGAGGGGAAAAAAAACAAAAAAAACAGACATCAGTATTGAGTTTTGTGTTCAGCTCTGTCGCTGCGAGCTTGTGATTCAAAGTTTGTGTGATAAATCAAACCCTTATTTACTCATTTATGCGGCACTTTCTGTGCGAGAGCCAGAGCTAAATACTGTATGATCAGATATGGATCCACACAGTAAAAGCCAAAAAGACTACTAGGCACTAGGGATGTTCCTAACGACTAATTTCCCTGACGTTTAAACTATAGTTTAAATTTAGTCGACAAGTCTAAAAGTAAAAAAAAAAACAGTCAAAATAGATACACACAATTTAATCTATGAGGTTCAATATTATGTATAAGAGTGTTAATCACATTTTTCAATAACCAAATCATATTTTAAATGCCGCTGACATCAATATGTCCCTGAGCATCGCTTATACCGTTAGTATCTAAGCGTGCAAGTTTGATTCATTGAGTTCGCTGGCGTTAGCCTTCTTCGTTGATTCATAGCATGCCATGTCGCTAGCTTTAGTCTCGAGAACCAGACTGACTGCTGAACCTATAGCTACTATTTTGGAAAGAGGAGGCAGTCTCATTATGATGAGAGGAGTCTGGCAGTGTTGATGGTTTAAGGACTTTAAGGAAGAGGTGCATGCATCCCATGCATGTTAAACAAATTTGACTCCAATTGAAAATCTGCCCGTATCATTTTATAACTCTAAAAGCAAAGCATGAAAATGGGTTTAAATCAAAGCTGGGTACACACATTAATTCCTGTAATATCCAAAACTATATTAATTATAGAGCCAAACATTGAAAACTGCATTGGGGAAACTTTTTTGTTACATTTACTTTAAGTTTACTTGCCCTGAAAAAAACAAGTCTTGGTATATGAGGCTGTATATACTGTGTTTACTGTCAGTAAATCATCAAATCAACTCAGATCTTAGCTGCTCCTCCATTACAGTTCACTGAAAGGTGTTGGATGGGGGTCACGGCTCAGTGCAGGTCAGTCAAGTTATTCCACACCAAACTAGGAAAACCATTTCTATATGGACCTGGTTTTGTGCACGGAGGGAACTGTCGTGTTCAAACCAGAAAGGGCCTTTCTGAAAACGGTTGACACAAAGTTGGAAACGCACAACAAACATCTGTCTCTTTAGCTGCCAAATGCTCCGCTATGTTCAACCAGCTAGTCTCTAACTGTGTCTGTCTTTTATTCGGTGCTGAGCAGGTGCTGCACATTCAGTTCGGAGATGTTTCACGCTGAAAACATCTGCCTACCGAGGCCAAAAAACAACTGAGGGGTGAGACTGAAACCAAAATACTGAGCTGGGAAGTGTAAAGCTGGAGGGAACTAGGGAAGCTTTTCCCTAATTGGAACTAAAGGGTTAAGCCCAAAGCATGAAAAGCAGCTCCAGAGCACGAACATACAGTATGTGGACTTGCCCAGGTGTAATGTTTTATATCTTACAACAGAAGCCTCTCTACCATCCTCACAAAATGGCACAACTCAAGACATCTAACACTTTAAAAAACAAGTGTCCTACAATCGGTCTCCATAATATCTTCAAAAGATACTTCAGTGCGTAGCTCCCTGCTGGAAAGTTCAGCTTAAAGACGGTCGGTTTGACAGCCCCCTTTTCTACGCTGTAACCCCAGAAAAAAAACATCTATTGCTTTGAAAAGGTATTCATGCGGAAGAACAACACCAAAGAGAGACTTTTCAATCCTTAATCCTTCTCTCAACCAAATGCAGCGCGCTCCCGAATACTTCCTACCTGCAAGCCTTTCAGTGAGGGTGAGCAAACATACTTCACAAGACTGCTCTTAAACACAGAGCTGCTCAGATAAGATTAGCCAACATGGCTGTGAATGGGAGATAAGTGTAGACTAATTCCTCGTGTCTTAGGGGCAGAGTTCCTGCAGAGTCCCAGTGGGCTGTCCTGCATCTGGAGCTTCCTGGAAGGCTTCGAGCTATGAAGGATCAAATACAGCAGCTGATGGCTTTACTGTACTTGGTGGACAATGTGTACTAGGGATGGCACGATACCAAAAATGTAGTAGTTGATACCAAAAGCAGTGAATTCCACGAGTCTCGAAACCAATTCGATACCACAGTAAAAAAAAAAAGTAAAACAATAAATCCCATCTACTTCAACATCCACCGTTCATCCACTAACATCCATCTGTTCAAAATTAGCCTTAAAGGTAGATTTGTCAAGTATTTAATTCTCTTATCAACGTGGGAGTGGGCAAATATGCTGCTTTATGCAAATGTATGTATATATTTATTATTGGGAGTGAATTAACAACTCAAAATAATGTCAAATATTGCCCAGAAACCCTCACAGGTACTGCATTTAGCATAAAAAATATGCTCAAATCGGAGTGGTTTAGCGAGATGTTTGGAACCCAATTCGACCCGGACCCAATTTGTGCCCTCTTTGGTTTAACACCAAAGGAATCCAGTGCTCGCCTACCAGGTAAGGCCTGTCATTGGTTTTACTACACTCCTTCCTCCTTAAATGGAAACAACGCACTCCTCCATCCTTTTCTCACTGGGTTAAAGAGGTTATGTATTTCTTAAAACTAGAAAAAAATTAAATACACGCTGAAAGGTTCCTGTCAAACCTTTGTTAAGATATGAAGGCCCTTTTTAGATTTGTATGACTCTCTGCAGGATTCCCTTGACGAAGAGTAGAGTGGAACACATGAATGTCATATTACAGTAGTGAGCAAATCTTTGAAAATCAATAAAACATATTTACGAGATAAAAAAAAAAATATGCTCAAATCATAACATGGCAAACCGCAGCCCAACAGGTAACAAAAAAACATTTGTTTTTTACCATGGTATTGAATTTGTGTTGGGAATCGTGAAATTCGTGGTATTCCCTGGACGTGTTGATAGTGAGTTCACTGCGTCCCAAACACAATTCCTATCGTCTCCAGGATGATGAGACGCCCTTAGTCTCAAGCCCTGACAGTACTTTAGAAAAACCAACACTGTCACATTTTCAGAAATTTGGCATGGACTTGGTACCAAAGCATCGGTTTTGTGACATCCCTAATTTAACCAGACATAGAAAACGTGTGGAGGCATTTGTCTGCTGAAGGTTCTTCCTGATTTGCCCGACATGACAAGAGAAATCTCTGCAAGATCACAGCAAAGCAGCCCAGAGACACACGGTTCAGTGTTAATCCTGCGACGTGACGGTGATCGGTATGCCTCACACACTTCCTTTTGTGGAAGCACGGCGACAGGAAATCTCACTGAAGGAGACAACATGGCCGCCTGTCTTCAAGCTGGCACAATATAATAAATACGGGCCGCCCGCTGTGTGACGAGCAGGAGGGGGCTTTTCATCTGATTGGAAGCAAAAAGCAAAACCGTAGCCATCAGTGGAGCTCCAGCCCGACATCTCTCCCAACAAAAACACACAAACAAGGGGAGAGATATCTGTTTTCATATCAAACATTTAACAGACTGAAAAAGCAGCAGGATTAAATAGATTTCTAACCAAAACAATGACAAGTGCAGCGACCCCTTTTATTACTCAGGGCGAGCTAGCATCCTTTGCCAGGAGATAACACAACTGTCCCTTTTCCCTCCACTTCAAGTAGTTCTGGAGTTGTTATCTCCAACATTCACTGCACAAAACTATTCACTTTGGAAGTCGGCACACTCAATTACGGTGGAGGGCGAGATAAAAGACAATGCTTTATTTCAAAACAGATATCGACTAACATTTTTCACTGTCAATACTTTGCAACAAAAGGCTCAGAGAACACAGCGCAGGGTTGTTTAGATGGTGTGCTATTTTAACCTGACAGCCGCACATGTCACAATCTGTTCCTTCTCTCTTTGAGCCAGAAACTTTTTCAACTAAGTGTCAAACTCTGTAAAACTGAGAGATGTGCAACACATCGACTCATGTTCTTCCACATACGGCGATGCCTCTCTGTCTCCTAATACCCAGCAGTATGGGCGCACTGTAATTTGTCAAGGCACGAGGAGTTCTTGTAAAACTTTTTCTCTGACACGGGAAATGGGAATATGAAACAGAGAACGTTCATGAATATGCAATGGATGTTCTTAGCGCTGACATTGCCTTTGTTTTCCCATACAGATGTGATGCAATTTCATATTTGATGTGGCAATATAAAGCGCGACACCAATGACACCTTTGAGGTTACAAGACGAAATCCTGAACAGTCCGTCTACATCTGACACTCAGCAGCAACAAACAGCCTGTTGTCCCTTCATTAGGGCTGGAGATGATCAACTGATTTCTCAGTTAATCAGTGCAGACATCCTGCTTGAGCTTTAATCACACTAATTATATTTCGAAGCATCCCACACTAGTAGGCTACTAACAACTGAGGGGGTAATTTAACCACTTCAATCAAACTATTGTTTTCCTGAACAGCCAACTTTTCTGCCCGTCAAAGTCCACCGGCATGAAATACGTAACACCTCAAGAGAAAGACAAAATCTCAGGTATCATGGATTTCAGCATGCATGACGATCCAGTGGACAATCGGCACAAGTTGCTGTGAATAACAATAGGAGGAAATCTGAACCCTATAATCAACACAAAAGTTCTGTGAGAAGTAACTGTAACTGTGGAAAGTGCTGCGTTATGTTGAAGTGGTGTGAAGAGAGAGAAGAGTCACTCTCACTGGACTGCTTTTCCTCTCCGTCCATTTCATGTTACAGATTCACACGGTAAAATAATACTAATAATAATATTTAACGCGTGCTCTTTGGTGGATTATGTGTTTGCCGAATTACAGGAGATGCTCGGACAGATTCATAAAAGATGGTGAATCTAATCTCATCTGTACATTTGATCGATAATTACAGCCACGCTGTTATTTCCTTGTTTTTTTTAAGGGAGTTCTGCTGATAGAGCTCAGAGTGAGACTGTGCAGTCAGAGATTCATGACCTCCTTTAATCTTTTCAACTTCACTTGTTGACTCCATCCTTCTGGTTATCACCACAGTTTATTTTTTTAACCGCTTGCTACCACCAGCAGCAAAGTTATAACCGCCTGCTCCCGCGGGATCCCAATCCTAACGGTGTCCTCTAAAGCAGAGCGCTGCACACAAACACACACACACGGCCCTGCGATCGCACACCGGCGCAACTCACGGCTCGTATTAAAACACTGTCGTTCTTAAAGTATCGGTACTAATAAAACAGGGTATCGTATCGTTTTTAACGGCAGGGTATCGCGATACCTTTCTAGTATCGGTTTACCGTGCAACTCTATAGTCAACTGAGAATTTCTTTGGTCACAACAGATGAGATCGCTACAACTTGGATCTCTCGCTCCACTAGCTTTGTCACTCATTATACTTACTGGTTGACAATTACGTAGATTACTTACAAATTGATTTCATGGGATATATACGAATTACAGTGCATTACTCTTCATAGGTATGGTTAAGAACTGTTTATGAGAACAGCCTGTTGAATCACGTGTTTTCTGATCTAGGCAGCCCACAATGTATGAGCACAAGCACTGAAAGAGTGAGTTTTTATATGATATGTCCCCTTTAAGCAACCGATGGAAAGAATCAATAGGTCAAGGGTCAAAGCTACTGTGCCGTAACATTTTTTCCTGGGGCTTAAGCCCGATGTCATCAGAGGCGAGGAGACAGGAGAGGAGCAGAGGAGGTGATATGAGTGATAAGGGTGGAGAAAATGACTCGAGGTACTATACTTCCTGAGAAGGGGATTTTCCTGACTGAAGATTGGAGGTGAATTCTGATGTTCCTACTGGAGTGAGAAGTTCATTTCATGACCGATGAGCCAGAAAGGAGACGACTCGACAGTAGGTGGATTGATGACCGGAGCAGCATTGGCAGAATAAAGAACATTGCCCAGAATGTAGGAAGTGGACCATAGCGTGGAGCTATCAGGGCTGCGGACACCTCGGAAGTTTGTGTGTGCCAGCACTAACGTTTTTGAATCTGATTTCGTTTGAGAAAGACAGCATAGGACGGAGTGTGAGATGAAGACGAGGAGGGACGCAGCATTAAGGACGTGGGGTTGAACGAGGTGGTACTATTTTGATAATAGATTAATCGGTTTGAGGTCTAAATTCTCTGATTCCAGCTTCTTAAATGTGAATATTTTCTGATTTCTTTACTCCTCTATGACAGTGAACTGAATATCTTTGAGTTGTGGACAAAACAAGACATTTTAGGACGTCATCTTTTTAATTTTAAAGACCAAACAACTAATCGATTAATCAAGAAAATAATCGACAGATAAATTGACAATGAAAATCATCGTTAATTGCAGCCCTACTTTTTTTGTGACATGCCTACAGCAGGCAACCACAAGAAGATGTTATCTAATTAGATGTGTTTAAAAGCAACATTACAGAATAGGCTCTGCAAAACACTTGAAGCTATGACTCACGCTGACCTTTCCTTTACCTCCGTCAGACGAGAGACCTTTCATTCTATGTTACCCGCGTTTCTGCATCCCATTGAAATATGTTCAAAAAGACTCTTCTGTTGAACTAAATCAATGCAATCTATTATGTATATTTGTAAAACGTAATTAACAAGTTTGTCGGAATAATACAAACCGTCTGCTCCGGGTTGCATTCTGCTTCCACTAAAGAGGGGAGATTTACATTGTGCAAAATTTACTTAAAACTCAACAACTTGAAATAGCTTTCAAGAGGTTTTCTCCTAGAACAGCATTTTCATTCTCTTTCATGTGGAACAACCCTCCTCTGGGGTGGAAAATTGAAATTTTAACAGTAGCAAATCACTGTCTCCTCCATCCTCTTCCCTTCCCTCGTCTACTGCAAGACAGTAAACCGACAAAGCAGGATGCAGAGCATAAACAACACGGCCAAACTAGCAGATTTTATAATGAAGAGACGCGGCAAAGCAAAGCTTTAACTGACGGTGAAATATACAACATTTTTACAAATCCAGATGTCAATACTGAGCCGCTGTCGAAGGCCCGGGGGTGTCTATATTCATAGACAACTTATTTAACTTGACAAATATGAGAGTGTGGTGATATCGACGCTGCTCCTCATACAGTAAAGCCTCGTGGGATTGACACCTGGTCAGGAAACGGCTAATAACTCCTGACATCTAATTTCACAGGAGGAGTGTGTGAGTGACACGTGGACAAATAGCAACAGTGTGAAAGAAATTACTGTCAGTGGAGCCGGGAAGGGTCTGCAGTCGGGCTCAAAGGACAGGCGGTTGAGTCGTGTCAAAGGGTTAACAGGGTCTAAGGACAGAGGGAGTTGTTTGCTGTACAGACTGTAAAGCCCCTCGAGGCAAATTGAGCTGTATGAAAGAATTGATTTGACTTAAAGAAGTCTGCTGTGGTGCACATCCGAGAAGACGCACCACAGGTACAATCACATGATCGTTTTGCTCCATGAATGTGTGCCAACTGCAGGCCAAGCAGTCGGCCCGTTTCAAAAAGGCATGTTTTGTACTAGTTCTATAAACTGTCAACTAAATCCCATGAAAAGGCCAAAACCAACAATGCATTAGTCCGTCTCTAAATACATTGACTCCCCCGACCCTGTCTGCGACTCTCGGCCCCAAGCCCAGTGCTTCCTACAGGAAATAAAGCTTTAATACTTTTCTAAAAACAGTTGGCAACTTGTGACCTATCCTACCAATCCTGTATGTGTGGTCTACTCAAATCAGGACATCTGCCACTTTGGCATGAAGGAAAAACGCTAGTGATGGGAATAAAGAACAGTAGTTGTCCGCTTTCTTGGCATCTCATGCCTCTGTGACCATCGATTCCTCTTATTGATGCTTTCAGACAGTTACGCATGCACAATGACGCGTACGCACGCTGTATCATGTTTCAGTTTGTTTTGGACCCGAGACACGGCGGAGAGAAAAAAAAGCGCTCAACAACGTGGCGCTACTAAACCTGAGGGGACGCATCCTATTTTTCCCTGATAATGCGACATGGTGAACAATAAATCTGCGTTGAAATCAGCAGCAGGAGAGTTAGTAAGGTTACCTGTTAGCAGCCGCTGGGCAGCACAGTCCTGCTTGGTTAAATAGTGGAGCTACTAACGTTAACGGAGGTGCCATTGAGTTATTATTATGAGCCGTTCATCATCTCGTAAAATTAAGTTTTTGGTGAGGAACTTGAATAAATCCAGATGTTTGAAAGAGATGTTTTCACATCAATATAAAATAGATAATAGAGAGGGAATTATGAGCTGTTTAACTTCCTAATATAAGCTCTAAGCAGCTTGCAAATATTTTTTTTTTAATCAAAGCAAATATTTAAATAATCATAATCATTTGAATTGTGTGTTTTTATGCAAATAAATAAATAACTAATAATAACAAATAAATAACCACTATAGATGACATTAATAAAGTACAGCACAGTGCTCTGTACAGTACCCTCTCTCCACGGTGTCATTTGACCACTGTAATTTACCGTGTATATAATGTTTTTTATGTTTTATATATCGAACATTGAATGACATCAGATCTAAAATGTTTATTTTTATTTTTATTTTAATTTAGCGCAGAGATTTCAAAAGTGGCAGATCAAATTTCTGAGTGGCAGACAAAAGAAAAATACATGTCGGCCACAGTGGCAGGAAACGAAAAAAGTTAATTTCAGACCCCGACAGAATATCACCAGACGTATCCCTTAAAAACCAGCTTGGACCGACAACTCCAGTTCTCTGCATAATAAATCAGAAGATCCAGAATCCTACAGATTATTAACAATACCAGCTGCTGAGCCCACATGGAACAGATGTAGTCAACTTGTCATTTTGGTGGATTCTTGTGTTAAAATGAGCTCTGCTGAGACTTTGGAATAATATCACAATCAATGGTAACTTCATGATCGTGAGTGAGTGTAAATCAGCAGCAGAATGAAGGAGAATACTTTTTAGTTCAGGCATGAAATATTGACAAATACCAAACAAATATGTGCGCTGCTGGGCCCAGGTTTATTTGGTAAAGTCTTTTTGACTTGCACTATTTTATGTATTTGATTCTCATTTTGGTTTTGCTTACCTTTTTTCATATATACATATTTAATGAACATTGTTGAAGGGTACGTGAGATTCAAGATTGCTGTAATTGTTGTGCAGACAGTATGACGAATAAAGAAACTTTAGAACAATTTGTAGTGTTAAACACATCTGTCCACTCCTTCAATGCAGCCGTCATCTTGCTTAACAATATACAACTTTTCTGTATCGAAGTGAACTTTAGCAATGACTAATAATGAAGCGTACAATTAATAATCAACAATACATATACTGTATGTTTTCTTCTATTCTTTCATTACATCACTAAATATAAATTGGAGGATTTTTACCGTTGACGTGATGAAAAGAGAGCTGAGCCGGAAGGCAAAGCTCTCGATCTACCGGTCAATCTTCGTTCCTACTCTCACCTATGGTCATGAGGGCTGGGTCATGACCGAAAGAACGAGATCGTGGGTACAAGCGGCCGAAATGGGTTTCCTCAGGAGGGTGTCGGGCGTCTCCCTTAGAGATAGGGTGAGAAGCTCAGTCATCTGTGAGGGAGTCGGAGTAGAGCCGCTGCTTCTTTGCGTCGAAAGGAGCCAGTTGAGGTGGTTCAGGCATCTAGTACGAATGCCCCCTGGACGCCTCCCTAGGGAGGTGTTCCAGGCACGACCAGCTGGGAGGAGACCACGGAGAAGACCCAGGACTAGGTGGAGAGATTATATCTCCACACTGGCCTGGGAACGCCTCGGGATCCCCCAGTCAGAGCAGGTTAATGTGGCCCGGGAAAGGGAAGTTTGGGGTCCCCTGCTGGAGCTGTTGCCCCCGTGACCCGACCCCGGATAAGCGGTTGAAGATGGATGGATGGATGGATTTTTACCGGAACAAACCTTCTGGAAATAGATGATGAGTTTAGTTTGAGAAAGGCTTGACATGAGTGTAATATAAAGATCTACAGTAAGTTGATCCGACTGACTGTTTTTGTGCAATGCACTCGTTTTATGGCGTTATAAAACTCAGAACAGAACACGGTATTAAACAGAACGGATCAATGGCAACACGGTTATAGACACTCGATGTGGGTTTTCAAAGAACAACATGTTCAATCAGTGACCCTGAAGCAATGACATCTTAATTACAACATTTCGGTAGCGAAGATTATCAGACAGCGGCAGTAACTTTATTTAATTACCACTAATAGGTCTGAACATGACTGTTTTTTCTTCTGTCCTTGGATTGTGTAGGTGGGAGTGAATCCGTCAGTGTAACCGCTGCTCTGATCCTTTGTTTCTTAAGCAGTTTGTTTCTCTGGCAGAGAGAGAAATAAGCAGTAAAGCACATCTTCACTTTATACTGAAGTGGTGGATGATGATGCAAAAATTCTCAATTAAAACAGAAAAAAGGAAATTCAACAGTTTCATTTTAAAAGCATGGCTTTCAGAAATGTGTTGCAACAAAAACACAGCTAGAATCCCCTGCTTATTCACTAGAGCAAACAAACAAATAGATAAATATAAATAGAGAAAATGAGACATTGGATGTCTTGCAGGGCGATCAATATTAACAAGATTCAGTGAGAAACAGCGACCTTTGATTTCAGACACCTATGGCGTGTTGCTGTTGGATGGAAACCTTGTGACTTCTTCTTTCCTGCTTTAGCTTTAGTCAAATAATTACATCATACTTATTAAAAAATCGTGTGAGCCTAATGTCATCAAGCTAACAAATCATGAAGAAGTATAAGATATAGTAGGTCGGTTCACGCCTATGCCGGAAGAGAATAAGATATGCAATGTTTATAATCTAAAAGAGGTTGAAAATTAATTTCATCTCATGTTTTATTATATGTTACATGACAATTTGAGGATTCCCTTGTTTGATGAAATGCACAAGCAAAAACCTGAGCTATTTTGGGTAGACAATGGAGAGAAGATGATTATTTAAGGTTGCAAATTATATTTCTAATAAAGAAGTCAATCTCAGCTTTTTATGTAATAGATTTTTTGCTTTATTTTGTTTTCATCTGTCTGTCTGTCTGTCTGTCCATAAGCTTGACATGATACTGTAAGTGTGTGTACACACATGGATATGGATACCTTGTTTATGCTTTTGGTTTATTTTGTTTGTATATTTGATCCTTGTTTATGAAATTTGAAAAGTCAAAGTGTCTTAAAGTGTGCAAAAAACTGCAGCTTGAAAAGCGAGCCCGCTACAACCTCTGAGAGACAGAATAGCGGCCGGGACCGCCATCAGGCCATCGGAGTGTTAAGCGGTTAAACAAGCAAAGAGTGTTTTCCCCCTCTTTGTGCTGTGGCCAGCTCCTGGGTTACTTATATAACGGATTATAAACACAGCTATACTAAAAGATGCATTATTTGCATGATGTTAATCTCATACAGTTGTTTTTATATGTTCTGTTTATACTTTGCATGATGCAATTCTCAGCAGCTCTGTACAACTGCCCTCTAAAATAACATGTAAAATTACTACTTTATAATATTATGAATTTATTCTCGTAATATTATGACTTTATTCTCGAAATCTCAGATTTATTTTTTTTCCTCAAAGTGGCCCTGATACTCCGTCGTAGCTCTGAAACTTTGCGTTACAAAATAAATATTTTCTGTTTTCTTCACATATTTGGAAAATGGGCTCTGAGCTGTAGATTTGAGTCATGCTAAAGCATATCTGTTAGTATTTGTAGATTACATTTTTGTCTTCAGCCCTCCTTGCTCTAACCTTCAAAGAAGAACACCCTGATTAACAACAAGTATTTCAGGTGCCTGGTGTCCCTCCATAATCAGCTCTGTACAGTCAACATGACCACTCAACCTAATGAGGTCATTAATTAAGCAAATTAAGGCGTTCATTATAAAATGTCTCAATGTCAAACACACTTGTCTACACATGGACAGAATTCATATAAGAGATCTCCTCAGTTCCTCCACTCTGAAGGGGACTCTGTGACGTTCTTTCATGTATCATTTTCCAGTTCTAATAATCACGAGAATGTGTCTACACGCCGATGACACCGATGACAACACATGTCGTCCCGCCTGCCACCTCGCACAGCGGAGGGAGGGACATTAAACATGGATCACGTCCTCAAAGTAGGCCACCGCAGCTCCAGACACCTCCAGAAAAACTCTCCATGCAGACGAGCTCAGAGCTGCTTCGTGACACTTCGATGCTCCAAATGGCTCTTTGTTTCAGACTGAAACCACTTAGTCGCATTTTTAAACTTCAAACATTGTATATGTTCCCTTTCTTCTCTAATACAAGCTTCTTTATTGGTCTATCACCGGGAGGAATTCTCGTGTGCATATATGTATTTGTGTGAGTGGGCAGCTAATGCATGGCTTTCATCACCATAGTAAAAAGGCCTGGATCTGGTTCCAGGTTGGCATAACACCTGCATTCACTAAGCTCCACGTCTAACGAATCTTTTAACACTCCTCCTTGTTTTTTATTTGTAAAGAACAGTATACAAAGCTTTCAAGTAGCAGGCGTCTTATTTTTAGCAGACTGTTGCTTATGCAGGTTGAATTAAGAAGAAAAGAGTTGGCGGTGGCAGATCATATCTACGATAGCTAATTAACATTAAAGCTGTGAGTCACTTGACAAAAGGCCAAAATGAAACTTTTGGTTTAAACGAAAGATAAAATCTCTATTTACACTCAGCCCTCCGAGTGTACAGAATAAAAAATAACTAGATTTACCGCCTCGCGGTTGTATGCATCCGCCAACCAGTCAGATTGCAGTTTAAATCCATCGCTGTCCAAAATGTCATCACTTCATCATTTTATCCTGTTAGACATTTGTGTGAAATTGTCATAGTGAGCATATGAATTCTTGAGTTATGACCAAAAACGTGTTTTGTGAGGTCACAGTGACCTTTGACCACCAAATCAATTCATCTCAGAGTCCAAGTGCACGTTTGCAGGTTATTCTCATAAACCGTTTGTAGCTATACCTAGCAAAAGTGAATGCACTGTAATTCGTATTTATCCCATGAAATCAATTTGTATTTAATCCACATAATCGTGAACCAGGGAAGTATGAAGAACGTACTTAAGTTACTCCACTTCCGGTGTTATTTTAACCCAAACCACGTCTTTTCCGGAACCTAACCAAGTTGTTTCCTGTGAAGAAAAGACTGGAGCGGAAATTGACATGTGCATTACGTTTGCTGGACATTCGTAGGAGAACGCACGGGTTAAAACTTTTCGTAAGATATACGAACCGTTGTATGAGGACACGTTGACGTTTATGCCAAATTTGAAGAAAATTCCCTCCAGGCGTTCTTGAGATATCACGTTCACGAGAACGGTACAGACGGATGAACGGACAACCCAAAAACATAATCCGGGCACGGCAGTCGCTGGCACGGAGGCATAAAAACATAATAAGAATACTAACTTAAGTTGTAAGTATCAAAGCACCTATGAGCATCACTACAAGAGCATTAATTATTCCATTTTTAATTATCACACATCTCAGCTGAATCTTTGAGTTTTGCATTCTGTCTACACAGGATGTGTTTGACCTGCATTTATTTGGGGTGCGCTGGATTCACAAGACAAAACGATAATGTCTCTGCGAAACAGAGTGCAACACAATAATCGTTTTATGTTGATTATCTTGTTTTCATAATCTTAGGAAGCCAACGGAATTTGATTAATTGCACAGCCCTAATATGTACTGTAGTATGCACCAGAGCTCCTCGTGGAAAACGTTCGACTGGCGTCCTGTAGGACACAGATGAATACTTAAAATCAGCCCAGCTGAATACTCCGGTGCACTAAAGGATTAATGTTGAGGGCAAAACGTCAGCGCTGACAGATTACGTCTGGATTTCCCTTAAGTGGCACCTCATCAAACCCTGTCCTCCTGTTTACTCGTGTTTTGGCCAAATGGTGGACGACAGACGGCACACATGAAGCTGTAAAAGTGAGTGACAAGCCCTTTTCTAAAAATACACCAACTCTCTGGTAGAACTTCACATCAATGCAGACACTTTAAAAGGGCGCAACAACAGTCACACACTTTCAAACAGTCCCCACTTATGGCCCAGATAATGTATTCCACTAAAGCGGAGCAGTCAGCCTCATCAGTTCAGGCGTGACTTTAATGTATAATCTTAGTTTCTTGATTTTCTTTTTTCTCCCCCCCTCGCGGTTCAGACGAGAGCCGGAGTCTCTGAATCCCAACCTAGCTTCAAAGCGGCAAACAGTCTGGCCTCTCGAGATAGGTTACTGTTTCACATTGCATCGGTTACTATGTCACACTCCCCCTGGCAAGCCTGGAAACGTGCTTCCGTCGTGCCTGTTTAACCATGTTAAATCATATTCCACTCTTGGGTTTTGACATTTCGGTAATTAACCGATTTCCCCTTTCTATTTGTAGCCCGCCGCACAATCACAATCATGTTATACTGCTTTCAGTTATGGCACACTCCGCTCGACACCCACTGAGAGACCCATGAGAATGTTTTTTATACCACATACGCAGATTGGGGATTACTTAATACCTGGGGAGTCGAGTCATGTGACCAGGAAATCTTCTGTGGGGGAAGAAAACTGCAGCATAAATACGCAGCAGCGAATGTGGAACAACCAATAAAATGCATTTACAATATTTAATAAAATATTAATTGAGCATCTGGTGTAATTTCCTCGAATATTCAGATTACCTAGAAATATGGATTCTGAGAAAAAAACGGAGCAAGACCCCAAACAACAAGACTGTATTTCTTGCGACAGACATTATTGAGAGCACGTTAATAAGGATTTAGTTCTGCCACAGATGTCTCAGGCTGTTTCATAGCACTCCGCTATTTCATGACCCACAAAAGCTGCAAGCTCAATGGTCATCTTGTTGACCTAAAATTCATTCAAATTCAAATCTCAAAATGTTACGGTTCCATATAGAAGTCTTGGTAACGCTTTATATTAAGGTCCTTGTAATAGACGATAGTTAATAGGTAATAAGGAACCTATAAGTCCTTATAAAATGCTTATTAAAGTGGCAGTAGGCAATATATTTTTGGCATCACTGGAGAAAAATTCCATAATAACCTTTCAGCATATTGTAATTCAAGTAGTTTCATTTCATATTTGATCAGCGCTGCCTAGTTTGACCGTTTGTTCGGAGTTCGCAAGCGATTGAAAGCCGGCTCTCATAGACAGCAGATGGACAGCAGACCTCATATCAGCTCTTACTGCTTGTTTTCCTCCGGTCTGTGAAATCTTGCAGATGCCGTAAGGAGCACCGGAGGACACAGAAGCAAATTGATATTTTTCAGGTTACCTGTTTCATGTACTACTGTCACGATATAGTGACCGTTTTATAAAAATAACTTTTTTTAAATCATATTTGCTCCAATCTCGCCTACTGCAGCCTTAAGGTTATGTGTTAATAAAAGCATCATAAACATGTTTATTGTTGATTATAACATTAATAATCATAATAATAAAGTGCATGATAAAGGATTTATTAACCCTGTTCCCACTTTAGATCTGGTAGCTGCAAAAAAACATAATTGATTATAAATAAATGCATAATAAAATAATGTCTTAGTCCTTTAGATTAAATTATTTGCATATATATTGTCCTTTACTGCTTGTTTTATATTTGTGTATATCTCTATGCCTTTCAAAAAATTCAATACAATTTTAATTGCAAAATAATAAGTGCATAATAAAGGATTTATTAACCCTAATAACACGGCATTGTTCTCGCTTTAGATCCAGTAGCTGCAAAAAGCATTGTTAACTGCTTATAAATGCATAATAAAGTATGTTTTAATCTTAATAAAAACAAAAAAGCTTAATAAAAGTTTAACAATGACTCAATAGTTTAAGTTAAGTAAACTAAATCTGTTGCTATTATAAACAATTATAAGAAATAAGGTTTTTATAAACCTTCTTACGCAGCCGATAAACTGCTAGCAAGGACGTATAGGTGTCTTATAATTTAACAAAAACATGTTTATGATGTTATTATTAACACAATGTTAATATGCATTTTGAAGGGTTTTATTACCTATTAAATAACACTTATTACAAGGACCTTAATACAAAATGTTAAAGTTTATAATGCATGAGTTGGAAACTGTTCAATAGCAGATAGTTCATAGGATGAATTGGTGTTCTGGAAACGTTTAAAATAAGCATTTCTGCTGTGTAACACAAGAGAGATGTAAATGATGACCAAGCAAATGAGAGCTCTGTGTTGTCTCAGCAAAATAACTTAATGATTGAATAATCTCTCAGAGTGTCACAGGAGTATTTTGGGGCTCATAATTGAAAATGGCAGAAGCTGGAAGCAATTTCAGCTACCTGCCAGTCAATAAGTAATTGGCTGTTTTACGGCAGCGATATGAGGGATCCTGAGGGTGAGAAATCATTAAAACAAAGCAGCTTTGTGGCTCATCAAATGAAAGACACTATAAAAAAAAGTATTACCGCAGAAGGAATCGCTGATATTTTAAATAGGGCTGAAAATAACTGAAGTTTTATTTAAGGATCTATCTTCAAAAGCACACATTTTTCCTCTGTCTCAGCTTTTATATACGTTTCAAATCATCATTTAGATTGTGTTTTTATTGTGAAGTGCAAAAGTTTACATTTAGCTGTGTCCAACGAACGCGTAAAATATGACATTCAACACTATTTGCAGCAGATTACAGCCAGATTACAACACATTGCATCTTCAAAAGTGCCACTTAGCATTGAATCTTACTTTCAGAAACTGATTTGTTTCATGATTAAGTGTGTTATTTGTTTATTTATTTTGGGATTTCTATATGAGGTCTGTTTATTGTAAATGTACTGATGTAAAGTCATGAGTCAAGAGTGAACATCAATGCAGTCTTTGTAGACGTATTCAATACTTTAAAACATCAAACACATCTCTCCAGTATTTTATATCTTACAGCAAACTTAAGATTTAACAAAGCTGACTAAAATGTCAGCTGTGTCCAGGTGACATTTTCAAGGTTTACTTTAGTCACTCATTTTCCTCCCACATCCAAAATTAAATTGGGATTGAAAAAACAGAGACTGACTGTTTTTAAGCAGGAGAAACGTGGCTGGGCTGAAAGTACAACTCCTTAAAAACAAAAAGCTCAAATCCCCAAAACAATTGAATTGAAGAAAAAGAATAAGCTGATTTGTTTCAAGATTATGAGTGACTTGGGAGATTAGTATCAGTCAGGATTGTCATGTTCCGAACAGCTGACCTTAATACTCAAATCACAGAAGAGGGCCGGGCTACGAGCGATGACGCCTCGGAGTTCCTACATTTTTTAAGATCTGGCCAACATGATCCAGATTAATTTACTAGGAGAGCAGCTAGAGATCCTGTCCACAGCGAGACTGAAGTCAAGACAGCCAAGAAGCATTTCAAATTGTGACTGTCGCCACTATACACAGCTCAAAGTAAACTGTGAGAGCTTGTTGTTGTGGGACTTACTCCTGCTGTTGGTGACGAGGGGGAGTTGTTCTTAAAAAAATGTTCTTTTACATCATTTATGGTATGAACATTTCCACAAATTTGAGTATTTTCACTGGTTTTATCCATCCATGATTTAGAGAAGTAATCAGCGAGGTCATTTTTTTCATCTTGTGATTGACATTATTGTGGTTAATAATTTTATTGATGATGTTTTGCGGATTCTTTTTGTCCTGGAACAGACAGACTGTTATCATGGCCATTATCCGTGGTTATCCGCCTCATAGATGTGGGTCAGAAGGGGCCTGCTACACCTATTAGAAGGTTTTGATCATCGATTCACATAGGCGATCACCGAAAGAAGGAATAAAAGAAGACAACAGCGACCTCTAGCAACATTAGTGGTAATTATGACAGGAGCAAAAGTGGAAGTTAGGTGCTGTAGTATAGTATAGGTTGGGACAGTGATGGATGGACAATGTGTAGCTGTCTTTGTGTTTCACTTACACTTTTCAAACGTAGTTATTTTAAGCTGAAACACAATGTTTCCCCTTGAACTTAACTAAGTGGTTTTGTTGTTTAAACCTAAAGAAGCTGTTTTATTTGTGTTCAAATTGTGACGTTTCATTCAGTTTTACGTGTTAGAACGTGTTGCTTTTAAAGTTTCGCTTTCACTTTAACAACTTAATAGGTGTAGCAGGCCCCTACTGACCCACATCTATGAGGCGTATAACAACTGATAATGCACATTTGTTGAGCCGATAACAGTCGAATCGGGCGCCTCGTCAGCCATGATTCTCACATTTGCAAAGCAGATTTTTTAATACCTGCATTGTTTACATCCATGTTGCTTCTGCTGTGTCTCAATTTGCATGGCGCAACGCTGGACATAAACAAGACTGCAGATATTTTGGCGGGCAACAAACGTGGTAGAAGAAGAATGATGCTGTGTCACGCAGTATGCAAGTAAGTACATACTGTAGTGTACACAGTGTACTACATTGAAGTGTACTACCAGAAGTATCCAAATTGAGACAGTATTCTTTTCATTTCTTAGCACGTTACCGCAACCAACTGTGGCTCTGGGGCGATTGTCCAGTGATCACAGGGTTGTCCACATGTCAAAGTGTCCTTGGGCAAAACACTGAACCTTACATTGCTCCCGATGGTCAGGTCAGCACCTTGCATGGTAGCTCGCTGCCATCGGAGCGTGAGTGCGGATGTGAGTGGGTGAATGAGAGAACTAATTGGATAAAAGCACCATATAAATGCAGCCATCAATCAGTGGAATAGCCTGAAACTGGCAGAGGTCGTGTGTATTGCATTACCCGCATGCTTGCACTACCATTGGTCCAAATCTCCACAAGGTCCCAATGAAGCTGCACAGATCAATATTCTTTATATTAACAATCAATCAAAGCACTATATGTACTGTGAAAAGGGTGACTTACAGTGACCAAAGCTACAGAGAATTAAACTCAGCTCTCATCAACCTCAGGCTGCAGGTTTCAGCAAAAAGCTCTGATGAACCCACCGTACGCTGCCTATCCAACACCAATCAACAGATGGACAGTAAAGGGCATTTTCACAAGCCATAGTCCGTTTATCTATAGTCCCAATCAGAGTGACATTGGCACTGGTTTTTCTATTTAATCTGTTTTAATCAGTTTCACAGTGCACAAATTAACAACGGAGCAGAGCCCAAGTTTTATTTAACTTTAACTCGTTACTGATCTACTGTCCACATAAATCCCTTCTCGTCCAGTTCATCTCGAATGACATCACTATTTTTCTGGATTTATCTATCATATTCTGTACGTTCTCTCCGGCCCAGATGTCAAGCAAACATCAGTCAGTCCTCTCCCTCTCAAGTTGACCGATCCTTTACCTGAGTCCATCTCAACTAGAGCTGCAACAATAAATCGATCAATCAATAAGTATACTAATAGTAGATAGTAGACATATCTACTATCGAACTATTAAACTATTTTGATAATCAATTAATCCGTTGGAGAATTTTGAGTTATTTTTCTTTAACAATTACTCTGATTCCAGCTTCTTAAATGTGATTATTACAAGGCTGTGTTGAATACCCGATTCTGATTGGTCAATCACGGCGTTCTGCGGTCTGTAATTTCTCTATAACAGACCGTTGCTATGTATAACAGACCGTTGCTATGGGCACAGCTCTGATGTCGGACTCTGGAGGACCGTTTTTGTGTCAAAATATAGATTTTTTAAGGAAGTAGCCATGTAATAAGCGGGATAATGTACAGCTAGCGGGTCATTATTGTGAAAGAATCCCCTTCAGGGCGATGAGAGACCAGCAGCATCGCCGTGTCGGGGATTCTTTCACAACAATGACCGGCTCGCTGTACATTATCCCTTACTTATTTCCTAGTTTCTTTACTCCTCTATGACAGTAAAACTGAATATCTTCAAGTTGTGGACGAAACAAGACATTTGAGGACGTCATCTTGGGCTTTTGGGAAACACTGATTGATCAGTTATAGCTGATGGAGAACCTGCAGATCGCTCTTCCAGCTCCAGCGTTTCATTTTAATTCAGAATGGCAAATTTCGCCAAAAGGTGACAAGTTTGCATGCCTGTATAATATTTATCTCTTGTGTGTCGGAGAACAGGAGTTATCACTAATCGTTTCGGGGGAGATTTAGATGACGAACTACAGTGGATACCGTCTGCTTCAGGCATTTTGGCAGCAAGGTTGAGTTTATTTCAGGGTCCGTGAAGCAAATGTTTTTCAGTGTTTTGCATTTAATCAATGGTTTTGTTGCCAGAAGTATTCACAAAGGTGGTCCAAGTTGGAGGAGGGATACCTCTCAGCTTTGTCTTAATTGGAAAGCTCTTATATTTAAAGGAAGCTTTGAGGAAAATAATGAATTCTGGCCAGGCGTCGTGCCAAAGTTAATAACGTTTCTGACTGAGGTGGGATGCGAGAAAAAAGAGAAACCTTATCATACCACCTGAGTATTATATTACCATGAGAGAGACTCCTTGTTTGCTAATTGTGCTGGGATTTACAGCAGACATAGCTCTGGCAAATCATATGTGAAGAGTGTGGGAGAAAATGAGAAGTAGCTTAAGTGGGAGAATGACTGAGCGAGCATTGGAGAAAGAGAGAGTGAGAGATGGAGAGAGGGGGAGCAATAAATCTAGGACAGGCACTGACTGCAGGGTGAGGGGTGGGAGGGATAGTGAGGTAGAGAGGATTTCAGAGCTGAAGAGGGAGGGAGGTAAAAGCAGTCGCAGAGAAAAGAAGAGAGCCTCAGACGCATGGTTCTTATTGTGAGGTGGGGGGGGATTTGATTTATATTAATCAGGCAAAGGGGCAGGAGGAGCTCACCGACTTCACATCACTGCTGTAGGATTAAAAGATATACCAGCTTGTATCCAAAAATAATGTGGGCAGAGTCTTCCACCACTTTTATGAAGGAAGTCTTTACTATAATTTTTTATTTTATTTCAGCTGTCTGACCAGAGGAAGCATCCCAGTGTGCTGAGGATTTCACTTGTACTGTGAAACCTGCCTCATCCAGCTTTAATAAGCTGCTAACCCAACAAAACTATTTCATTACAATGAGCAGAGGGGGAGTTACAGCGTCCCAGGACAGAAGAGGAATGCTGTTTCTGAAGTATTTCCACCCTCACAAAAAAATGAAATGTGAGGTAGTACTAGGTTGGAAACATACAGTTTCCACTCGTTACATGATTACAGTCTCTTTTCAAAACCTCCAATGGAGGTTTACTTAGTTTTTAGGTTTACTTACACAACAAAGAAACGAGCAATAAAGTTTGCCGCCCTGGTTCGGACTATGTGGTGTTTTCTAAATATAGGCGCAACTCAACTCCGTTACGCACAACGTGACCATGCTAAGAAAAAAAAGATCTTGATCCAAAAAAATAGTCGCTTTTTCGCTGTGTAAGTATTTATCACAAAAACAACAGTTCAAAAAATTATGTTGATATAAATCGCACGAAAAAAATGCCCCAATTGTCTAAAGACCTTTAGTCTCAAAGAAAACAAAAAAAAAGGTGAGAAAGAGGCGAAGGAGGTGAGCCTTAAAAAATAGACGGTTTGAGGTTTACGTAACAACAAAACTACTTGGTTAGGTTTAGGAAAAGATCGTGGTTTGGGTTAAAATAAGTATGTTTGTTACGGAAAATTTGTACGCTTATAACAAAACGTACATTAGTATAGTACGGAAGTTACGCAACAAAACTAGAATAAAACCTCAACGTTGATTGGAAAATACCTCTAATTTGTGAGGGAAATGTCTTTATTCTTTTATTTGACTGATATATTTGACTTCAGGACATCTCTGATTACATACATGCTGAAAATCAAACATTCTTACTGGGTTAATTCAGATATTTTCCAAAGTAAAAGTCGAAAGTAGATGTGTATGATTCAACTTTTTCCCATGGTTTAGTGGTAAAAAAGGTATAAATCGTAATGTCGAATCGCAATACATATCGAATCGGCACCCAAGTATTGTGATAGTATCGAATAGGGAGATACCGTAGGTAGATTCGTCCCAGCCCTAGTTTACATTGGAGTTAGTTGAAAGGCCAGTGTGCTTCATATCAGACTCTGGTACTGACCAAGCATCGGTATTTGACGAGTTGGGAGTGAGAACGAGTTTAGTCATTTGAAAATGCAGTCAACACAGAGCAACAGCTAGATTAAACTCCATGGCAAGCCATTAAAAGAGCTACCGACGACTGATTTTGCTGCTTTGCCCAACTCCTGTGATGAATAAAAGGAGAAAAAGTCGTTCTTTCAAGGTGTCCGGTCCTTGGCAGTCCTGGCTCGAACACAGTTTATTTCCTTGTCTTAATGTCTGTCCAATTAATTCAACTGTAGCAGCCGAGGCTGTGTGGAGAGAGGCTGCCTAATTAATGGTTCAACTCTAGTTGGAGACACTGTGGGCTGTCTGCAGGGAGAGCAGCCAGACACTGGGCAAGAAAACCACTCTGCACAGCAACTCCGGCGACTCGGCCGCTACTGACGGTATCGACTTTGAGCTTGGCCACAAGCGAGAGGCCATTTTCTGTTCAATGTGCTTTTAAATTGCCCCAGGGTATGGACCTCTCTTTATTCTGCTCTTTTTAATTAGATTTTAAATACCTTCTTATACATAAAGCACTTTGAAACACTCTCAGGTAATGAAATGTGCTATATGACTTGCTTAAAGTTTGTATATGTGGTCTACTTTGAATCTATAAAGTGCGGCGTCATTTACTGTGCCAGGCTGCGGTATGTATGGGCTGTTGGTATAGTATATAGAGTATAGAGTATATAATTCATTCATCATCCATTTTAAAATAAAGGAAGAAAGTTAAATTATGTAATCAATCGAATGCTGGTTGCATCAACAATTTCATAAACAATTATTCTTTTCAGCCTCGGGCCTACATTGAGTTTTTATCTGCCTCTCTTGTTAGCTGCAAATTGAATTGTTTTGTTTTTTTCTTTTTGAGAATAACCAGGGTTGATTGACAATCAAGACATATTTCATATGACTGGCTGCATTCAAGATTTAATTACGAAATGCATTCATTAATTTGTGAAGGTGTCAAACATGACAATACAATAAAATCAGTGAAATCTGTGAGGTTTGTGGTGTGACAGAAACATCACATAAATACCATGGTGAAATAAAGACATATGAAACAAAAACAATGATTGGTTGATGCTTCACCGCGTCATTGGAGTGCTGAAAAAAACAACAACTTTATCTGAAGTGCGTCACGCAGCGACAAGTGTCTGGACGCCAGTTGTAGCTTCATGTCACCGGCTTCCATTGGAAATGACTTGTAGTCTGATGCTGTGTCGCTCGTAGTGTGAACACAGCAGGAGAGTTGGGTTGATTTCCAGTTTTGCAAATTTATGCAGATTGGCTGAAACAGTATTTGTCATTTTGCAAATTAAAAAGTAGCCTACATCAGCAGCCTGTGCTGACGGCATCACGGTGCAACTTGTATTGTATTAGTAATAAGCAATATGACAATGTGATAAACATAATATTATATTTGTATGTAAATGGACTAACGGAGCCACTAGTATCTGACAGGCCAGGAGCCGAGGCCGGCAACATGAAGGAGTAAAGGTGGGAGGGAGGAAGAGGCACACGGAGGAAGTTGCGTTTGTTTACTATAAAGTTAATGTGTTTTTTGGGGTGACGAGACGAGATAAGGCAGAGTTAAGGCAAAGAGTATAGAAGCAAAGAGGCAAACCCTGTGGATTTTTTGACAACATCCGCTACCGCCATTGTGGACTGAAAACACTTAATATATTTATAATATTTTATAGTTCAACACAGGTCATTTTGGTAGAATATGACAATAGAATAGAAATAATTTTCTTTACTTTTGTACGGCACTCTGTAGGTGGATGTTTCACTGGTAGTCGCTTTCAGTCCAAAATGACGGAGGCGTAGCTCTTTGGTTAAGACCTTTACACACCGGGGGCGTGATGAGTAAATGACACGAAAACGTGAAACTCTCACCTACGAATATTATATATCCAGGGCTTTTATTGTGACAAGAACAGAAGGAGTGGATCTGTTATGTGCTGCCTTTGTTAAGGTTGAAAGGAGTAATTGCCATCTTGGTGTTGTTGTTTTCTAAATATAGGCGCAATCCAACCCGGGTCACACAGCGTGAATGGTTGATTGGTGATTGGTTGACATGCGCTTCTTACTGTTTTTGTCCAACTCCACCCATCTTGTCACTTTGTACTCAGTAATTGCTAAGATGTTCAAACAGGCTAATTTTAAGGGCTATCGCAGAGCTTTCAATCTCTATCTTTTCAAAGCCCTGATACATTTTAATGAAGCAGCAAACTGCCAACAGCGAATCATGTATTAGAGGTTTTGCATGATAATGCATCGTGGACGGACGGTGGAGGTCTGAACCACTGGGCAGGTACATCAGGGACCTCGGTGAATACTTTTCCAATTAAAGCACCTGATTGAATGGAGGACGCCCAGGTGATTTTAATGTGATTCAATTTTTAATTGAAACGGTGTCTTGAGAGTTAGTATAATTTAATTTGTATGCTATTATTCATATTTTTTATCAAAGGCCCCAATTATTTCTTACTCTAATCGGTTGAAGATTTTCTTCAAGCAATTATGCAGACTGTGTACCCATAGGTAATTAATGAATGCGCCTATTGATTTAGTTTATTGACCTTTTTTTATTACAGGTTCATAAACCAAGACCAAGAGGTACAAATTGACCCAAATTTTAAATTGCAATTATCTAAGATAAAACTAAAATCTCACAAATCTGAAATCTAAAATCCACTGTCCCTTAGGAGTGTGCACATATAAGGCATTGGACATCTCCAATATCTCTGAGTTTGACATCTTGGGATGGTCAGTTTGAGTTCCTTATGTGACGAAAAAAAAAGAAGTCTCAACAGGCAAAATCTTCTTTTAGAAATTAATGAGAATATTTGAGACTAGACAGATTGTCATAGTGTCATCGAGACTTGAAGGGTTTAAAGCAACCACACTATAACACAACTGAAAGAAGGATGCATGGTTTAATTGCCAAGTTTTAGGTCTTAAAGCACCAAAGATATGACAGCAAACACAGCTGTGTAAAATAATGATGCTATAAAAGCGTATTACACTGAAGAGGCTACAGCAGGGCAACTGTTAAAGCACTTTGCTATTTGAACTAGAGCCATGTAGAGAGCAGATTATCCAACTGTTAACTCGCTGTTAATTAACAGATGCTCCACTGGTTACATGACAGATACGTTTACAAGTAAATTACATATATGAGAGAGGGACTTTTTTTAGTGTCTCTAGAATTATTCTTTGAGGTCGGTTACAAAGCCAGTATATATACAGTATAGGAGGATGGAGAGGGGCTAACTAAGCCGTTCTTTCTAAATATCCAGCTAACAGGATAAGCACTGAATTTACTGCAGGGATTGATTACAGGCTCATTAAATGTATTTTCAGTATGTGTAATCATTGATTTAGTTGAGTTTGATTTTCTCAATAAAAATTAGCTCAATCTTGAGGATCTACTGAGCTCACTGTGCAGCACAAAGGAAACAACCGCTACCATGAAGTCTGTTGTTATATCTTAACATTAGAAAAATGTAATAGTATACATGCATGGATTACTTAACATGCCGAAGGGGACAGACCAAGGGGCACCTGCAAAATGTTAAAAATCCTGATGCAAAATGACTACAAAGAGGCACAAAACAGCCACAAAAAAGATGCAAAACGACCACAGAAAGACGCTAAACAGCCACAAAAAGAGACACAAGATGACCACAAAAAGAGACGCAGAAAGACCACAAAAAGAGGCAAAACAGCCACAAAAAGAGATGCAGAAAGACCACAAAAACAGATCCTAAACGACCACAAAAAGATGCAAAACAGCCACAAAAAGAGACAAGACGACCACAAAAAGAGACGCAGAAAGACCACAAAAAGAGGCAAAACAGCCACAAAAAGAGATGCAGAAAGACCACAAAAACAGATCCTAAATGACCACAAAAAGATGCAAAACAGCCACAAAAAGAGACACAAGACGACCACAAAAAGAGATGCTAAACGACCACAAAAAGACGCAAAACAGCCACAGAAAGAGATGCAGAAAGACCACAAAAACATATGCAAGACAACCATGAAATAGAGAAACAAGACAACCACAAAAACACACAAAATGACCACCTGCAAAATGTCAAAGATCCTGAAACAAAAGGACTGCAAAGAGCCACAAAACAGCCACAAAAAAGATGCAAAACGACCACAAAGAGCTGCAAAACCACAACAGAGAAAAGAAAAAAATGGCAAAAAGTAATGCAAAGCGTCAGTCTGGGTGTTTTTGCTCCATGTCGAAGGGGTGGGGAGCCTTTCACATGACTGAGCCCTATGGGTTCATGGTCTCCTTCCATAATAATATGGCATAATGGCATGATTATTCACTGCCAATATTATACAGGCATGAGATCAGCCACTGACTTTGTGTTCATAGTAATGTTCAATTCAATGACAGATAAAAACTAAGGTGTGCTGATCTGTTGAGCTTCGGTTTAATCAACAGTGAAATCCAAGCAAGTTGTTTGAAACGATGATCAGACACCAGCGTGGTGAAAGTCTAATAAAGAGACACCCTGTGTTCTCTAATAGTCACATTAAGTGGCAGAACGACTAAATGTTGAGCTAACAAATCCCTCTGTGGTTTTTAACAGTTTAAGGAAGAGCGCGAGGAGACGATCTAAAACTTGCACTGCAACTTGCGCTTAAAATCACAGTTTGAAAAATGAAGAAAGTAAGATAAAGGATAGAACGGCTTGTTGAATATTGCTCAGTAAAGTGCTGAACAATCTCCCCTCGGAGATTTGAGAGCGACTGTAACTGTCTCAGTGGAGTTTCGTGGCGGCCGTGCATTCTGAACAGCAAAAGCCTTAAGAGAAATATTTGGCTTCTCGAGAAGTAAAATAATGATTACATAAGACAACAAAAAGTGATCTGCTCAGCACTGAAGTTTGGGTTTGTGGATTTTTTGTTGAAGTGTATTGACTCAACTACTGAAAGGCTTGTGTCAGCTATACAGAGTTTCTCATGAATCTTCACTCCCCAAAAGGTTTTATTATGAACTTGCAAACTAAAGTATTGCACGATTAACTAGAAAAGTTCCAAAAAGTGTTTTTTCCACCCACAACTCCTCAGCAACATGTCTCCATACTGCAAATGAAGGTAGACATAAATTCCATTTTGCACTTCTGTTCATGTCAGGATCAATTATTTTGACTGAGTGACTGTTTGATGGATCGCCGAGAGATTCATAATGGTCACATTTATGCAGGCTTCTCGGCCAACGGTCTTTCGTTAGCTGATTTGAGAAAGAAAAGCATGTTCAGAGAGGAAGTGGAGCAAAACGGTCTGAGTGGTGAGACTTAGATTTATTTCGTCAATCAGGAATTTTGTTATGCTTTTTTCATGCTGAATGACTTATTTTCAAGAAACTTCTGAGCACATCTCTGGTAAACACCAGATTTAAAGTGATGTTTTTGTGTGATACTTTGTGGAGAAACTCAGTTTTACAGATCTGTCGATTAAATCAACTAATCCATTAGTCGAGAAAATCATACGAGTGTTATGTGCTATTTCCACTGTTGGAATATAATCACAAAGTTTTGCTAGCGTTGTGGCGCGCTGCCATGCTCTTGATCGTTTAGTCTAAGGTGGTCATAAAACTCAGTCTTTTTGTCGTCTTCACATTCAGATAAAAACAGACAAGTTTAATATTATCGTACGTTCAATGTCAACAACCAATAGGTGCGCTCTCAAGCACCAAACAGGAAGCAGCAAACGGGGTAGAAAGTAAACAAGGAGAACCTGGTGGAGTTGTGGAGTGAACAAGAGTGTCTCATTGACGTGTCCTCCCATTTGTACTCCAAATTCCCGGTGATTAAGCTATAGATTTATATGATTGAAGCCAGCAATCTTCAGCTGAAACATATAGTTACATCATCTCTATATGAATCTAGTTGTAGTCTTGTAAATAGATGCCCAGTCTTTGCAAAATATGAATCTGTGACTAAAAACACTGAGACTTAAGACACATTGTCTTTAGATGTGAGAGGGTGTCAAGACTTCAGTCTTTTCAAAGTCTTCTAGTGTATGGTAGGCGTTAGTTGACGAAGAACTTCTTTGGTCGAGGACAACCCCAGTACTTTACATGACAAGTGTAACTTGGGGGCAAAACATTGTTGCAGTCTCCATGAAACTGCAGATTTAATACTAGTTTGTAAAATGCATAACTGTGTTGAAAGGCCAGTTGTGTATAAACAGAGTACTGTAGTACCTACTTATAATGGATTAACATCCAGATGGTGCAACAGTGCAGTCTGACAGTATGTGGATCACATGTCACTGCTCCCTCTCCCAACAATCACGGGAGAAATGTGCTCCTGTCTTTAGGTCTGCAGTGTGGGTGGTTTCAATCAGGGCTGCACAGATACATTTAAAAGCTGCTCGTTACTTCTGGGTTTCTGTAATGGATCGTCACTGCTTCCTGAGAGGACCCGCATTAGCAAATCAGAGACAAATGAACGAGGGGAAGGAAGAGGCGGGGTTTGGGAAATTGGCGACCGCAAAGCTGATGTAGCCTGCGGGACTGATGGACGGCTGAGATGGGATGAAGGTTTGTGGAAATGCGGCCGGAGCTGCAGAGGCTAATTCAAGACAAACCATAACCATATGGACAAGAAAGAGTTTAGGGGGTGGAGGGGGACGAAAAAAGCGGAAGGTGGTGCATGAATCACTCTGGCAAGATAACATCCTGTGGGTTGTAGTTTCCATCCAAATTTTGTCTGCCATTAAACCATCGCAGAAGAAGAGGGCGCAATGAGATGATGTCATTAAAAGGAGTACATGTCAAGCTTCAGGAAAAATCTGAAACCTGTTGTGTGTTTCTGGTTGCAGCTACAATGCCTTGTTTAAAATAAATGAATAAGTGCAACAGAGTTATAAACAGTTAATGACAATGAGACATTTCTTTCCTGTAATGGTGCATTGAAAGAAAGATGCACTTACATTAAATCATGATTAAAGTCTGGCAGCACTGAGTCATACTATATCAAACGGACTAGAGACTGGTTTCTAACTACAGTAGTGCAAAACACCTCAGTAATTACCTGATATCACAGACGATGTCGGCTCTATCAAAAGAACAAGGATTATCACTGCAGTCCATCTCTGCAGGCAGACATATACTGTACTTGAGCCGAGAAAGTTTTATAAAAAAATCAATGCTGTATACACAATCTCCAGGGACGAACAACCTCCTGCCTTTTATATCCACTGTGGATCTCACTGTTGATCTCATGACTCAGACTTACTACTGATTATCTCTGGTTGCATCTCTTTCACTCAGCTCAGTTCAGCTGGTGTCACTCCTTGAGGAGAATGCTTTGACCTGGAGCTGCACAATATATCCAAACTTTTCAGTATCGACTTTGCAGTTTGCACGTGAAAAATAGTCACATCGCAGGACATACAATGTTGGCAAATTATCTAAAAACACGTCATCGGCTCGATACAAAAAGTTCAAATTTTCCACGACTAATCCAGTGTTTCTCATTAATTACCTAAAGTCTAGGTAGGCCTAGTTTTAAACCTAATGAATCCATTGGTACTAACCATGTCATACTAGCTTGTCGCAAAGAAAGTTAAATAACGCTCCAAACTTGGCATGGCCCCTTGACCTCTGACCTCAACATATGTGAATGTAAATGGGTTCTATGGGTACCCACGAGTCTCCCCTTTACAGACATGCCCACTTTATGATGATCACATGCAGTTTGGGGCAAGTCATAGTCAAGTCAGCACACTGACAGCTGTTGTTGCCTGTTGGGCTGCAGTTTGCCATGTTATGATATGAACATATTCTTTATGCTAAATGCAGTACCTGTGAGGGTTTCTGGACAATATTTGTCATTGTTTTGTGTTGTTAATTGATTTCCAATAATAAATATATGCATACATTTGCATAAAGCAAGCATATTTGCCCACTCCCATGTTGATAAGAGTATTAAATACTTGGTAAATCTCCCTTTAAGGTACATTTTGAACAGATAAAAAATGTGAGATTAATCGCGATTAACTATTTTAATCTCTAATTTTTACACTTAACAGGTGGGGTCCACGTAGTCTGCCTGGGGGATTCAACTCGATGGGTCAGAGATGGCCGTTCAATGTGGGAGGAGATTGGCTTTGGAGAGGCACGAGGTGAAGATGGCTCGCAGCTCCAACCGTGAGCTTTTCACTGCACCCATCGTCCAGACCTCCTCCAGACCTCGTCCTGACCTCGTCCAGACCGCGACCTGACCTCGTCCAGTCCTCATCCAGACCTCATCCTCGCCAATTCCCGAGGCCGTGGACTTAATGCTCGCCGCGTGCACGTCAGTTATTTTCCATTATCGTGCAGCTCTTCTTTGACAGGTACTTGTGAAAAGAAGAAATGACCATTGCTTCAACAAGTCAGTGTTTTATAGAAAATTCGCCATACACATCTCACAGGTCTATACTCTCACTGTACTTTAAAAGCATCAAAAGTGTAAAATCTGCATTTTCACATTCTTTGTTTTTTGTGATCGTTTTCCCAATAGTTTTCCTTTTGAAATGCAAAACTAGAGTCTTAAATGAACAAGCAAGTCATCCCGTTTTTGAAGTGAATCCTTGAAATGCCCATGAAACTAAGCTGAAGAATAAAAACTGCTGAAATAGACTTCTTCTTCTTCAGTAAACAAATGTCGAAACTTGTTGAAGTAACTCTCCACAGGCAGAGGCTTGTGTTAAAGTGTGTGTTTATTCCCAGTTATCTGACTCAATGAATGCACAGGCAGGAACACAAAGAGGAAGGTCTGCAGGAAAATAAGACAAACTAGAGTTTCTGGCAAGTTTGTAAATCAGTCTGAGCTTTCAGTCACAGAATCGCTGCTTTGTTGTCACAGCAAACTATCTATCAGGGAAGCTTATCCATTAAGGCCAAAAGGCAAAACAACAACTCGAACCAACAATGTGCCTTTGCATTAAACTAAACTCAGAATAAATGCATCCAATGCATCCAAATGCATCCATGTAGTTGTTTTAGTTTCAATGAAATGAGGTGAACGGTAATTCAGTACGGGAGACAAACGACTTGTAATTGCAGTGATTTAGTTGTTATTGTACATGGTTTGAAATTAAATTTGTAGGTTTATTGGCGCATATTGATGCCCGTACTCTCAACTTTCAGAGCCACACTATAAGACACATTTGTGATTTTGGTTTGAAACATCCCTCGAATTATCTTGTGCGCAACATGATAATGGAAATTGTGACTTTCCTAAGACGTTACTGTGATGATGATGATTTGATCTGAAGATAATGTTGAGGGAAAAGCCTCAACCTCATTATTCTCCTCAGATAGATCTGAGTTTGGATATTACACCATCACGGGAAGCCCTTAAAGCTGGCACTTGATGAATCCCATCATGCATTTCACAGAGAATTAGGAGACCTGTGGGAGGTAATTAAAGCTGGCAGCCACAAATCCAGGTGCGCCAATTAGCAGCTGATAAACATGATAAGATCATTTATTTCCGAGCGTGTGCGTGAAGTAGGTCCCTCAGATTGTATGTTGCCATTAACTGATGTACTGCATTTCCTATGATTCCAGCTCAAGTTTAAATCAATAAATAGCAATTTATGCCAAATTAGCACTTTAAAAAATTACCTAATTTAAATAACATGACTCAAATAAATACGTCATTTGAGAGAGCAGCTTATGTCAACATGCATTTTCAATTAGCAATTCATTAGCCAACAATATCTCGTGATTCTAAACCACATTGATGATATATGACAACCTGCCATCACTCATCCCGTGTGTCTCTCTGCTGGTGACACCAACCATCCAGCCCAGAGGAAAAAACAGTTCACAGCAAAGTCACACCACAACACACTGCTGCTGGCACGAGGCCCCATCTGGAAACCCCACGAATGCATACACTCGAATACACAAACACACTTTTGCAGAGACCTTGCCAAACAGCAGTGTAAGCTGGAGACGGGAGACAACTTTCATCCCGAGCTTTATTATTCCTGCACTGCCCCAAATGAGCCAACAGATAAGTGGCCGGCTGCGAAAATGGGATTTTGATTTCCCTGCCACATATTGGTTATTATCCTGACACGCCATCCAAATACACGGGCTGTATCCGACCAGATTCAGGCAACAGACAACTCAGCGGAAGTGCTGGCAATGAACAGGTTTCATTTAAATAAACTGTGGAACGGTACTGAGAGGTGAAACAACACCACAGAGACTCCAGTCCAGTTCTCTGCAGGAGTGGCTCCCAATTGGCAAAGGTAGTGCGACAAGCGTGTTTGTGGGTGGGAAGCCAGTGAGGGAGCATTTCCCTCGAGTTCCCAGGACAGACGGGCATCTATGAGGAATAGCAGAGGAGGCACATGGTTGAGTACGCCGTTCGAGGCGCACGGTGACTATTCAGCGTTTCCCGCTGGGGAAATTGGAAACTGGTGTTTTACAAAAAGCTTCAGAATAATATTTTCATGCCCGGACGGACTATCATGATATGATAACAATCATTAAAAGTATGGGCTGTGTGGGAAGCACTCCCTCATACACATCAAATAGGATAAAAACACCTGATTTCAGGCAGTAAACCGCTTCAGCTTCGATGATCACTGCTCTGCCTGGTGGATAAACCATTGCAACTGGTTTCCACATATGGCGCCATAGGGGCGTTACGAGTCAGCGGACCCAGCACGGACCCGTCATGGATGCGGACAGCATTTGGTAAAACGTGAACACCTGATGATTGATTATCAACCTAATCTCAACTTGGTGTTTGACCACCCGTGCTGCTTGTGTGGGGAATTTTTCCTCCTGTTGCATTTCCATCTTATGACTTGATTCGTTTCCAACCGTGTCATACTAGCTTGTTGCAAAGAAGAATAAATAATGCTCCAATCTTGAGCTAAATTTTGGTGAGGAAAATCTGGCATGGCCATTTTTAAAGGGGTCCCTTGACTTCTGACCTCAAGATATGTGAATGAAAATGGGTTTTATGGGTACCCACGAGTCTCCACTTTACTGCCATAATCACGTTATGATAATCACACACTGACAGCTGTTGTTGCCTGTTATGCTGCAGTTTGCCATGCTATGATTTGAGCATATTCTTTATGCTATATGCAGTACCTGTGAGGGTTTCTGGACAATATTTGTCATTGTGTTGTTAATCGATTTCCAACAATAAATATATACATTTGCATAAAGCAAGCTCCCACTCCCATGTTCAGGTACATTTTGAACAGATAAAAAATGTGTGATTAATTAGCGATTAATTGGGAGTAACTTTGGACAATCATGCGATTCAATATTTGTATCGACCGACAGCCCTAAATTAAACTAATTCACTATTAATAGAGTGATGACACTGCTGGCTTCAACCCGTCCGTTCTCTGCGTCTCTGGCTCGGGCCAAGAAAATATTGTTGGTTGCACTGTCATCAAACATGTGAGCAGCATTTGGGAATTCATAAATGGAGCAGCGCTCCCCTTCAATCCTCATTAAGAGGGTGGCAGTCATGATGAGTTCACTTCACCCAGAACACACAATTTGTTCGGATAACAGGCTCACCTCTGGCGTGTTTGAGTAAAGGGACTCGAGTACCACCGTGAAAAATGACTTCGTCAACAGTGTGAAATGTCACGCCGCTATTGAGAGGTGGATGAACCTTGCTCTCCCAGTTTGCTCTTTGTTTGATTTCCCCAGAGGGGTCGGAGTGCTTGCTTCAGGGAGTCGGACCTCCCATCGTTCATCAAGGATCATGCTTGTGTCCGCTTATAGCAGAGGCCTGTCAGATACAGACACATCTATAAGGCACGATCACAATATCACCTGTTCCTGCTCCGTTTGATTTCGGAGCAGGAAAGTGTTATTACCATCTTCTTGTAAAGCCAAAGCACACAGCAAGACCTTTTTTCACACAAAGGAGGAAGGTGTAGGTGTAAACAAACTAATCTATTCTGTCAAAGACAAAACAGGATCTCTGTGTGATACGTTGAAGTATAAAATTAACATTTCATTAAATATTAAACTCCATAGCAAACATTAGCTCAACACACTTATCTTTATTCATATGCCACAGATTATATTAAAACTTCTGAACAATGCCTTGAAACTTTTTAAAAAGTAATATGAACTCATCCCTTTCAAATTGCCGCAAATGAAAATCAGCAGGGGTTTTTTTTCCATTCCTGATTTATCTATGGAAGTAAATGAAATGAGAAATTTGTTCCCACATGCACTTTCCAAAAAATGTGATTATGTGATCAGCTGTAGTTTCACCAAAGCCTGTGTTTATGTAGTTCATCTCTACTCATTTGCATTTTGATTTCTGAACAGTTTCAGTCTGTAAGAATAAAAGAGACAACCTCTCCAACTGTGAGAGGTCAGCGGGGAACAGACGGATGACTTTCACACTTTGGCAGTAATTAATCATCAAGCCCCAGATAGCGCAGTGGGATATTAGCCTTTTTATACGGGACTCTGAGGGTGAGAATATAACATTATACTAATCAACAGTATACCAACAGTGGGTGTCATTCATGATATTATACACCTCTTCTCTGCCAAGTCACGGAGGCTGGAGACCTTGGACGAACCTCATATCCGTGTCAGCTACAGGCCTTTGTTCCAGGTTGTGGAGTGACACACTGAGAGCTACATTAGCATCACTAATGACAAATAATGATTCAAATCCAGATACGGCTACACGAGTCGACTAGTTGATTAAAATTGGCTACCCTCGCTCGTCGACCCCAGATAAACTAGCAGTCAGTTCAGCAGTCAGTCTCGTTCTCTCCGGATCAACTGGATTGGCCAACAGAGAGATACGGGCTGTATCAAATGTCATTTTTTTACATGCGAAGCTTTGATTGAGGTTTTCGAATGAAGCTTCAAATGTCTGTTATGCTAGACCGCCCAGAGAGTAAACAAGTCTTTAACCGCAGTGAAAAAGCCGTTTTTGAAAGGCTAAACGCCAACAAACGTGGATTGAAGCACAATATTTTGTTAAATAAAATCATGTTGTGAATTTTGGAAATGATTACATCGATCTTTTTTCAATACATTTTGACTTTTGGACTGAGGACTGAGACAATTAACGTTACAGAGAAAAACGAAGGCTTAGCTCCACGTCGCTCACTATGTGTGTGTTTGAGAGAAAAAGAGGGAGGAGAAGATGGAAGATAATAAAACGTGCACACAAAGATCCTAATGGTGGCCTATAAGAGATGCCAGACCATGACTCCTTTTAAACCACAGTCCTCGCTGGCGTTTCATCAAATATTACACCACACACCGGGTTCGTGAGACGCATTTCTAACTGGTCGACTGGAGTAGACACTGGGAACATATTGATTTCAGCGTTATGGAAAATACAATTTTGAACGATTTAAAATGGCTCTTATACACAATGTTTAACTTTAGATTAAACTGTGATCTATTTTGACGATTTCCGGAGTATTTCCTTACTTTTAGACTACTTTTAAACTTTTGTTTAAATGTCGTTAGGAACATCCCTACTCTTATAACCTCAAAACACTGCTTATCCCAGCAAATAGCCAGTTTCAACATCACGCTGGCAGAAGGACAAGGACTACACCAAAATGGTCTCTTATAAATCAATACCTGCAGTACATGTAACCTTAAAAAAGCCTTAAAAATAGACTATGCCAGAATTTATGAGACAAGTAGGCACTAAAAATACAGCATGTCCCCTAAAATAACATAGTGTGTTGGTTGGAGTGAGTAGAAAATGTGTTCTTAAATGTTAAATAATGGCAGAAAAAGGAGAAAAATTGTAACGTCCCTTTTGCAAACAGCAAGCGCAAGTCATCAGAGAAGTCATTTCCTTGAAGTGCAATCAGCGGCGTCAAAGATGCATGACATACAAACATATGCTGTGGCACCCCCCTTAGGCCAATCAGCGCAATTTGGGAATGCAAATGCGTGTAACAGACGGACAGCCAGATGAATGAATGGACTGACGAAAGTGGAACAGATTGGGGTCAGCTCATACCCAACCCTCCGTTTCACTGTGGGAACAAAAGTACCATCATGTTATCAGTATTAAGGCCGTGCATATTTGCTCCATTTTCATCATGAAGAGGAAATCAGGTTGTGGATTTTGGTGCAACTTTGATTTGCCAACGACTTAGCTCAATCACATCTGGGTGCGTGTGCAAGATTATTATTTTCAAACCACTTTTTTGACACAGCTCCAAACCAACACTGACACTCACTTGAAAAGGAAGTAAGGAAACATTTTCATTTCTAGATGAATCATTTAAAACCTCCAGTGGACACGCTGTCCGTCACCTCAACAGAACCTCAACCTTGACAAATAAAAACTGAGCCATTTAAAACATGAAAACGGAGAACAGCAGGTCACTGGTCTCCGCAGCCGCCTTTATCACCCTATCAAGGATTGCCAAGGATGCCTGCACTTTCTGCTCCTTTATTGGGTGCAATGCGATGGCTATAAACCGCCAGCTTGTAATAAAAACTAAATTGGAGAAAGCATTCATTTGAAATGTGACATAAACAAGACAGTTAAGTTTGCATTTTGGTAAAAAAGAAGCTTCAGTCGGTAAGACTCATCATTCACAAATCTCTCTGTCTGACAGTGTTCATTAGGGTATGAACCGACCCTCCTGCACCCCATTCACCTCCAGTTTTACAGATGTGTCGATTAAACCAATTAATTGATTAGTCGATAAAATCGTATTAGTCGACTAAGAATTTCTTCGGTCGAGGACAGCCCTAGCCTGAAGACAGCGTAACAGTATCCTGCCCTGTGTACATCCGACCAATTAATCAGAAGATAAGAGTTTCGCTCTGGACATCTGGCATTAATGCATAATTACGGGAATGATCCTCATAATCGTCAGACAGCCATGTAACCCCACAGTTTGGCAATCATCACACTGATTCTGGAGGTGGTTGGATTTGGCATCTGGAGGCAGCTGTATGAACAGATGAGTTGGTTAATAAAGAGCGGGCTGATTAGTGGCTCGCTCCTGTATGGGTGAGGGAGGAGGAGGGCTTGTATTTGGCTTACTCCATATTGTACATTAACTTATTGTACAGTCTACAGAGGAAGTGAATATAGAGTGTGAGGGACTGCGAAATGAGGAGAATTAAAAACACTCTGCTTTGTTGGATTCATTCATTACCTCGTTGATAAAACAGTAACTGAGACTAACTTTTAATTAAAAGACTTTTCAGTTCCAGCCAGCCGTTTATATACTGGGCCAATATACTCTGTGTCCATAGGCAGGAGGCCAGTGTTGGCCTCACATGATAATGGTTGGCCATAAGCAAAACGGCTAAGAAGTCTCACCACGCCAATACTGGCCCAACTCCGGCTTTCTATTCGGCTAATGTAGTCTGTCTTTGTACCACCTGCCCAGAGACCGCAGATGAACTTCCTCACTAATTATGAGGCAGTTACTAATATTCTGCTTTCCTTGTGAAATAGATAGAGACAAAACACACACAAATAAATACCCAAGCTATTAGATATTGCCCTACATATATAAATTCAGTCTGATGCAAAGCAAACCTCCAACATCCAGTAAAATGAAATTTCAAGTATTCCAGATTTAGAGTAATGAAGTCAAAACTTTTAATTGTATGAACTGTTATCTGCTACTTGTGCATTTAGGCCAAACTCTCCCCCCCCCCTCATGTCCTCTGAGATCTCTATGACTAATTCATTATTCTAAGCCTCTTTAAGGTTGGCACTCAAACGCTGTGTGATCACTGAGAGCAGATACAACGCATGAGGAACTGTATTATTCTTAGTCCAATTTATTCTGCATTTACCAATCTGTTTTCCCCCCATTGTGTGAAAATGACATATGCCTCGCTGAGTAAAAAAAACGTTCTCATCCTCCACCTTATCTTCCTCCAAGGCTGAGCTGATGGGTGGGATGGGAGCAGCCAAGACTCAAAGTCACCCCTCCTCATATCCAAGAATGAAAATAGTCCGAAATATAAGTGGGAATATTTCCTACTTCTGTAGGACTGTACTGCTTAAGGGAAAATATATGTGTAGCACCTCATTATGTGTGCAATTATCCAGTCCAGTGTTTCACTATTCAAAGAAGAAATAAGATCCCCTCTGCCCCATGGCACAAAACAACTATTAGTCTATCTGTGGGAGGTTGAAGGGGTTTTAATCAATACCAACGACTCAATGATTACTTGGCCAGCAGCTGACTGTTTTGGAACAAACAAGATATTTCCAAACTAACCTGCTGGAACAAACATTCCTCACCCACTGGTGTTCAGTTGCTTGATTTTAAACCGCTGAATATGGTCCGTCAATAGGAAGAAAACATACATGCACCTGCTAAACGAGCTGAATTCAGGGCCGCAGTCAGGATTTCAGAAATACTGAGGTCAGGAAATGCACCGCTCCCTCTAAAAGACCCTCTAGACCTTTAAGGTATCGACCAAAATAACACTGAGTAGTATCGAAACTTCTCAAGTCAAACGATACCTGCAATCGATACTTACTGTGCCCAGATCTAGAAAAAAGACTACGTGTATGGTTTTGCTCGCAGCCAATCACCGCAAGCGTTCTTCAATTTAATGCGATGGCGATTGGCCCACTACCGCTTCAGCTACAACCCGTACAGTCTGTGGTACGGTGAAGTAGAGCGTGGCGTATTTGGCGTCAAATATAATTCAATCTGCTCTCATCCATCCACACGACGTTCACAACACTTTCAAACAAGGTGGGGGTAGAGAGGCGAACACGGCAATACTGCGCCCACTTAGGGAACAGGAAGTGCAAACCATTGCCTGATCTTTGTTATGGAGTATCTTTTCTAAAACCCCCGAAAAAAAATACAGAAGACATGAATTCAGTGTCCTCAATGGTAGCTGTGACCTTGGCTGAATCTAAGGCTGATGGACATTTTTGTTGTGGTTGATTTAATTCACCACATAAGTGCCTTTATAGGTCTGACTCACCAGCATTCAAGGTCCCAAACATGCTGCAAATAATTAACCTCTAAAAGCACAATTACATCAATGGTAGTTGTGGTGCAACTACAGTAGCAATATGGGGCTTTATTCACTAAAAGCCTGTGCCTGCACATTGTACAAAACATACAATCTTGATACGTCTGTACTGGATGAAGAGACGATTCAGGCTTAAAAAAAACATTTTTTTTAAATGCAATGAAGTCAAATTCAAAAGGGAGAATGTGACATTGTTGTGAGTCTTTGGGAAGCAGAACATTTTTTTTGCACACCGGCTACTCGACATAAAACCAATCACCCACGCTGCTGTTTAGTATGCGCTACATGCAGTGTGGCGTGTGGAGCTCACGTGGCCTCCCATGTCATTACAATATAGATTAGAACAATATTTTTCCTATTCTCTAATTGGTATCTTTTCTTGTGAATTAAATGACAGCGAAATTAATCAATTTCTCCTTTTTTTGCTCGGGGCCCCCCTGAGACTCCCCTAACACGCCGCTTTGAGAGTCAAAAGATTAAACTAGTGCTAATTGAACAGGTTCTTAAAGCACATCTATGCGTCATGAGAAGACCGAGGATGAAACGGTATGAGGAAAGTGCTCCCGTTTCACGTTACTCCATCAGGGAGGTGCAGCATCTATTTTGCATGGCCGGCGTCAACTACTTGGATGTCAGGTTAAGAGCTGAGTGGACGTATAAGATTTAAATCCAACAAAGTGATTCCTCAAGCAGAATTTGTAAGCATGGCAGATGTAAAAAAAAATGAGATGCAGGGGGAAAAGGGATATCACTAATTTAACATAACTGCTTAAGGACAGGTTTAAGTGCTATAAGTTATTTTTTATTCATCAGCGACAGCGAGTGAGATGTGTTTACTGAGATGTATGATTAAAAGTCTAGCCTACGTTAGCCTAATAGTAGCCCGGCCCAAACGTGGAGGGAGCTCGCAGCTTTCTTTTGCTTTTGTGTGGGTTAAATCCTGTTTCATAGGCTTATGGTAGAATTATTATAATGTCTTTTGAACCTAATATAGCATAGCAGAGGCTATTATAACAGCCGGGGATTCCTTTTCTCTCAAAGCCTATGTAACCTAATAAAAGAATTGATCACGCTGGGCATTGCTCAATGTGGCAGTATGCTCCAGGGTAGGAAAAAAAGTCATAGACCACAGAGCACACAGTAAAATAAAATATAGATATAGAAGGGAAGTCAGGGCAGAACCTTTAATTCAATTGCAGCAAAATAAGTGAACCAATAATATTTTGGCAACCGACCCAAAGGCAGTCTGAGCTGGTTCAAACGGCAATTTCTCTGTTACAGTTCAGACCTTATTTCAGCTTGATCCGTAAAAGCACAGACGGGTCTGAGTCTGCTTTCATCAGTATAGTTCCCATTAAACAGCACAACTCTTGCACACCTGTATGTCCACAGGAGCTGCTGGCAGCTATTCTTTATTATGACTACATGCATTTAGAGTTATATTTAACATACTCATGTACTCATGTACTCGTACTCGCAAAACGGCTCCAATACAACGGCACTGATACCACTTTACGGCAGCATGACGTTAACCTCTCGTCACCATCTTTCGGGTCCTATTGCACGCGCTCACGCTCCACCTCCCAAACGGTGCAGGCGAGATGGGCCGGTGGTGCGGCCAACCCCGCAGGGCTGGGATCCCACCTCGCGCTGGCCCTCACTTTCATTGTGCCTCGGGGTTTTGCTTGCACCCTCTGACATGCACGTGCTTTAGACTCCTTGGTCTGTGTTTTTCAAGGCGGGTCGGATGGGTTGCAGACATCGCCGCAGACGCATTTGGAGGACAGTCCTCCCTGGTCGACAGTTGCACCAGGAGCAGGGGGCCCCGCCCCTCCCCTGGCTTGGAGAGAGGGCGCAACGAGCACTTTGTCCACGGCCCCGGGAAGCACCTTCGCCCGGAGCCTTTCCAAGTCGACCTAGAGCCAGTCGCGGCGCACCGCCTCGCATGCGGGACTCCCCAGCTGGCCGTGTGTCGCTCACACCCTCCAGCTGGCTGTTAACGAGGGTCTTTTGGCACAGAGAAGTACTCATATCGGTACTCGTATCGGCGAGTACCCAAATGTAAATACTTGTACTCGGTCTGAAAAAATAGTGGCATCGGTGCATCCCTATTGTCAGGCCATTAAATAAGGATTATCAGTCGTTATAAGCACCATAGATGTGGATCACTAGCGGCCTACTACACCCACTAGTAGGTGTTATCATTGATTCACATGGTAGATTTTTGCTTTTAGATGTTTTATTACAGAAAGTCTATGAAACCCATGAACAAAATAGTCATGCATTCTGTCATTGTCTTAATTATGGATGGAATTAAAGTGAAAATAAATGATTCCCCTTTTTGCTGGGGACCTCCTGAAACCTCCACAAGGACCCCTTTGGTGGTCCCTTGACCCCACTTTGAAAACCACTGGTACAGACAGCATAAAACTCCACATTAAAGCAAATGGTTTTCACCCAGAGTCCGCATCCCGTGTGATATCATCAACATGTAGTTGTCTCTGTGTTCGCAAGCGTTACGCTTCACTTTCACTTTTCAAACGTAGTTATTTCAAGCCAAAACATGATGTTCTTCCGTGAACTTAACTAAGTAGTTTTGTTTGTGTGGGAGTCTTTTTGTTCTATATCAGTATTGTTCCCAAAAAATATCAACGCTGACTGACGCAGTGCAGTTTTCCGTCGACGCTGTGACTTGTTCTGTTCCTTCTCCATGTGTTCTGCCAAAAAAAAAAGACATCTCATTTCTACACAGGACAGAATAAATTTAAAGAATTAATCCGACTTAAAGTCTGCTGATGTGCATGATGTAGCATTTTCTTTAAAAAATGGGTTAATGTTCCAGCATTTAAATTGAAATTTAATTAGTAATGATTTCACGGGTCAAAGATGAAGTTCCGTTTGGCACAGTTTGGATTATATCCTAAATCAATGGCTTGCTGGCGGGAGGTGGAAATAGAAAAACGAATCAACCACTAAAGCCCAGAATGCATTTCTATATTTTGTTTTCCATCAAATTCTGACTCATGTTTGCCACTTCTTCAGTGCTGTTTTCTTTCTGGATTTGAATGCTCAGTGAGCTCCCCATTGTCACCAACAATAAGTGTGTTTGAATTAAACATGACAAAACAACAGAGGCCCGGTTTTTGTCGGAGGTTTTGTACACAACATGATCGCTGAAGGCCGGCGGATCCAGTGCAGTCAATGTTACGCTGGCCTAATTTGTAAAGCATTTGTTTCCCTGCGTTAAAATCAATATGACTAAGATTCAAACTGTATGTTCAGCAGATATGCACACTCTACCCTCGACAAGTCCTAGACAACATTATTGATTGATTTCGGGGGTTATTTGGGAGACAAACACAGCACGATAAATAAAGGCGTGTGCTCTGTTCACAAACTGGGTGGTTCGTTTAGTTTTTGTTTCTCATGTGGCGACGCTGCACACACACGCCAAGGACACATTCCTAACAATTCAACGCATTTCTTTTAATCTTAATCACAACTTTTGCAGCCATTGACATTTCTCTAAGAACACCACAATGCTCCATTCAGAGTCACAAATTAGAGAAATTCCAACAGTCCATAAAAAAAAGAAACCTTAGAAATTCTATCTGTACTAATAATTACAATTTCTGATGAATAAAGAAGCAGAGTTTAATCAAATACCCGCTTTAAATGAGAATTGTTGTATTAAGTAAACGGTTCTGTGAGCGTAGTAAAGCAGATTGTGTAACCCAAGGCGAAACACTGAAGCTTTCAGGAATGGCAGCGCTCCAGCGCAATCAGAAATCACGGCCAAGCTACGGACTAAACTGCAATGTTTATTTACATCGACTTCAAAAAGCCGGAGCGCTCTCCGCACACAAACAAACCGCTCTGCACAAAGTGGGAAACCTGTCACTTAGACGGAGAAGACAGGGAAACGCCGACATCCTGTAATGTTCAGGGGATTAACAAAAGGAGCTGACAGCTACATCTAACATCCTGAGGCAGGTTTTTACAGGTACACGCATTCATCACAAGTCACAATAGAAACGTCAATTTTAATTTATTACTTGCTCTGCCTCTTTTAATAGGACTTGGACGGAATAGGTAACAGAAACCAGTAGAGTTACACAGTATCATGATCCACATGTTGTCCAGTTGACATGATTGCTATGAACGTGCTGCAGCTATTACTGTTATTATCAATTAATCTGCCAATTATTGGATAAATCATCTCATCGCTTGGTCTACAAAATCATATCATCATAATTACCTAAAGGGATGTCAAAAAATGTCTTGTTTTGTCCAACTAACAGTCCCAAACCAAAAGTTTACAACCACTTAAAAACACATTTTCAAACTTGTAGCCTTTAGCCCCAACCAAGGATGCTAAAAAGAGGAAATGTCAAAGCGCCATATCGCGTCATATCATTGGGGTACAACACATGTGCGGCAGAATCTGGTGCACGAGTATACAGTAGAGCACGGCGATGATTGATTTGTTTCACTGAGGCGTCAGCAGGGAGGATGACAATAGTAGAGTGGAAATTTCTCGATTCTGAAGATGCATCGCGATGCAAGCATGAACGATCCTGCATCGCTGCAGTGACCGAACATAATCGGGAGTTTGGTGTCATTTCAGCTCAGTGTGTCTTTACTGTGTTTTGCAGTCATTTACTGTCATGATAGTTTCTCTCCTCTTTCTCTCTCCTCTGATCTTTAATGTTGAACCAAGTAAGAGTGGAAGAGATATGAGTAAGGAAAAGTAACTAACTAACTAACGTTCATGCAGTGTAATATGATATAGGCATTCAGGAAGTGCCCTGTGAAAAACGTATTTTTGTAGATGACAGCACACTTGTAATGCAGTGCAGGAGGATTTATGTTTTGTTTTTGTAATGATTATGTACTGAGGAGGGTCACACAGATACTGATAATGAAAAGATGCAGCTTTTTTTAATTTTAGACTTTTGTAGTCTGATTTTTGAAGCACTTTCTAAATATAAATGGAGTTCAGATTTATCTGACTGAGTGTATTAATTGATGAAATGGTAGTCGTGCAAAATTAAGGACGCGACACATCGAGATGAATCATTGACCGGTGAATCGTAATCGAATCATGAGGCCGGTGAAGATTGACACCTCTAGTCAGACTTTATGGGTGAGAATTACAATTCTGCAAATATTGAAAAGATATCTAATAAAGCTAACAAATGCTTTCTATTTGAAAACGTTCTATTGTATATCAGCGCCGTGCATTCGAGCGTACCCAAAAAGTTCTGTCACGCCGAGCGCACCCAAAGAGCAACCTGAGCAAACACCATCCCTTTATTTCTAGTGCCGTCTGATGCTGGGGTCAAAGACCGTGTCCTAGCCTTCGTTTAATAATCTTCAAACCCAAATGGCTTGAGGCAATTTATCAGATCCCGTCATCCTGGAGCCACAAAAGGCTTTAGACAACTTGTTTTTCATAGTAGCCTCTAAGACCTGTGAACAGACTCTAAAAAAGAAAAGTTGAAATGTCCACATTCAAACTTATTTTTAGTATAAATCTTAAGCTAAAAATGCAATAGAGCAAATATTTACTTTTATCCAGACAGTGAGTGGATTCATTGCAGTGTTTGCAGACTGTGTTGACACTTCTACAACCTGTGGTTCTAAAGTGGGAGATACTGGAGCCACATGTCCGACTTGTAACTACCACTACCAGACTAGAAGGCAGCTTTTCTCCCAGTCTTCAGCTCGTATTTAGAGATAATCTTACATGACATGATCGGCATTAAGAAATGTCACCAACTACCTCTGCAGAAATGACTGTCGAAAGCCAAACAGCGCCTGGCACTAATTTACAGGAACACGCAGCTTGTTCAAATACACTCCCACATGCTGACAATGAGAACCAATCGTGAACTTCGAGAGCCCGAGCCAGACTCGGTGAACTGCAGCAGGAAAAAAAAAAAGCAATCCCACAGCTGAAAACAATATTGTGCCGAGAAAGATTTAAGTGTCGGCCAATTGTCGAGGAGGAAGCTGGGGACGCTCGCCAGACCGGAGCATGCATGTCGGAGTCCTTGAGCAGATTTGTAGCACCAGGAAATCAGCGTGGGGAGGAGAGGAGATACTGCAAAGATATGCTGGGAGCTAAAAGTCTGCTTGTATTTCTTTAGTTTCCATGGCGCTGATCACAGATAAATCCTTCGTATGGAGGCTAACAGTCCACCGGGAAAGACTGCTGATATGCAGAGCAGGAGACACAACAACTTCTCCAGCTTTTATAGTCTGACTCGTAGATTATTATCTCATGTCTAATGCTATTAAAGAATGCTTTTTCATATTTAGCCTCCTACATTGTCAGAGCTATGTTTAGTTGTCCTTACTAGATCGACCAACACATTGATTCTGACAGATACACTCATTCTAACGGCGACATGATTGTATCCATGTATTCTGTATTGTAAGCCACAGAGTAAAATTCAGCCTATGTAAGAATAAACACATATTGTTATTGGATAAGCTACAGTGATCACATCAACTGTTCAACGCAGAAGAATCAAACCGTCTCATAAACACATTTGAGAAATGACAAAATATTGAACCGTTGCTTCGTCTGGCTGTCAAAGTTAACATGATAATAATAACGCTTGCTGTTTTTAGGTTGTAGCGGGCTCAGTTTTAAAGCTAGAGTGAAGATACTGGTATCATATGAAACTAAAAAACCTACCTACCCACGAGTCTCCCCTTTACAGACATGCCCACTTTATGATAATCACATGCAGTTTGGGGCAAGTCATAGTCAAGTCAGCACACTGACACACTGACAGCTGTTGTTGCCTGTTGGGCTGCAGTTTGCCATGTTATGATTTGAGCATATTGTTTTATGCTAAATGCAGTACCTGTGAGGGCTTCTGGACAATATCTGTCATTGTTTTGTGTTGTTGATTGATTTACAATAATAAATATATACATACATTTACGAAAAGCTGCATATTTTCCCACTCCCATGTTGATAAGAGCATTGAATACTTGACAAATCTCCCTTTAAGGTACATTTTGAACAGATAAAAAGTGTAATGTGCGATTCAATATTTTAACTGATCGACAGCCCCAGTTGCTTTATAAATCAACCACTAATAAAGTAAGAGTATATTTTACATATTTTACCTGGTTACTTGATTACTTGATGAAATAATCTGCAGAATACTCGATTACTAAATTAATCGATAGCTGCAACCCTAACATATGCTAGATATGTAGATACAGATATTAAGGGTATTGAAGTTACTTTTTGTTTTATAAGTTTATAATTCCCAAGTTTCCAAACTTTCGCCATCATCACTTCATTTATGGGGATTATATTTTCTTTAAATATCTTGATGATTTCAGAGAAATGAACCCATGACGTCTACACAGAATATGTTCATAACAGCAAAGACGTCAGTGTCCTAGAGAAGAGGATAGAAGCCCGTTTGGTGATTACATGGACGTCTTCCAACGCTCCTCCAAATCTATGAAGTTCTTTGCCTACGCTCAGCGGGGAACCAATCTGTCGTCTGCATTAAGCGATCACATGTGTTTGGTATGAAATCAGCTGTCATGCACAGCACCTCGCACACAGGGCCTTTGATTTGAAATAGCTTCCTCCACTGCCTGTGGTGTTGTGAGTCAGACTTGGGAACATTTTACCAGCTAGATTCAACATTTGCACATTTGTAGGAAAAAAAAAAAAAAAAAACGCCTGCAAAATGGATTGAGATGCACAATAATATATCTTGTCATTGCTCAAGAGGAATTCTCGGACACCTCCTGGGAAGGATGTTAGCTCCGTCGTCAGTCGGGCTTTATCAGGTTTTATCACGGAGATGTGATGGCACCCACTGTGGCACACTGCCTTTCTTTCTGTGGCGTTACAAGGGTATAATCCCTTTTTACTCTCATTCTGCCGGTCTTTTCATGAACATGGCAATATATCTCTCTCTTAATAAGTTGTCTCCCCCACGACGCACGGAAAGAGAATGAGATTTCTGAATGAAGAAAAGGTTACACTGAAGGTGGCCCCCTTTAATTCCTCTAAGAGGAATACAAATTTGAACAGAGGAGATGTGTGTGACATTTTGTCCACGTATGGTAGATGACACATGTCCTCGAAGGGGAGGGGGGGGGCGAGACCTTCCCTGTTGTACAAAGTGCTCGGGGCTTTGCAGCGAGGATTGTTTAACCTCACAGAAGAAGTGATAGCGGCTCTAATAAAGCTGTGCCACCTTCCCTGTGCTGGGAGGCGGTCACTTACTGGATATTCAAACCCTTTGTCTTATGCTTTTAAAGGAGTACTGCAACTTTTAACTCCTAGCTGAGCAGATACTGATGTAAACGGATGATTTAACCCATCAAACACTGAATGTGAAAACTTGTTGAAGGATTCCTTTCTGTTCTTTAAAGGAATAGTTTGACATCTTGGGAAGTATATTTGCTTTCTGGCAGAGAGTTTGATGAGAAGATTCATACCACTCTCACATATGTCCGTTAAAGATAAGGGTACATCCAGGCAGTGTTAAAACAATTAACAAAAACTGTGACGAAATGTGTTCATCAACGACCTTTTTTTTCCATGGCTAAGACGAGACAGTGACGAGACGGAAGGTCTATAAACTAGGGATGGGAAAACAAATTCACCTATGTATCGCAATTTTTCTTTTTACGATTTTGAAATGTATTTTTTTAATGCCAGAATCGATATATTTGCTTCATCTGAGTTTATACGGAGTTAGAAGGAAGTTAAGTTTTTTATTGTTGTAGTCTGAGTAACGTGACGTCATATCCGTTCCGTATCCGTCAACCAAAACAAACCGAAGCTGGCCGCAACGAGAAAGCAGAAAATCCCACTAATTTGTGAGAGAAATGTCTTCATTCTTTGATTTTTGAGTTGCTGGAAAAAAAAATAATAAATAATGCACTGATATATTTGACTTCAGGACATCTCTGACTACATACAAGCTGAATATCAAACATTTTTACTATATTAATTTAGATATTTTCCAATGTAAAAGTCCCTAGAAAAGTATAATTCAGCTTTTTCTCATGGTTCAAAAATTGCAATAAATCGCAATACATATTGAATCACCACCCAAGTATGGTGATAGTATTGAATCGGGAGATAGGTGTATCGTCCCAGCCCTATTAAACACTAACTGTGAACGCAGCATAATGTAACTCAATGCAACCTCCCTTAACGTTAGTGCCGTTATTCAGCCAGGCAGGATTGCAAAGAATTTGCATCGATCATTTTTAGTTATGGAGTTACTCGAGGAATTGTTTCCGCCCTTCTGTACGTGCATCATAAATTGTCAAAGTGATCAACTTCCAACTTCAAATAAATAGTTAGCACACACAGTCAAATTATTGTGTATAACACCATCGCACTTCAAAACGGCACACCAAGCCAAGCAGGTGGTGGACTATATTCAGACTACTTTCTATAATATCCAGAGAACCACAGAGTGAAGAGCAAAAGATCACACGAGCAGATGGGCTGCATGTATGTATTCAGAAGCTGTTTAAATATAACCAACGCCTGCCTAAAAGAGTTGTCTGACATACACACAGCTTAACAATCCTAGATCAAGTGTTTTGGAGGAGTGCCGCTCGGAGCCTTGAATAACTCGGGGAAGGTTTTTTTATCTTCACAGACGGAGTGAAATAAATGGCAAACAGTCGTCTGCCGCTCAGGATTCAAGCCGATCCATGAAGCCAACGACCTCTAATGCATGTTTTATTTACTGTGCTTAATCTTCTCTATTTACAGATGGGGCTTTTTTAGTAGATTGAAAACCAAAAGGGGGTATTTTCAACGTGGTAAATTGATTTCTATCGACGCATTCACCTCTGGCACAAAACACGCACGCTTTCATGATTCAAATATTTCCAGATTCTGATATTAAGGTCTCGCAGAGAAAAGGGGTAATGCATTGTGAACAACTCCTTTCAGCAAGAGCTACCAACAAGCCCTGTAGCTCCTCGGTAGAGGTCCCGCACATCACGCTACATCTGAGGGAACCAGCGCTTCACAAAAGGTTCCTTTCAGCGCCGATGAAGGACAACGTCCTTAGAATTCACTCCACAATGGGCACGCAAGAGCAAAATTACAGCTCTGAGCATACAAGGGATTCAAGCATAGCCGGGCTTCAAAGAGATTTCAAAGATTGTTTCTACTATTAACAGAAAAAAAAATCCAACTTTGGCCTTTTCCAACAATTACACAGAGAAAAATCAATTAAAACAGATTGACAGTCCCACCTGTGAGATCTGTGAGTGTAAATAGAGAACAAGGCCGTGAGTGAAGCAAGGGCCCGTCTTTCCAGTAACAGCTTCTTTTTCTTATTGTTTCCAGTAGGCGGTTGCCCTGCTGTTCAGAGAGCACAGATTGGTTTTAGCCTTGAGCCCATCTGTCACTAAAAATTAGAAAACATTGCAAAAGGGTGCCACGCTGCCAACAGGTTTTCCATTTCCTGATGCCGACGGCAAAAGCAAAAGCATCGACTGAGAGCCGCTAGATAAATATGATAAAAACCATATGCTTCATGGATCCAAACGAAAGTGGCAGGTGCGGCAACAATGCGACATCCTGACATCACCCAACAGCTAAATGGCAGCATTTGCATTCACAAGGTGTCGATGCATACGGACAGGCAGGCGGTGTTTTCCATACAAATGGATGGAAACCTCTTCAAACGCAGCGACGCAGCAAAGGGCTTCGTTTCACCACATCATGTAAATCAATTAGGCCAGAACATGAGAGGTGGTGTGTCACACTGCTGCTTTGTCTGCTCTCTCCATCCAGTGTCTCCTCTCAGAGATAGAGGCTGGTGCTGGGAAGGCTGCCAACATGCAAACCATGACTGGGCAAACACCGCTCCACGTTACACAGCTGAGTGCAAAAAGACGCGGCTCCCAGCAATCACTGGTGCTCAATCACTGCATTTGACACACCTAGATCCATGTAACACTGTTAGTCATAATCTATTCAAGCCATTTATGCAGGTTATATATGCTTTCAACATGTCAGCTCCAAGCTTTACCCCCCCAGGAAATTATTTAGCCGAGGTGGTAAACCACCCAGGTCTCATGATCAGTTTATAAAGCAGATAATTGCCTATTAAATATGACAGTGTGAAATACTGCCTCTGCTCCGTTTTCCATTAAGGCTTTTAGATTGTTTAAGTCATTTTTCGAGCTTCTTAAATGTGAGAATATCCTGCATTTTCATCAGCTTACATTCTAGTAAATATAAACTGTATTTAGGTTTTTGGACTCTTTGGTCGTTCAGACAAAACAAGACTTTACAACACCTCAGGCTCTAGGAAAGTATGATGTTTTTCTGATGTTTTATAGACCAAACAATTCATTGAGAAACCCAAAGTTGTGAGTGGAGTAGGGCTGCAAGCAACAATTATTTTCACTGTCGATTAATCTGTGGTGAAAAAAATGCCGATTGGTGTTTCCCAAAGCCCAAGACGACGTCCTCAAATGTCTTGTTTTGTCCCCAACTCAAAGATATTCAGTTTTACTGTCATAGAGGAGTAAAGAAACCAGAAAATATTCACCAGACCGCCGCACAACCCTGTAGCGAATTGCCAGATCTCGTGTGAATGCAGCCTAAATCTTGTGTTTATCAGAGATGTGCTCATTGGAAATAAATCATTCAGCACAAAAAAAAAAGCATAAAAAAATGACGAATCGACTAAACAAATTAACATTTTACAAGTTTGGCTTCTTTTGTTAAATGAAAAAAATGGTTTTCTACAAAAATATATCAAATAAAGTATTGTTCTGCTATACAAAACCACACTCTGTTATTGTCATCAGCACTAATTGCCAAAGAATTTCAAACAACAGGCAACACCGTTACACCTAAATTCTGATGTCTTATTTGTTTAACTGACAGAAAACAAGGACATATCGCAGCACAACGAACGACCAGAAGACTCTTCGTCAGACACTCTTATCAGCAAACGTGCCTATCTGAAGTGTCCTTGAGCGAAAACCTTAATCCCTATCAGCTGCAGGAATGCTGCTCTGCACGTGACCTCTGACCTCCACGTGGAGGAGAATGGTGGAGGAAAGATTTCCCTTTAGGCATCAATGAGGCTCAGGTAGCCGCTGTAAAGCCCTCTCTGCCTTCGCTTATATGGAGAGTGACCGATCCCAATGGCATCTTGATAACAAATCCCCCCCCTCAGCATGAGGCTCTTATTTAAATCAACCGTGCAGAAAACTGAATCGTTAGCTTGTTCACAACGTGAGGCCGATACGTATGAAAATATACATTAGAGGTGAGAAGAATGAAGAATAATAGATTCATTACAGTACAGTGCTTTCCCCAGAGCAGTCTTAAAGTCCATGATATTGCTTTTTCACACCTGGGGATTTGTCTGCTTTTTAGCTGTTCATCCAGGAAGTCTACTGCATTTCTCTGGAGGTATTCTTACAGCTTGTTTACTTAGCATACGAGTGTGACAAGGCGAGAGTGCTTTAAACTGCGGTGTCTGTGTGTGTGTGTGTGCGTGGGACTTGAGGTCTCTTGGGCCAAGATCCTCTGAAACCGTCCTCGGAGGCAAGTCGGCCATGCGCCAAATCTGCTACCGCAATTGCTTTTGACAGCAGCGCCTTCATTGTCCAGGAAGGTGGGCATCCCTGCGCTAAGCAACGCTGACCACGGGGCGTAAGCGGGATTTGTGTAGGCAGAGGAATGCAGCACACTTTGCTTCGCAGCCTTGGTGAAGCCATCAAGGAGAGTACATTCTTTAGTGCACACGTAGGCGTTTCTTTTGTCTGGTAATGAAATTGAGGTAGTGAAAATGAGTAGGAGAGGGGATATGTTGCGAGAAAAAATGCCTGAAAGGATGGTTATGCAGAGAATATGGAAGAACTGCCACAGTGCAGCTTACTTAGGAGCTGGATTCCTACTAAAGTCTCTTGCAATGTCATACTCGGCTCGCTGCCGCTGCATCAATAAAAAGGAGTTTGATATTAAAGGAGGATTAGTGTTGTGGAGTTCAACTAGCTCACTGGGGCATGTCAGGAAATCATCTTTGGGATGTTTGGATTTTGTACACTTTGCTGTGCAAACGTCAGTCTATGTAGGACAGGCTATATAAGAGTCCTCCCACGTCCAACGAGAAGACTTTACACACACAGGAAGAGGAAATCAAAAGGAGGTGGTAGACGGTGTGTAATGTGTGGGTCTGTAACGGGATGTACTACTACGAGTGTTTCAGCTTAGATCTCATCTATCCTTGCAAAATACACATATTTTGTGCATTTTATATAATGAAAAAAAATAGAAAAGAGCACAACCTCGATAGACACAATCAAATGAACAATCTGTAAATACAGAGGAGCAGTGACGGCGTTACAGTTTTAAGATGAGAAAACATTTTTAAAATAGGCAAAATGACAGAGCAGATATTTATAGTAGAGCTGCAACAATCGATAAGTTGTGAACTATTACATTAATCGCCAGCTATTTCCATATCAATTAATTGGTTTGAGTCATTGTTTAAGAAAACAATTCTCTGATTTCCTAGTTTCTTTCCTCCTCTATGACAGTAAACTGAATATTTTTGAGTTGTGGACAAAACAAGACATTTGAAGACGTCATCTTGGGCTTCTGACATTTTATAGACTGAAGAACTAATCGATTAATCAAGAAAATAATCAACAGATTAATCAACAATGAAAATAACCATTAGTTGCAGCCCTACGATTTACCTTTGCCCAAGTCATTTACACATACTGAATAGAGCCTGAATGCATCATAATGTAACTCAATGAAACCTCAATTCAGCGTTGCCAGATGTACTATAATCATCATATTTGTACGGTATTTTTGCCCTCTGCACAAGTTATGATCAATAATGCAAAAGGTGCCGTTATGTAGATAATTTGAGCATTTTGATGCTTACAATTAGTAGTTGGTTTTAGTCTGCACTGTGTCATTTTAATTAAATCCGGATTGCAAAATATGGATTCAGTGTCTGTGTTCACGCATCAAAAGATTAATCGATAATGAAAATAATGAGTTGCAGCCCTACTTTAAAAAGGTAACTTATTCCAATCGGAAGGAGCCAGAATCCAAAAAAAATGTCCAACTTCTTATGCCACAGAGGGGACAAAGAAGAGGATCTGATCAGAGCGTCTTACTTAATAATTTGACTTATAAGAAATGTCAATAAGGATAAAGTTAATACATTTAAAAAATAAATTGATTCCAGTGAAATGACATCATCTAGGCAGCCTCCTGAGTTTGTGCAATGGTGTGTTAAAAAAAGTATAAATATAATATAATATTTTAACTTCTTTAGTGCCAGTGGTGTTTGTCTCTATATATATATATCATCAAAACGATATAAAATGTTGTCATATATATTTTTCTATATTGTTTCTGTTGCGATATAGGCTTGGCCTTTATATATATATATATATATATATATATATATATATTTTCTCTCTATAATTTCATTTAAAACAGTTTTGTTCATTACTTTAACCAAGTAGTTTTGTTGCCTAAACCTAACCAAGTCGATCTTTTCTTAAACTTAACTAAGTAGTTTTGTTGCATAAACCTAACCAAGTCGATCTTTTCTTAAACTTAACTAAGTAGTTTTGTTGCCTAAACCTAACCAAGTCGATCTTTTCTTAAATTTAACTAAGTAGTTTTGTTGCCTAAACCTAACCAAGTCGATCTACGCCTAAACTTAACTAAGTAGTTTTGTTGCATAAACCTAACCAAGTCGATCTACGCCTAAACTTAACTAAGTAGTTTTGTTGCCTAAACCTAACCAAGTCGATTTATGCCTAAACTTAACTAAGTAGTTTTGTTGCATAAACCTAACCAAGTCGATCTATTCCTAAACTTAACCAAGTATTTTTGTTGCCTAAACCTAACCAAGTAGTTTTGTTGCCTAAACCTATCCAAGTCAATCTTTTCCTAAATTTAACTAGGTAGTTTTGTTGCCAAAGCCTAACCAAGTCGATCTATTCCTAAACCTAACTGAGTCATTTTCGTAGGAAAACACATGAAAAATACATTGTTGAAAGCGTCACGGAAAAAAAGGGAAATTCGTGTCTATGTACACGAATCAAATAAATAAAATTTCATGACTATTGCCATGAGACTGTTTTGAAATGACCTATAACGGGGGAGAAGATTTTGGCCATGTCGCCCAACACTATAATTGTGGTCACCTGATGGTACTCTGTGGTATTTATATCTGCAACAGTAATTATAATGTACCTGCAACTGTCAACACTGAACTTACAGTAACCTTACAGGGGGAAAAAACACACCAAAAAGTACCACAACATTCCTGCAGGGGCTTGCATGCACTTTTATCTGAGACGTGTGTGTGTGTGCGTGTGTGTACGTGTGAGTGAGTGTGTGTCCATCTACCCAAAATGACCAATCAGAACAGCAGCTACCTCTGCAGCTGCAGAAATTTGGCACCATCACTTTGCTATGCAACACAATTATGATCCTGAAAGCCAACTGGAGGAGGAGGAGGAGGAGGAGGAGGAATCACTCACCAGAGGAAAGCACCACCACACAGATGAGGAGGAGAGCCCATCTGCAGTCCCGGACACCTGACATGGTAGAAATCCCAGCAGGAGGATGTTAAATCCCAGTTGTCCCAGTAGCAGTAGCAGTAGCAGTCGATGGTGGATAAATAAACCGATCTGCAGGTGTTAGCCTCCACACGATGCTGCTCTTCTTCCTGATGGGTCTTAACTTGGATGATGCGCAAAAGATCTGGATCTGAGCGTCTTCAGAAAGATGTGTCCAGCTACAGTCCAGTGGTTTATTCCCACATGGGAGAATAAAAGTTATCCTGCTCCAAATGGCACAACTGGGTGGTGAGGAAGAGATGAGAGAATCCAAGTCCTTGTGCACAATAAATGTCCCCAAAAATCATCAATCAATGCACATCAGATGAGCTCTGGATAAGCTGAATCGTGCGTGCCAAAAAAAAAAAAGGGTTATTCTAGTGTAGATAACAAGCAGAGGAGAAAAAAGAGATGTCTGTGTGGTTTCTCCAGTTAAGAATTCATGTATTCTTATTATTATTTATATATATATTAAAAAAAAAAAATTGTAATTTTTCCCTTCTCTTCTTTTTATTATTATTTCATGACTTACTTGTCTTATTTTTCTCTACAATTTGAATTTTATGTCTCCATGATTGAGGATCAGTCAGGTCCTGTGTGTATGTTGCTGTCAGGTTATGATTGATTGATGTGTAGTGACTGTTCTATTGATTATTGACAATTAATAATAAAAAAAAGACCTTTGAAAAAGAAAGAATTCATGCATTAAATTCCTTGCGTAATTGGTGATGGAGAGGAGAAAGGTTCAGCTCTCACTGACTTCTCCAGTTTCATTTAAAATCCAAAAAGAAGAAGATGAAGAAGACATTCTGAGGAGGAAAACGGTGGATTTGCACCATTAAAACAAGCCAGGAAGGTCCTGGTTAGCTGCGACAAAACAGCAACCCAAATAAAAAGCAGCTTGTCCTATAATAAAAAGGTTTTCCCAGGAGTTCACCTACCGCAGCAGAGCATCACCAGAGACACGCACCAGATGATCCAGCAGCTACTTTTCTTGTTCCTCTTCACTTTGTGCTGTTTGAATGAGCCAGGAGGCTGCAGGAGCATCGTCGGTGCCGGTTACCGAGTCCGAAACACCGCCAAGTAGGACGAACTCTCCGGTGTTTTGGTGGTTTTTAATCCCAGTTAGTTATCCGCTTTGTGCAGCAGCTGTCTGTCTGCCTGTCAGTCACGCTGCTCCTCATCCAGACGCTGTCTCTGTGTGTCTCTGTGTCTCTCTGTGTGTCTCTGGTCCGCTTTTTAACTCCGATACAAACTCAACGTGTTCACCTTAGAATGTACAGAAGAGCAGCTCGAGCTCGGTAAACTCGATACAATGTAACAGCCCATATCCGGTCATGTGTTTCAAAGTAAAATACATCCACAGCTTGTATACATTTGTCTTTATTTTGAGTAGCCTATTGCATAAAATAGTATAATTTCTTATTAATACCATTATGGCTATAATGCAATAATTATTATAATATTATAATAATTAATTATAATTATTGTAATTATAATTATTATTACCATTATTATTATTTTGCCATTTTTTCTTCTTTTCTTTTTTATCTTTTTTTATTATTATTATTCTCCTCACATAAAAATATTGCTTTTTGCATTTACATAATTGTGATTATCATGTTACAGCATGTTCTTTGTCTTATTCAGTGATATTGTATGATGCATTGATTTTGTATTTTGGAGACCAACGTGCTAGTATAAATATGTTTATGTTGTTATTATTATTATTATTGTTATTATTATTATTATTATTATTATTATTGCTGTTTTATTATTTTTATTATTATTTTTATTTTTTTTATTTTTTTATTTTATTCTCCTCACATAAAAAATATTGTTTTGGATTGACATGATGATTACGTTACGGCATGGTTTTTGTCTTATTCAGTGATATTGTATGATGCATTGATTTTGTATTTTGGAGACCAACGTGCTAGTATAAATATGTTTATGTTGTTATTATTATTATTATTATTATTATTATTATTATTGCTGTTTTATTATTTTTATTATTATTTTTATTTTTTTTTATTTTTTTATTTTATTCTCCTCACATGAAAAATATTGTTTTGGATTGACATGATGATTACGTTACGGCATGGTTTTTGTCTTATTCATTGATATCGTATGATGCAAGGATTTTGTATCTCGGAGAACAAAGTACATGTATGGCTTAATTGAGTCAATAAATAAAAAGTAAAACATTTAAATAAAAAAAGTATTTCAGTTGCAAAATCAGAGCCATTTACAAAAGACTTCCATGAATGCTGAACACATATCTTAACATATAGAGGATTACAAGAAAAGATAATGCAATGATAATATTAAAACCAGACTAAAGTTAGATAGTATTGAATAACACTGAGATTATTTTCAAGATGGATTTCTAACAATCCTCAATTTATGTGATCACTAACGGCATTGATTTTTATAAAGACTCACTCATTGAACCTATTACAAAATTATTTGAAAGTAATGTATTATTGTGCATGCATTTTATTGCTCCAGACTTCTGGAATTACTTTAGTCTAAATAGGTAGGTAGGTAGGTAGGTAGATAAAAATAATTAAAAATAATAATTAAAATAATAATAATAATTATATATATATATATATATATATATATATATATATCATGATCATCATATGTAAATCCAAAAAGCAATATTTTTTATGTGAGGAGAAAAAAAAAGAAGTAAAGAAAAAATGTATAAAAGAAATATATAAAAATAATAAAAAAATAAATAATAATAATGTAAAATAATAATAAATAATAATAGTCATCATCACCACTATTATAGCAATAATTGTAATAATACGAAATAATTATATTTTATGCAACAGGCTACATTGCACTCCTACTTTTAGATGATAAAGTTTGCATGCTTTTATTTTCAAAGGCTATGCAGCTAACTTCCGGTCTTGACCATATTAGGTGATGTGAACTTGATGTAACTCAAACTGGGCATCACAGACAAAAATTCATCACGTGAGTCAGTGGCTTTACCCTCCTCCTCCTCCTCCTCCTCCTCCTCCTCCTCCTCATCAGAGAGGAAAATATCCTACTGGAGAGGAGCCTGCAGAGTCATGGCTTCACTTTGGGTTGGTTGGGAGCCAATAAGTCTGTGTTTCAGTGACAGCTTCAGGACTTTTATTTTTAGGCATTAGAGCTTTCTCTCAGTTGACCTGACAAACACAGGTGACACTTATAGCATTAACACTGTGGCTGTGTTCCACTCAGGTGTGCAGGTTACCTTGTGTTGTGCATGCTGGCTCACCCAAATGGAAAAGACCTAAAATAATAAATGTTATTGGTCAAATTTATGCCATCAGAAGGTTAATTATCTACCATAAAGCCCTTTTCAGACATGGAATACATAATGCTGCTGGCTTAAATAAAAGGTTTCCATTGTGTAAATATTCCATAATTAATTTTTTTTGTACATTAACAAAATAATATGAAGGAAGAAGAGTTGTTAGCGGTCTCACGGGCTGCATCACTGATGGGTTTTTAAATGTATTTTTGCAGTTCATCATTAATCAGAGAGCAAATTGTGTTCCCTGTTTTATAATGTCTGACAGTGGCAGTACGTCAAGTTTGGACTCGTTTAATTTAATCATTTTTGCTGTATAGTCAGACTTCCATCTGTGCAGTTGGCGTGAATGAAAATTGTAAATATAGGTCAGTGAGTGATTGTCCAATTATTAATGCAGTTGTACACATTCGTTGAATCTCTCTTTATAAGAATCATTTTTATAGACTGATCTGATGTGAGGAAAATCTCAAAAATGCTAAATCTTACCAAGTATTTGTCTAAATATAGTCAAAATATCTAATAACAGTTAATATAAGACACAATCGCATAACAAGTAACATTTCAGTGAGATATAGGGACTTGTTTTTAGATAATGCATCTTGAATATCTAGTTAGGTGAAAACTTTTGAGCATTAAAGGCTTATTGTGACACACAGCTATAGAGAAATATAGCTCCAAATGAGTTTTCCAAGCTAATTTCAAGATGTCTTTTTATCTATAGAGGTCTAAATATTACATATTATTTCAAGAAATTTTCACTTGTTTCATTGGCAGATTTTTTTTACTTATTATAAGCAACTTCATTCGGGGTTTTTTTTACATATTTTTGAAGTGGCCTTTAACTTGAACTTGGAAGTGTTGCAGAAATGTAACAGGTTTGATTTAGTAAAGCTGTCAGCATGGTGCTGTGATGTGATTGAAAAAAAACTGTGTGCGTTTTGCAGCACGTGTTGTTTTCCATGTGCTTCCTCGTTCTTCTCCTCTCTTTAAATATGTTGGAATATGTTCTGATTGGTTTGGAAGAAGATGGGCGCCGTTGTGTCAGGGGTACCATGGACCAACGAGCCAAGCGTCAACAAGGATTAGACCTTTTTCACAGCAGACATTTTTACTTAGAGCAAGAAAAGCACAGCTGTAATTAAAACCGTTAAAAGGTGGCTTTGTTCCAATTAAAGGGCGGGTCCATCTGGGTCCTTTTCCGAAGCAAAAAGCAGTGTCGTAGGTTATCACAGTTAGCTAATCAATAGGGTTATGAATAATGTGAACACTCACACTAGCTGTCTCAATGTTTAGAAATAATGTGAATGTTTGGATTTGACTACATAAGGAACACCACTGGGAAGCTACAGAATGATATAAAACACCTAAAACAATTATGAATAAAATAATGGACCTGCTGTCATGTCAAAATGTCTGCTGTGAAAAAGGTCTGTATAAAGGTCAGCATAGTCGTGAACTGCAATATTTCAAATTCGAAGAGCTGGATCCGCCGTGCGTCAAGCTGCAGTACTTAATTGTGGAGGTTTGTGAGGGTCATTGAGAGTTTGCGGAGCCCAGCGTAAAAACGATGCAGTGACTTGGACTCTAGTTCGGACATGAGAACAACTCATATACATAACACGGTAGCTATATGTCTGAAAGGGACTTCAATTTGGCATGTTTCAAAGTCATAAATAAAAACTAAATCTTTAGGAGATGTTTCTGATGAGGTGACTGTTTGATGTCGGGCACAAAGAGCTGGTCGTGATAACTCTTAACCTTCTTTACGTGGTCGGCTGGTTAACAATCAAGATGCAGAGCTTATTGTCTTTTCTTTAATAACCTCTTGCAGGAAGACGCTAACTAACAGGCAGTCCCATCGTGCTCCAAGAACTAAACAAGAGCAGCTTTCTCCGCTTTAGCAGCTAATCTATCAGGACCACTTATGCAAATCAAGTTCACTTTGCAATTTTCCAGTTAGAACACCTGAGCGTCAGCGCAGCAGCAGGCAGCCAGGTGAGCGAGCAGACTGCGGTTCCCCACTGGCTACAGCCAGTAGCCGGGAGAAGACGGGCTGCCGAGGGGCCTCGCTGACATGACTGTTAATGGTTCCTTAATGCATTTGACTTTGTAATTTATCTTTTTATCCTCTGACATTTGGAAAAGACTTATTGTCAAATGGAGAACTTATTTCTTCAAACTCTTGTGCCTCGGAAGACATAAGAGTCTCTCCCGGTGATAAATTAGGACGTGTCTCGTCTGGGAATTTTATACTGAAACAATGGAGGCTATTCATTTAAATCAAACCTCCCCCTGTTGTTACACCTTTCCATTGTCACTTCTCAAATTGAATGCATCCATTTTCATGTGCTAACAAATTCTCCTGCCAAGCGTCTACCACATTTCCATGTGAGAAATGATTTGGTACATCAGATTTTGTCCCTTTTGACGCAGCCTAATGGTTTAACATCACATCTTGTTACTGAATACTTCTCGGTCTTACTGAAGGCTGTCGTTTGATGCTGTGCTAGCTGTCGCATTGTCATTTTGGCAACATTTTCTATGCAGCTGTTTGACACGTCTTTCTCTTTCTGTTGTCGACCACATAACTGTTTGATGTTCTGAATCTTGAATAAAAATGTATCCATGCAAAAGTGTTCTTATCCCAGTTTGTCTGAATCTTATTCTTCCAGAATCCATTTCTTGGATGAGATTTATTTGGATTTGAACATCTTATTACATCTCTTTTTAGTACCTTTTCTTGTAGTGTGTATTGTAATTTCGCAGACAAATGGTTTCTCTTCACACACAAATCTTTCTTTCTTCTTTTCTTTGGGACTAATATCAAAAGCACGGTGTTGTATGCTTTATAAAAAAAAATTACATTGTCCCCAAAGCTGCTCAGGTACATATTGCGTCGTTCCAACACTCCCATATGACACATAATGTCTCCTCGGTTTCCTTTATACTCGTTAAGATGTTGTAATTTTACTGAAAAGCATTTTCTCATACACATAAACACACACACAAACCACAATATGAACATGTAGCTGGACAATCAAGGGATTTATGGAGAGTTGAGCCAGTCACTGGTGCTCTTTTCTCTTACTGATATAGAGGATAATGGGCTGCTAAGATGGTGTGAGTCACTCACCAGTATGCCGTGTATTCATGCGAGGTAATTTGCTCAGCATGCAGTGAGATCTCTGATCTTGAGATTCCTCAGAAAGCAGGAGGCAACGTTGTCTGACAAGGACCATAACTGTACCAGTCAATAAGTTGTGCAATACCGTGACAAAAAAAATTATCTTTTTTTCCCACTACTAGCCATCAGAATAATTCATAACATCTGTGCTTTTCTCACTGGTTTGCTGTGATGTCGTGTATTTCAGTGCTCCAATCAGGATTTAGTAATATATTGAAATATCTCAACAACTGTTGCAGTCAAGACCACCTAAACCGAGACAAAGTCATGACCAAGAAAAGAGTGTATCGAGACCAAGACCTTGTGGGGTTGAGACCAAGTCAGGTCTCAAAACCGAGGACTAGGACGAACCCGAGTCAAGACCAAAAGTCTTGAGACCAAGACCGACTTCACTATACACTATTATGCATTGCCATAAAAGTTTGTATATACACTCATGGTGCCCAGAGGATGAACCATAATGATGATGATCCCCTGACATTTCTTCTATTTTTCATATATGCTGTGAAATATCTCAGCACCATAGACTGTATATAAGAAGTGGATCACCGTGACGTCACCCATTTGGTTTGTGGACTACGGTTTTGAAGCCTGGAGTTCGGCATTTTGGCCATCGCCACCTTGACCACCTTGACCTACGTCATCCCTGCAGCGCTCTATTAACATTTACCTCAGAGCGGCACTGTGCCTAAGTACAGCCTCCAAACTTTCCCTTTGATTTTTGCTGATTTAGTCATGAATATTTAATGTTATAGAGAAATTATTAAGATTTGAAAACAAGTTTAACACGCAAAAAACTTTATACAAATGTGTTTCTCATTACAAACTCTTGACAAACACATTTGGCTCAGTTCCACCTACTAAAACCACCACACCGGTCATTTGATTGCGGCTGTGTGCTGCAGTCAGTCTGCAGCAATGTGTTGAGGGGAGGTTTCAGGGAGGTAAAACGCACGACTTAATTTATGTGCAGTCTAGGCAATGACTACATGCTTTAAGGCACATAAAAGTAGTGTTCAGTTTTAAATGCTGCAGATGCTCCGGCAACATAATTGCCTGCAACCACGCTTTTACTGTATAATCAAAAACCTAATGATGTGAGAACTAAATACTTTTCTGAATTTATTACTTCTCAGTAGGAGAGCTCTGCTTGTGTTCGTGTGATATATTCCGTCTGTCTTTACCGGTATGCAAGTCGTGGTCAGGTGCATCTATCCTTTTAGAGTTGACGTAGTAATGTGAAGAGTGAAATGTGTGAAAACAGCACCATCCCAGTCTGCATCCTTTCTTAAGACTGATGAGATCCACCTTAACTACACTGACACAACAGTGTGCAGCCAATGACCCGACGTCCACACTGTGAGCAATTAAAATGTTCTAGTCACCAGTTCTATTAATTTCCTATAAAGCTGAGTTGCCATAGTCAATGTGTGGACTCTCATTAGGCATGATGTCAGGAAAGAGTCAGGCACCACAGGTTTTTTTTTTTCCTCCTCTTTGTGGATTTCTTTGCTTCCCTGACGATGTGATTTAGTTTTGTCAATACATGTTCTGCCTGCTAAGTGTGAAATGGATGAGAAATAGATTACTGCCATTCAAACCTTCCCACGTCTCTGGAACTTTAATCTTGAAAAAAATTCCCATGGATTTCATACCAGAAAATGAAAACGCACAAAGTTCGCCAAGGACTGTGAGCTACGGTGTCCGTGTATTCAGGTGCTAAAGTTGAAATTACTTTCATTTGGAGCACAACATATGGAAGAATATCAATCCACTTTTGGCTTGCAGCATCTGCATCCTCCAATGAAATAAATGCTTTGCTTTGCACAATGGTTTGATGAAAGAAGTGGATGTATAACAAGAACTGGATTCCACGTTGGATGCGGGGTCCCGTTCATTCCTATGAAAGTTGCTCTGTGGCACATGAAGCACATGTTAACTAGTCAAACATGGATTCAGCTCACTAGTGGGTTTGTCATCAGGTGGTCACAAACATGCAACCACTTGCCAACACTATTGATTTAACACAGTGATAATATGTTGTGTTTCCGAGTTGTTGCACTGCCCCCAAGTGGCCAAAAACTGTGGTCTCCTTATCCTCTTTTACGTCATGTTACCACCACTAACTAATAATAAATCTCACTCTGCTTTAACCAGCACGGTGTATCACAGCGCTCCTTGTATTGGTACCATGAAAGGTGTTTTTTTTTTGGCTGGTGCTGCTAGAACACCAGATACAAACTACTGTATACAGGGACCTGCCTATCAGTGGTCAAAAACATCCTTTCATTATTTTTAAAGGCACTTTTGAGGATGCAAACTGCCTCCTATGACTCATACATATGCAGGTTCCTCTTTACATATTTTACAGACAACGCTAACCTCTTGAGAGACCTACTGGCGAGGAAGAATGAGTAGACATGTGTAAGTGCACAGCAGGAATCTTTCCAGACAATTAAAAGCATAGCTGGAGCCCTGAAGAGATCAGTATGGGGCTAAAACGAAAGTTTCAGCAGATTCAGTCTCCTATGGGCAACGAGCAGCAGGGAGATGGCCCGTAGAAACCTGTTGCACACTTATTGAGAAGCTCGTCTGAGACTGAACAAAAGATGAAAACAAGAGCAGCTAAATCAGCTTATGCCACACCACAGTCATGTTTCTGCCTTTGAAAGCAGAAAAGAAACAGAGAATAGAGAATTTCCTATCAGAACTAGCCAAATGCTTTGTGACTTTACTTAGATATTATTATAAAGAGCATGAACTACACGTTTCCTTTGTGCTTTACATCAGTTCCTGGCTCAACTTTGCCCACTTCGACATGTTTTTCTCTTGTCATAGCATCACTGCCCGTCTGTATGCTCTTTGAAAAATACAAAGCTAAAAGGAAACGTAAATATATACATTGTTTATGAGAGAAATGCAATCACTTGAGGCCTCAACAATCGCAGGAAAAAAAAGAACAACTACAGTCACTTTGCAAGTCAGATGAAAGTGCAATCACTCTGTGAGAACATCAGTAGCTACAGTCCATCATCACGGCACAGATTTTCAAAACAACATGTTTTGATACCGTTTGCCACTTTCGTATTTATGTCATGTTTAATGTTGAGCTCACATCTTTGTTCTCAAAAAAAGGCAACAGTAGAAAATCTACGGAGACAGGTCTTTGAATGGGTTTTCTGCCGGATGAGATCGGTGTTCGTCTTCTGCTGCAGATTTTATTATTTAACTGTGTAAAAAAAGAAAAATCAGAAATGAACTATTACTATTATACCTGGGGCAGAATAGCTAGTAATGATATAAAAACAACCTTTTCTCTAATTCTAACAACTTTCTTTTTCACAAAATGAGACATTGAAAGTGAAAAACACAGAGGAGAGTGAGTAGAGAAGCTCTGTGTGTTGCTGCCAGTGTATATCTATATATACTGTATATACTGTATGTGTACATTGCTGCTGACCTACGCTGTTATTAATTGCTGCCTACCTTGTGAACAAAAATAAATTTGGCAATGTTAGACACTTCACTCTTTTCAATATTCATATATAATTGTGTGTGTATATACTCCTCTATCTACAGCTGGACGGCAGACTCCAGATCAGCTCTGATTGGTTGTTTTCCTCCGGTCTGTGAAATCCTGCAGATGCCGTTAGGAGCACCGGAGGACACAGAGGAATATGATTTTTTTCAGATTACCTGTCTCATGTTCTACTCTCAGGATATACTAGTGACCGTTTTATAAAATAACTTTTTTTAAATCATATTTGCTCCAATCTCGCCTACTGCTGCTTTAATATTGACCGTGTTACGTGTCCAAATTGCACCAAATTCAACACTGCACATCCTTGGTTCCTCAGCAATACACTCGCCAAGTGTGATCCGATGGACGGTCAGGACATACGTACTCACATACATACAGACAGAGACAGATTCCTTGGTTTAAGTATATTGACATATAACTGTACATTAATAAACACTTAAAAGTGTCATGTACGACTACAGTATGGTGTGTTATGAATCATTTATTAAATGTTTTATAGTTGGGGGTATTAACACGTTTGTTATTGCATTGAGGAACACTTTAGTTAAATTTGTATGAGACCATTTCTGCTTTAAAATGAGTTGATCCAGCTTTTAAAAAGTGACTTTCCTGCTCCTGGTATTCATCAAGTTTTCTCCTCAAATACTATAGTAGTTTTGACATTTTTGGGGGTGATGAGAGGTTTCTATACGTCTACATCTCAGCAGCATTGCTTGTGTGAGTGAAAGCACTGTGTTTATTGTTCCCACATGAAACAGATAAATTCAACATTAGTTCTGCTTCACATTTTTCCGCTGGTCATCCACACCCACACGCTGCCGTCTGCGGCACAGTTTGAGAACCGCGGCCACGCCACGGCTCCTCTGAAGGAGGCCTCATGAAAGGAGGGAGATTTTGTAATTCTGGAGAGTTAAAAGACAAACTGCTGGAGACTGAACACAAAGGATATGCAGGTGTTTCAAAGTGTAGAAGCCCGAGCACAGCGTGCAGTCTGCTGGAGGATTGACTGCCGGCAATTGACGGACTTGTAGCGCAGTGTGAAATTTGTGTAAAACAGGCAGTTTCTCCCCCAGAGCTGCTTCTGTCATTACGACCTCTGAGATCGTGGCAAGTGTAAGGGCTGACATGTTTATTTAATACGACATATATGGATTCATTTGCTCATAACTTCAAGATAGGAGAAGCCTTTCACACATTCACGAAGCATGCATTCGAAGGGTTAAAATCTATATCTGTTGCACATATTATTCCAGAGGTGCTAGACACAGATAATGGCCCAGTCTTTTGTCATCTAGGACTTTCAGCATGTAATGAGCGGCCCTACTACCCGGTCATGCAATAAACTTCTCAGCCGCTAATTTAGATTTTAATTGACCATCTTTAACACATTTTTTCTCGGCAGCGCTAGATGATATTACGGTTCTTTATTTAATCCGGCTAAAAACGTAATGTCAACAGCTGTCTGCGGTTCAGTGAGCAGATTTGTGCTATTAAAGGAGATTGTGGAAAGACACAACATAAATGAAAAGAGTCGTAAACTTGTTTTTCATTTGCGCATGAAGGAATTACTGACAATTTAATGTTGCACTTCAGGCCGCCCGAGAAAATATGTTTGTGATCTTATTGCTGAGAGTAGCAATAACGGCGGAGCTTTATTAAAGGCCACTTATCAAGTGGTGAATCCGATGTTTGGTCACTCTACAGGAACAAAATGAAAAGTTCTGGATGTTCTCCACGGAGACGGACGCTATAGATATGGATGTACACAATGTACATCACGGATATCCCTTAAAACGCATCTCATCTTCTCTAATTTTGCAAACTTAAAGACCTCCGTTAACCAAAAAAACACTGGGATATTTTCACAACCACATGAACATCTGGAATGAAGCTAAGTGGTGAGTGAGAGTGGTGTGAAAATGGTCGACGAACGCCGCTTTGTTTCATGTAAGTATCGTAACAACGGCTTGTATATCCGCCGTCCTTGGTCTTCCTGTTTCCCTTTTTGGATGACGAATACAGACTACTGCCGCCTGCTAGTGTGGAGAGTTATTTCGTCTCACGCAGGCGCAGGACGTACGTGGTTATTCGCTGTCGGCTGTAGTCTTTGCGGTGTGTTGCAACTTGTTGGCCAAAACAAAGGCGACGTAAGGCAATGTAACAGTTGGCCTTCCTCGCCGGTTCGGTGTGTCTGGGCCTTTAGATTTATACTTGGATAAATGACAGTATTGTTAGGAAACATTACTGTGATAATGACAGGTGGATATCCAGGCAGGTGGTACTCTTCATAACTGATGATAGAACTTTAGTTTAATTCTTAAGAACATCTCTGTGCAATAAATAGTGTCTTCAGAGCATGAAGATGAACATTAGCCACCACTTTCATCTTGTTCTATACAACTAACCCTGTGATTACACCCTGAGTTAAATCTGGTCTTTGTAATGTTCACATAATATGAACTTTACAAGCCTTAAACAGCCTCCAGTGCCACTGAAATTGCCTCTTGTTTACTCTAAAGATGCTTCCGTATTTGTACAAATTTACATTTCATCTCAGCACACTTTACATAATCATTTTTGAAATGTACCATATTTATATAAAATGCTGCATTTGAATTTCTATTTCTTGTATTTGTTTGGTGTCACATCCACTTTCACTCCACCTGTATTCACTGCTGAGTTAAGACTTTTAAGAGAGGCTTATCTTTAGTAGAGATTGTACAGCAGGACCTTCTCGACACTGTATCACATCATAGGCTGTCTTTCTGTACTCTAAAATAGGATTATCACTAAAAAAGAGGTTATGAGTGCTACAGACTTTAATTTAAACAAAGCTCAGTCATTTTAAAAAGTGTTTAGATAATACAATATGCCAATAGTGGGGGTCCCAGGATTTAGGGCTGCAGCAGAGACACCCAACCATCCTGAACAAATACCCCGCTATCACACCATCACCTTTATATTGGCGCATTGACATTACTATATTTCAGCAGACGAATAACAACCAGCTCCTTTTGTCTTTTTGGGACCCTTTATAGACCAAACAACTAATCAATTAATGGAGAAAATGATCTCGGCATTCATTGTGCAAACGGGCTGACCAAGGAGTTCCACTGTGCCAAAAGACTTACAAAGGGAAGAAAATTAATAAAGATGTAGCACTCTAAATGATTCGATGTAGCTACAGAACCTAAAGTAAAATACATTTGACGCTAGGCTGGGGATCAAAAGAGCGTTCTGTTGTAGAAATGTACCTATAAACATACAAAGAGATGATTTACCCAGTGACAGAAGAACTCTCTCTGAGTTACAGAAGTCATTCACTATTAATGCTCCCAACGAAGCTCACACCTCATATCAAGGTTGGTTGCTATTATGGCCTGAGGTTCTCCTAACCTATAGGATTATGGCACATGTTGGAAACTCACCAGTGTATAACACAATTATAGAAGGTCATTGTATGTCTTAACCTTTAGTAACTCACTATTTAACCCTTTAACCTGGCTACAGGTGAATATCCACTCATACATAAACATCATGGAATCAAAAGTCCAACACCTGACCAATACATGCAATCTGCCAGGAGTTATAGCCTGGAGGCAGGAAAGTATGAATGATGACTCAAAATGACTTCTTACTTTTACATTTCTCAGACTTCTAGTTGGTAAACTGGAGACGATTTGGGGTTATTCAACACTGAAATGGATCTGAAAGGCAGTTCAGGGTCTTCATGTTTGATGAATAAATAAAACAGTGAACGTGACCAATACATAATGTCCCCAACAGAGAAGAACAGCTGGCCTGTGGTTGTGATCACTGAAAACATATCTAATATATGTAACAGAGAGAGAACGCTCTTTTTTTATCAGATAAGAACACGTGAGTACCACATTGATATACCAGATGTACTGTTGGCAGGTCGATGCTGTAGGCAGCAAGCAGAACATTTGAGGTAAAAATTGAACTCTGGACAGCCAAAATAATTCCTTCAGTCTTGTAAACTATTATGAGATTTTTGCAGCTGGTCCAGCTTCAGACTGTTTTGCAGAGTTAGGAACAATGACATCGTTATTGTGTGTCTTGAATGACACCTTTTTTTATTAACACGTTTTATTGTACAACAAGGTTAGCTGTAACTACAGCGTGTTATTCCGAGGTGAAACTGCTGGTGCGTATCATTACACACAGAAAACATGGCGACAGGGATTTTAGTATCTCCGAAAAATGTAAATTCAAATTAAAAACAGATTCATATATTCAGCATCCAAAGGCATGAATATACAGATCCAAAAAGATGAATAAAAAACACATGTTGAGTGCTGTATATTCACGCCTTCCCAGACTCTGTGCCATTTCAAAGGGGTTGAGGGGTGCAGCTTTAAGTGCGCATTATTGACATCTTTTTTTACAACAGTCTCTGATCATATAATTAACAAATTGTAAACAAGGGAGGACAGGTACTTAGCAACTGGGCATTTCAGCATGTAATGTTTGGCTTAATAGGAAATGACCTGGCAAAGGGCCAGACCAAACTACTTGGTTAGGTTTAAGAAAAGACTGGAATGGGTTAAAATAACTACATTTGTTACGTAAAATAACTATGTTTGTTACATAACTTACGTATGTGGCGTTAGTTAAGTATGAAAGTTACGCAACAAAAGTATGGTAAAATAAGTCAACGCTAACTTTTAATCACAAGGTAGCCACGCCCTAAAGCATCCCCTGCTTTATGGTCTATTTGACTCTAAATGGGACCATAACTTACTAAATGATAGTATAGATGATAATTGCAGGCGGGAAAACATAGTTGTTTCAGCCCACATTTTCTAACCTTATTGCTTGAATAATGCGTTGAAGGTTTGGAAGTTGAAGGAGTGCAAAAGCGTCCCTCATTGTGTGTATGGAGTCTCAATACAAAACGGTGATATTTGTCCCCACTGTCAGAGCCCAGTTCTGCCGATAACACTAGTTTGTAAAACTTCCTATTGGCGCCGTTTAATTGGCCAAATCGGTCAACAATGTAGATTAAAAATGTGATCAATGAGTCACTGAGAAACTGCACAGCCATAACTAAACTTCTTTACATATTGCATGTGCAGCCCATGCAAACATGACGGATCGAACTGTGACTGTCTGAAGAGTGAACACGGTGTTAGAGCCGTATTGTTGTGTCATATTGTTTGTTAGAAAGTATCTCTTTCATTGCTTTGCCAATAAAATACACTCTGCATCTCATAGTTAAACTTAACAATCCCATTAAGCTGTCAGCCTTCCCGTGCCCATGCCTGGTTGACTTTACGTCTAAACATTTTCTTCAAAGCCGACTGTTCTCTTTCTGAAGTTTGTTTTGGTGTCTCACTTAAAAGGTATGCTCTCTCGGAGTTATCCTCAGAAGCCTCTAAGTCATTATGCCAGCCAGCACTTAAGCATGGGACGATACTCACTGGCACAGAGTACTGGGTGCGTACGGCTACCTCCTGTTGAACACACACAGAGAGGCACAGGTGTCCGACTATGAACTTAACCAAGCCACAATGTGAACTGCACAGATAAATGTCCTTTCTGGCAAAAGAAAACAAAAAAAGGAAGAATCTGTGACCCTGAATCAGCGGTGTTTCAGTAGTGGTTTGCATTGCAGCTTGCACCTTATAAGGAGATTTGTCAAGTAATTAATACTCTTATCAACATGGGAGTGGGCAAATATGCTGCTTTATGCAAATGTATGTATATATTTATTATTGGAAATCAATTAACAACACAAAACAATGACAGATATTGTCCAGAAACCCTCACAGGTACTGCATTTAGCATAAGAAATATGCTCAAATCATAACATGGCAAACTGCAGCCCAACAGGCAACAACAGCTGTCAGTGTGTCAGTGTGCTGACTTGACTATGACTTGCCCCAAACTGCATGTGATGATCATAAAGTGGGCATGTCTGTAAAGGGGAGACTCGTGGGTACCCATAGAACCCATTTTCATTCACATATCTGGAGGTCAGAGGTCAAGGGACCCCTTTGAACATGGCCATGGCAGTTTTTCTTCGCCAAAATTTAGCAGAAGTTTGGAGCATTATTTAGCTTTAGCTAGTATGACATGGTTGGTACCAATGGATTCTTTAGGTTTCCTAGTTTCATATGATACCAGTATCTTCACTCTGGCTTTAAAACTGAGACCGCTGCAACCTAAAAATCAAGAGTTGCGTTAATACATTAAAGAAATTAGTGGCGTTAAATTAAATTTACGGAAAGTATTCAATATATGGCAGACAGTAAATCCGCGCCAAGATTCTGTCAGTGCGGTTGCACTATTTGAGGCATTGAGGATATTTCAGGCTCCGGTTTTACATTTAAGAGTCTCCGTCACAGCGTGACACAGCACAGTCTGTCACACAAGGATCCGAGTGAGGCTCCCGCGGAGTTGTTCAGGTGCGACGTGGAGTTGGCTGCATTCAGCACAAGCTGAGGAGATGAGATGGATTCAATCTTTTCTTGATTGATGATGCCGACAACAGCTGTTGGCAAGTTGGCCTGTCAGATGCTCTGGAGGGAGGCACTCAGGATTTTCCTGAGGGGCGTCAGATGTTGGATGAATAAGACAACGCCCTGACAATTCGTCACGCCGGTAGACACGAAGGACATATTTTCACACTTGTTGGAAATCCGGAGGTTTGCATTTTGTGTACAAATACACAGTCCTGTCAGATTTGAGCTAGCCTGCTGCAGGTCAACCTGTTTGTCTCAAAGGTCAATGGTTAGTGGCCAACATATTTCTGTCCTGAGGGACCAGGACGTTCCATTGGGATTAGATGTGCTGGCACATGAGTGGCCACAGGTTCTGTTCTGAGCAGCTCTTTTACATTAACAAGAGTGAGGGAGAGGACTTTTCATTGATACTGATAGCCCCAATGTGGGCAAGGAGCCATTGGTTAATGGAGATTGTTCTGCTCCTCTGGAGCCAGCCGTGGCCCTTTCTGCTGCACCAGGACCCGGCTCCCTGAGAGGAGATATTTCATTAATTCATCCTCCACTGGAACGCCTCGCCTTATAAGCCTGGCTCGTGAAAGGTTTAGTTTGAATGCAATGGGGCTCATTCATGTCATTGAAGTGCGTGGGCCATGACCACATGTAGGTTTTTGAACCGCAGTGTGGAAAATTAGAGGTTATTTCTGCTCTGTGACAGCAGTTCTCATTTCCTCCAGGAAATGTTGGATAAGGAAGACTCTTTTTCCACCTTTCAATACAGACACACAGGTCAAACCCTTGTCGGTATCTTCATTTCCTGACCGGCAGTTTGGACACTGCCCACTTGTGGTGATCAAGCACCTACTACCAGGGGTGACAACGTGATTTAATGATGCAAAAGTCATTTTACCAACTCTCCAAAGAGAGAACGGAAAGAGTGCATGTGTGTCCGAGGTAGAGGGCAAGAAAAGGACATGACTTTATTGAAGTGTATGGAGCTACACTGCAGAGTCTCTGTTAATGATGACAGCCAGAGATTAACATGTGACAGCAGCTATGTGTGAATGGGTTCATCGTGTGGGAGGATCCTCTTCCCGGTGCTGGCTGGTCATTGGCGGGCGCAATTCCTCTGCGGTGGTGTGCCGTGACCAGCCCTAGTGTTACATGTCCATCGGGGCATTTTTTGGATGCGAGGGGTCATGCAGCTTCCCAGCATTGAATGCTTGATGGGTTGCCACGAGGCACCTGACTGGACAAACGCTTTCACTCGTCGGCCATCTGCTCCCGGCTGTCAATCCGTCCAACATGGCGGCTCGTTTGAAAGCTTTTGAATGAAAATATGTGTTTCTGAAAACATTTGAGGCGAAAAATGAGCCATGCATTTGTTGATTCTGTATTCATTTTAGATCGACAACAGTTAGTTTAAAAGATTTTCAGGAGTTTCCAGAAGCGACGAGTCGCGCTGGACGTCCCTGATTTGCATAAAGCAGCCTAGACGTCAACTGCCAACGTGACAGTCCGTTTCTCAAAACGCAATGCTGTGCTACCAGAATGCATTGCACGGCTACTTACATAGACAACGAATGAGAAGCGTGGAAAGCACAAATCTTGTGGACACGTACCAGGTTGACTTGGAAAGGCCAGGGATGAAAATGGCTAGCGGCTAAAGCCGTTCCTGTGGGGAGGGACGGGACGCTCTGTTCCCGGCGCGACTGTCAACCATTTGTAAATGTGACTTTTTTGCCGTGTCATCACCATTCATATCCATACAACCAATGTGTTTATGATTAAATTGTTTACCAAGTTCTTCATAGATCTAACCTCTTAATTTTGCTCTCACATTGATGCATTTAACTTTTAAAATGTACAAAAGTTGTATCCCGGGGGAGCACGGCCCCCAGACCTCCCTATGGGGTCTGAGGTGGATCACCTGAACATCCTTTTGATGTAAAGCAAGGAGATAGTGGGGTGATGTACAGAATCAATCTCTTTAACGAGGTAAGTGAGTGGTTCTGACATCGTGAGTGATGACATCATGGCTGGAGAAATGACAAAGAGGCTTCTTCCAAGAGAGTGTTTCGTTCAATAACTATAAGTTCTCATATGATCGCGGTGCAGCAGGCAGCATGCCAGGCATCCCTCCGTCCTCAACCGTCATAGCACTGCTGTACACAAGACAGACAGAACATACATGCTCTGTCAAACGGGCTGTTTGTGCAGTGAAAGCTCCTATCAGGCAGACGGGAGGTCTGTATCACCAAATACTTTCTGAACTTGGCGTGCACAAATGGGCAGAGCTCCAAGCACTCGTCCTCAATTTCTTTTCTCCACATTCCTCACATTCCTGCTTCCATCACCGCGCTGAACCACACTTAATCACGCCTGTGTTGACAGAGATAGAGGCGGCATGGAAAGAGATCGGAGAAGTGCGTCTCAAACAAAGATCAAGTTCGGAACAATGTCCATAGATTAAACCCCATACAGTATATTTTGGAAGCAACTCTCACATGTGGTATTAAAGACACATACCTGCACCTGTTTTATCTGTACATGCAGTACTTCATCCTCTGCTGCCTGTCTATCGATCGCTTGTGCTGTACCAAGGACTACTGCTGCTTTAACATTCATGGTAGCTACTCAAGTACATACGACTTGACTTTTCCTTTGTGGCGGGTGTGATTCATCATTATTCAAATGTCCCACCGTATGCAATGTATCACAATATCTGCAGTATATTAGCATGAAAACGTGAATTATCATCTTGCATTAGATCAGTTCCATGTTTGGTAGAGTTTGCCTGCGACACATTGACAGTGTGAATGTTAAAGAGAAAAAGAGAGAGTGAGCTCTTTATTGCCATTATCCAAGAGCATTAAAACTTAACACACTCCCTCCTGTTTACAGGGGTCAATCTGTCTGACACCATTTTAACTGCAGGACTTTCAAATGTTCTACCTTGGGTAGATGAAGACCTTGCAAAGTGATAAATCAAAGCCATGCTCTCAAAGTTGAATTATTTGACTCACTGGTTTGGAACCCATTATTGGCTGCATGTGGCTATTCCTCAGTTTTATTGTTTATTAGGTGTGAAAATATTGTGCCCTGGTTATATTGCGAAAGCAGAACTGAACAATGTTAGTTTTATATTGCAACATATGGGCACACATTATTATTACATTTGTCATTTTGAGACAACTTGGTGCAGACTTCGCCATTGATTATGTGTCAGTTTAAGGGTTAATGCGCAAATACCACATAGGCTCTAATTTACACAATGTTCAAACTGGTGTCAGCGCTGTCAAGTCATATTATATTTTCTGTGAACTTAATGAATACCCTCAAAGTTTAGTATTCTCCCAGGTCTTGGTATAAAGATTAGAACGCAGTTTATTTTAATCTTTAGTATTTCATGTAATCCATGTTGCATCAGTTGTGCTGGGTGTTGTGGACAGAATGCAATTCACTTGAGCCTGCTTTATATATATTTAGGTCACAGATTTTGTTTTGATAGTAAAAAGTCAGCTTAGTTGTGGCCAGGAAAACGGCAGCTTCTTACACTGAAGTATATATATTTTTTTGTTTGAATATGGGTTTTAAATATGATTTAAGCAACCAGCCTGAAGCTTTAGACGGATATATTTTGATTTATAAAAGGAGTGTTATCTAAACTGTGTCATACTCATTCGTCTCCAGTTGAGGGCAGCAAAACTACTGAGAGGGTTATGACCTCCTTCAAATAAAGAAGCAGAGAAAGAAGTGGAGTATGGACAATGAAGATGTAAAAGAAGAAGAATGCATCCTTCAGGTGCATCTTGTAAGCTACTGATTTAGAGATGAGGAAGGCTGTGTGCTCTAAGCTTTTACCAGCAGTAGCCATCCTCTGCACACCGTCATCACTAAACAGAGGAGCTGGTTTAGCGGCAGGCGGCTGCTCTCCAAGTGCTCCACAGAAAAGACTCAGGAAATCCTTTGTCCCCCGAGCCATCAAACTGTACAACACCTCTCTAGGGAGGAGGGGGACAAAGGAGGACGGTCTGCAGGACAGATAATAATGCACTATATTCATTTTAACAGTCTCTTCTGCAGCATTCACTTTTTTAATAGTCCTGTATCACAGCTGTTACCCTGCACTATATTCAGTTTTAACAGTTTTCTTCATCTCCTTGTACTTTTATATCTGGTATATTTTTTTGTACTTTGCACTACTAACTTTTTTTACTGCCTTTTTACTAGCATATTTTGCACTATGGAACTGTGATGCTGGAAACTTGAATTTCCCTCTGGATCAATAAAGTTACTATCTATCTATCTATCTATCTATCTATCTATCTATCTATCTATCTATCTAAAGCTGGATCATTGAAATGTGTCTGTTGATTCCTTAAATACATTTCTGCAGAATGGAGGAAACAAGTATGCAGATATATTATTAATTGAAACAAATCATTAAATATTGAATGAATGAATGAATGAATGAATGAATGGAAGAGTTTATTTCGAACATAAAAATAAATAAAAACAGATACAAAAGAATAACAAACAAAACAAGAGTAATAGTGTCCAAAAAGGAGTAGGTAGAAGTAAAACTTATATTTCCTTACCCCTTTCTCACTTCTCCTCTAATAACTCATATATCATAGAATGATAATATAATATAATATATAAACTATCCCAGATTTATTTACATCCCGAATTAAATATATGAACAGCATCCCAAGTTTATTTACAACCCACATATCCATCCGGAGTTAAAAAGTAGATATAAACCAACCCTTATCACAACTCTTCCTCAACCATATACCTCCCAAAAATATCTTTTTTGTATAGCTTTTTAAAGTGATTTATATTTGTGCTCTGCTTCAACCCATCACCTAACTAAATATTATTTTTTATAACTGTGTAAACATACAATTAAATTCTAACTAATCAATACAAAATTGGCAAGCAGCTACAGAAAAAGAAAAGAAAAAAACAAAACAAACAACAACAAAACATCTTTTAAATAAAAACTTCTGCGGCCCCCTTATATAATTAGTTTTATGTGAAACAAATCATTAAATATTCTTTTTTTTTACTGTGTAAACATACAATTAAATTCTAAAATCACTAACACTTAACTTCTCATTGGTGCATCCTTTGTTTATATTGTGCTTTGGGGCATTTATGCGTTTGACAGCCTAAAAATACTGCTGCTGGTTTACAAAGCACTAAATGGATTAGGGCCAAAATACATTTCTGATCTTCTGCTATGTTCTGAACCATCCAGACCTCTCAGGTCATCTGGATCAGGTCTGCTTAGTGTCCCCAGAGACAGAACTAAACATGCAGAAGCAGCGTTCAGTTTTTATGCACCAAATATTTGGAACAAGCTCCCAGAAACCTGCAGGACCAACTCCAACTCTGAGTTCTTTTAAATCAACGCTTCAAACGTTCCTGTTTGCTGCTGCTGCCTTTTATTAAACCAGATAATGATCTTATACTGCACTTGAGCTTTTACTCTTGTGTGTTATACTCTATTTTAGCTTCTATCCTAGCTTTTATTTTTAGCTTGTTTTTATTTTCTAATCTTTAATGTTTTTATAACTGTTTTAATTATGTCTTAATGTTCTTTTGCACTTTTTTCGCAATGTTCTTGAATGTTTATGTAAAGCACTTTGAATTGCCCTGTTGCTGAAATGTGATATACAAATAAAACTGCCTTGCCTTGCCAGAATTTTAAATCACTAACACCTAACTTCCCAATAGGTGCATCCTTTGTTTCTATGGTTTCTTTCATGGCATTTATGCGTTTGACAGCCTAAAAAAAAAAAAAGTTCCCATCTATGTTGGTTCCCACAAACGTGTCTTGAATTTCTATTTTTTTCCCGTTGGTCCCTGAAGGCAACGCTGCTGTCTGTCACTAAACTAGCTATATTACCAGAATAAAGTCACAACTTTACGAGAAAAAAAGTCGTAATATTATGAGAATAAAGTCGTAATATAACGAGAATAAAGTCATAACTTTACAAGAAAAAAGTGGTAATATAACGAGAATAAAGTCATAATTTTACGAGAAAAAAAGTCGTAATATTATGAGAATAAAGTTGTAATATAACGAGAATAAAGTCATAACTTTACGAGAAAAAAAGTCGTAATATTACCAGAATAAAGTCACAACTTTACGAGAAAAAAAGTCGTAATATGAGAATAAAGTCATAACTTTACGAGAGAAAAAGTCGTTATATTATGAGAATAAAGTCGTAATATTATAAGAATAAATTCGTAATATAACGAGAATAAAGTCATAACTTTACGAGAAAAAAAGTCGTAATATTACCAGCAGAAAGTCACAACTTTACGAGAAAAAAGTCATAATATTATGAGAATAAAGTTGTAATATAATGAGAATAAAGTCAGAAGTTTACAAGAAAAAAAGTCGTAATATTACGAGAAGAAAGTCACAACTTTACGAGAAGAAAAAGTCGTAATATGAGAATAAAGTCATAACTTTACAAAAAAAAGTCGTAATATTATGAGAATAAAGTCGGAATATAACGAGAATAAAGTCATAACTTTACAAGAAAAAAGTGGTAATATAACGAGAATAAAGTCATAACTTTACGAGAAAAAAAGTCATAATATTACCAGAAAAAATTCATAACTTAACGAGAATAAAGTCGTAACCTTACGAGAATAAAGTCGTAATATTGTGAGAATAAATTCATAACTTTATGAGAAAAAAAGTCGTAATATTACCAGAATAAAGTCATAACTTAACGAGAATAAAGTCATAACTTAACGAGAATAAAAAAAAATAACTTGTAAAATTACTACTACAGTACTACTATACATATATACTAATGTTATGACTTTATTCTCATAATATTTATTCTCATAAAGTCCTATGGCAGACCCCTGCTATAGGATCATCCTTTGTTTATACAGTTTCTTTCATGGCATTTATACGTTTGACAACCTAAAAAAAAAAGTTCCCACAAACGTGCCTTGAATGTCTATTTTTCCCGGTGGTCCCTGAAGGCAGCGCTGCTGTCTGTCACTAAGCTAGCTAACGTTATCCTGCTAAAGCTGCTCTGAATCAGCTCCAGCTTTTGTCAACAACATGCATTTAAATGTAAACTACGGCAGTCTACCGCTTAATCTCTCCTCCTTAGCTTCTTCTAAAGCTTGTTAACAACATTCACCATGGGATCGTTTAACGAGCCGAGCTAGCAGACCGTTTTATTCCGTCGTTTAACAGCCAGATAGCTGAGAAGAAGGAGTTGTTGTTAGCTTAGCTTAAAGCTAGCTCTGGTTCTGGTGAATATGGCGATCGTGTCTGGCTCCTGTGCCCGGGTCAACGGCTCTAGAAACGGGCCATCAGTGTCAGCTACACCGTCTGGTTCTGTTGGACAGTCTCAGCCCATGATAGCGGTGTGGGAATGGCAGGATGATCTGGGCTACTGGCGGCCTTACAGCGGCCAGGTGAGCGGCCACATAGAGCGGTGTTTGTTGTTGTCACCGCGGGGCCAGAGAGGAGGAGGAGGACCAGGAGGACCAGGAGGACCAGCCGGCTCTACCAGCATCTGCCTCGGACAATCAGACCCCAGCCTGGCGCCTTATCTCATCGACATACCGAGCCTGAAGCAGTTCAGACAGGACACAGGTGAGATGTGCTTTAATACCTCCACATAACAGGCCAGGCCAACAGCTAGCTCCTTATAATAAAAAATATTATTATAAGTATAATATGTATTATATTATAATATTAATATTATTCATATTATTAATAATAATATTATTTAATATAATTATAATATTTATAATAAATAATATTATTATAAGTATAATATGTATTATATTATAATATTAATATTATTATTATTATTATTCATATTATTAATAATAATATTATTTAATATAATTATAATATTTATAATAAAAAATATTATTATAAGTATAATATGTATTATATTATAATTTTAATATAATTAGTATTATTAATATTATTTATTATTATTAATATAATTTAATATAATTATAATATTTATAATAAAAAATATTATTATAAGTATAATATGTATTATATTATAATTTTAATATTATTATTATTATTATTCATATTATTAATAATAATATTATTTAATATAATTATAATATTTATAATAAAAAATAATAATATAAGTATAATATGTATTATATTATAATGTTAATATAATTATTATTATTAATATTACTTATTATTATTAATATAATTATAATATTCATAATAAATAATAAATAATAATATAAAATGTTTTGTATCCATGCATGCACAATACCAAAAAATAAACTAAACACTACCTATTAAATAAATATCACACAATATAAATATCACACAATATCACATATATAATATGACTAAATAGAGACAAAATATGTAATAAGATATTAGTCCTGCAGTGGGGACATTTGCAGTGTACAGCAGCAAAGGGGATAATAATAATAATAATAATAATAATATTTAATTGCACTACAATTACTTTTTTATTAAAAAACAGATATATTTAAAATATTTTTGTATATATTGTTCATATATATATGTATATGCAGTTAAGATAATACGTGATATATATGTCCTTTAATAACTAGATACGACTTTAATAAATAGAATAGAATAGAAAGCTTTATTGTCATTGTATTAAATACAACAAGATTCACATTAACTCACACTCTGCCTTTTATTTACTCCTCTACTTCATGTTTTTTTTTTTTTTTACATTTATCCTTTGATATTGCAATATATTGTTATTTGTTTTTTATTTGTTTGTTTGTATTATTGACACAACAAACATTAATTACTTCTTTATTGTTTTCTTCCATTAACATGCATGTTCTTTTTAGATTAGAATAAAATAGAAAGCTTTATTGTCATTATTGTATTAAATACAACGAGATTCACAGTTACCACTTCTGGTCAGTGCTTTAAAACAACATACTTGACAAGACAAAACGAGGCAGATGAAACATATAACAGGTAAAACACACACACAGTTATAATAAGACAAATAAAACAGGTAAAGTAGATGTAATAAATCAATATAAACAGAAGGGTTACACTAGAAGTATAAAATATAAAGTAGGTGTAATAATAGGCTGCTGTACACTGCGGGACTAATAAAGGCATATCTGATCTTATCTCTTCTTGGAGCTCAGCTGATTTCGTGCTAACTAATGTGACAGAAGGGCAACAGAGCTAACAAATAACATTTTGTAATAACAAACGTGTAGCAGTCACAGTGCATGCAAATAATGTTAATACGTTTCAACTTTGTTTCGTACATTCTGGTGACCTTTAAAGAATGAAAATAGCCAAATTGAAAGTACACTGTAAAAGCATTGTAATGTTAAATAGGCCTACTTTTAATTTGACTTTTCTCAGGAAACAAAACTGAAGATTTTGCCCCTCTGGCATGAACTTGTGTGAATCTCTGGCGTAAACAATTATTCGTCAGTATTCATTCATTCATTAAGTTTTTTGCCCCTGCTTGAGTATTTATTTCTCTTAGTACCCTCCATTTCTCTCTCCGTCTCGCAATCACTAAAATCCCTGGTATAAGCTTGCACCGAGGCAAGTATCTCAACTGCGAGAACTGAGCTCTCTGTCTCTGTTATGGCCCCACTTGGGATTTTGGCTGAAAATGTGGATTTCTTTGTACGCTTGCATACTGTAGCTTTAATTTCGTGTATTAAATGACAATGTTTGTTTTTTTATTTTCAGGAAAGACGCGGTCAGTACGTCGGTCCCTGTTTGCTCAGTCCTCAGGCCTGGGCAGCGGTGTTTACTGGGAGTGGATCAACGATGAAGGAGGATGGACTCCGTACGAGACTCGAACCTCTATCCTTTTGGAGCACAGCTATCAGGCCCGCCAAGGCACGGCAGACTTGGGCCCGCACGGATACAATTACATAGTGGATCTCACGTCTCTGGCTCAAGTCAACAAAGCGACGGGCTTCAGACGGCAGGTCCGACGGCAGTGTAACCTCCCGTACCCGCTGGCGTCCGCCGGCCCCCCGGCCATCCCCTCGGGCCCTGCCTGCTCCTGCCAGCAGTGTTTGAGCAACAGCAGCACAGGACCCATGCCCAGCCGTTCACGACATTCCTTTTCATCAGGCAATCTGAACCGCCCCAGTCTTCAAGCGACAGGAAGGGCTGTAGCGGCTCACCCCACTTCTGTCTACTCGCCGTACCCCAGGAGACCCCTCTCTGTGGGGGGAATGTCCTGGGGCAGCCCCTGGCCTCCTCCTCCGCCTTCTGGTAGTCAACTGTCTGCACCGCTTCTGACCAGCTCTGCCAGTGCCAATGGGTTAAGGTTGGTATCTGATTTGTGTTTGCAGTGTAACGCAGTCAGTATAGAGCAGTAAAATGTCCCTACGGCTAAGTTAGCTGACCTGGGAGGGGTGCATGTCATGGGCACCTCTCCACCCTTCCCTTCCCCTTTCGTCTTTCCTGTCTGCCTCCACTTTGACCTATCTTGTAAAACAGGAATGACAAAAAGGTATCTGTAGCTCCAGCCCTGCTGTGGTATGTTTGTTTTGGCTCACTTCCTGTGACTCATGTCGGTGCAAAGAGTACTGAAGGAAAGTGATGAAACTTCGGTGTTTTTATTGTAGGGGTGGGGAAAAAATTGGTTCACCTATGTATCGCGATTTTGAAATAGATTTTTTTGATGCCAGATCTATATATTTGCTTCATTTGAGTCTATGTGGAGGTAAATAACATGTGCAGGGATTTTTGATTATGTTGCAGTTTGCTTTGGACCGTAGGTTAGCTGATGTCAGAAGGGCCTCATATTATCATAGACACATTTCCTCCTATTGTGTTACCATGTCCTCTTATTTAGCTGATAAGCGATAAATGAGGGTAAAACATCCACAGTGACTTTTAAGTTATTTAAATGTTGTGACACATGTAGGGCGGCTGTGGCTCAGAGAGTAGAGCAGGTCGAAAGGTCGGTGGTTCGATTTAGATTAGATCCTGATGGGCAAAGTTGGCACCTTAGCAGCCTCTGCCATCAGTGTATGAATGTGTGTGTGAATGGGTGAATGCTGACAGGTAGTGTAAAGCGCTTTGAGTGGTTGGAAGACTAAAAATGCTGATTTGTTGACTCCATCTTCTTAATTGTAAGGATTTGTTGCTTTTCCAAGGTTTACATTACATTGTAAATTTGATATTTGTGTGTTTTGGACTCCTTGTCAGACGCAAACAAGCAATTTGAAGACGTCACTTTGAGCTCTGGGAAACTGTGATGGCCACCTTCACGTTTGTTTGTTATTTTGTTGGCTAAACTGTTTATTGAATGAGTAATGAACAGAAAATAATTGTTCGTTTCAGCCCCAAAACTGGAGTAATCACACTGAGTGTCTCGTCTCTCCCACTCCTCTAAGTAGGTGTGGGGTAGGCAGGAGGACGCCAGGAATTAATATAATATAACATAATATGATATAATACACACACTTTTACATTCTTGTAAATAGATACTGATTCATAAATAGAAATAAGATAAATAAATACATAGTTTTAGATAGATAATAAATAGTTGACTATAATAGGCCTACATACACATTATAGAATAATATTTTCTCTGATTCTTCTCGGACATGTAAATACTATTACAGATCATGTTCATAATTTATGAACATATAATTTTCCATTTAAGAAAAGTTCCAAAAATATTTGTTTATGCTGTCAATTATAGTTCTTAGAAACAAAAGCTTAAATCAAACTTAAAAGAAAATTGGAATCGGCCCGACCAACAATCAATGTATTTTCTGTGAAGGCTGTTTCAGCACAGTAAGCAGATTTGTTGGGGGCATATTCATCAATATATTGGGTGTTGAGTCACGCTCCCTAGTTGCGTTATGCACATGCAATCAATGTGAAGTCGTTGTTAATCAATGTCAGAACCTCCTGGTTATTTACTGGCCAGTCTGACTGTGCTCACTTTTCAGCTCCTCAAGTAAATAAACCTTCACAGATCATTCAGAGTCATTCTTGTCTTGATCCGGTGCCAGAGCTATTCCTGATGTCACCGTACTTAAATGTTCTAATTCTGTGAAGTGGGTTGGAAACTGCAAAAGTCTTTTGTTTTGTTCTTCCTGCTCGGTTCATTGTTGCTGTTTTCACTGACTGCATGTCACTGTCCTTGTTTCCTGTCCTGCAGTGTTCCTTCCATCTCTGTGCAGCTGAATGGATCCACCAGTGTGAGCTCTGCCCTGGCAGGTAAACGGGTCACTAACCATCCATCCTCCCCGACTGTTACCTCTTGCTCTTTTCTGCACCACACTTCTTCTGAGGTTTCATTCAGTAAAATGTTTATGTGCCTTTTCCTCTGCGTTTGTATTGTGAGTGTCAGTCTGTTTAGGAACAGCATGCCACAAAAGGCTGGAAGAAGGGGGTTAAAAAATAGAAAAAGAACACACCCTATCTTAATACTTGAAAAGTATTGTGGGGAAAACCTGTCACTTTTGTGTTTAAACCATCAGAGAGGCCTCTATCTAACAAGAAACAAGAAAACAGCCTCATTTTTAAGAGAGCCTACACAAGTTCCCACATGCTCTATAGAGCATCTGGCCCCGGATGCAAACGCATGATTAACTTCAGTTTTCAGTCTCTATCCCGAAGGACCGCTCCAACTCCAGACTCTGGTTTTTGTATGATGACTCAAGGAAACACAACATGATAGACGGGACTTCTTCTACTTCTACTAACAAATACATTACACCTCCATCAGTGGGAATATACATTCATTCAGATGATTTCAAATCATCGAATGTTGATGTAAAAATATATATCAGTTATACTAACTAACTATCCTATGATGGCAACAATGAGCCAGCAGGCTCTTGGCATCAACAGCAGCACGCAGTTATCATGACGAATGGACAGTTAAATGTGTTGCATGTGAGTTTATTGTGTGATACATTTTGTACCAGTTAAAAGGTACAGTGTGTAGGATTTGCCGACATCTAGTGGTGTGGTTGCAGATTGCAACCAACTGAGCACCTCTCTGCTCACTCCTCCCTTTCAAGACTGCGGTAACGTGACTAAACTAACTGAAAATGAATATATTAGCGAGATATCTTTAAAGGGGACATTACCCTATACACTATGAGGCTCTCAAATTTCATAATTGCTGTTGAATGTTCTACATTTTCAAATCCTAAGATACAGGACAAATGCATCAGTATTTGTATTTTGGCATTTTCCTCTCATCACATTTCTATCTATATCTATCTTCTATATTTCTAATATCTGACAAATAACTTCAGGTAGAGCTATTTGAAGAGCTAACACAGTTAATTCTGGAGTATTTTTTTGTGAAGCAGAATATTTATTAGCTCAAGATGATGGGCAACTGAAGTAAAAATAAAAGTAATTTTAATAGATGTATTCAACAGTGAAATAATAATGTATGTTAATTTATGCCTTTGAGTAAATCATGATAATACCATTGACTTAATCTGGTGCCATGAGACTGGATGCTGTATTCTTTGACATTATGATCACCTTATTACTGTCTGCGGCTTATTAACACTCGTATTTTATATTTGAAATAATTGCATACAGGGCCATTAGGATTGTCTTTTAGAATTTCACACCTGTAATTTAATTTCCATCTTTTAATACTGACGCATGGACGACATATTTAACACTTTGATTTTCCTGCAGTTGTGTCATTTAGAGTGCAGGCAATTTGTAATTGTCTTAAAATGGCAAAATTGACATGCAAAGTGAGTCGCTCCCTGCTGCTCACTTCTCAAATTATGACTTGTTTCTTGGCTGTGATAAGCCGACTGAATCAATACAACCAGCCTGGAGGGAACCGGTGGACCAGAACCTCATTAGTGAAACGCAGCGCACCATGACTACCATGAATCATTTAAAATGGAAGGTCAATCATGCGGTGTCTTCTCCAAATGTACAGTTTTAATCAGCATGAGTCAGAAATGAACTAGAGACCATGATGCGATGGGATCAAACCAGCTGCGACGCCAAATCAGGCCAAAGGCCTCTTCCCCACTTCCTACCCTTCTACTTCAAGCGCCCTTGCTCGGACCACGGCCGTCTTCAAACTCAGCCTTCATTTAGATCTCAACTACACACCTGTAAAGTTTTGTGAATGCATCTTGTACGTTTGTGACGCTACTTCAATTCTCACTTCATCAGTTTCAGGTGAGAATCTGGCTAAAGTGATCCTCCTATGTAACTTCACTTCACTTCATGTTCAACCTTTCATTTGATGTCCATTTCTTTTTTTTGCAGGGTACATAGTGTTGCTTTAGATGATTATATAAAATCTTAGATCTGCACCGCCTTGTCTGCATTGCCAAGGAAATGTGGTTGTCATCGTGTAAACCATTCGTCATAGTGTGCTGATTGATTGGTCTGACTTGCAGCTTCTGGGCATCATCAATTCTCAGTGGATCTTTTTCCAGCCTCCCTGAGATAACTTGTGGTTTTCACTAAACTCATGAGATTAATGCTGATGTTACAACACAAGTGCTGATTGAGAAAACCGCTTCAATCATTAATCAAAAAAGCAGAGACAGAAGGTTCATAGTCAACAAATACACCACATGTTAAACATGATCATGTGAAAGTCCTCGATGCTGATGTTCTGTGTGTGTGAATGAGGGACGCGGTGGAAACATCAGTTGCTGCTACATTTCTCATACCTTTGATTTGTTCCTTTCTACTCCTGCATATCTTCCACCTGCTCTCAACCCTCACCTGCTCCCACTCTGCCCCGCCCCATCCCGCCTCAACCCCACCCCACCCCACCCTACCCCGCTCCAGGCATGGCCTCCATTTTGATGTCAGCAGTTGGACTCGGCGTGCACTTCACCACTGCCCCCCTCCCTCAGCAGCAGCTACAGCAGCAGCAGCAGCAGCTACAACAGCAGCAGCAGCAGCAGCAGCAGCAGCAGCAGCAACCTGCTCCTTTCTCGCTTCCTCCTCCTCTCCTCCCCCCAGCCAGCAGGCCCAGCAAGCCCCACAGCAGCAGCAGCAGCAGCAGCAGTTCAGTTAGGAGAGCAAAGAGGCAGCACAGGAGAGGTAGCTACCGCGCCACCGGCCCTTCCTCCACCTCTTTCTCTCCATCTGTCACAGGCTTGAGGAACATTTCATCCTGCATCAACTCACTTTCATTTGTGTCCGTGTGTTTATAGGGAGTGTTCAGTTCACACTAATCCACTTTTGTGTTACGCCAAGGTCACACTGCAAGACTTTCAAAGTCGTCAGATCCCAGTACTGTTCACACTACGCAACTTGCTGTCTTTAAGTCGTTGTGGTTTTCACACTACATGACTGACCGGCGACAGGAGGTCACACACTACAAGATCTTTCACCAGGAGGAATCCCCGATGAAGTCTCCAAACTACGTTTTGTCACAAAAACACACACGACAAATACACATTAAATGACGCAATACCATACGCAAGACACATTGCGGTTTCCACACTCAGTTTTACTATTTATTCCTCTAGGTGCAACAACAACTTTGCAAATGTAACTCATACAGTAAGTTCCCATCGTCACAGGCGACGCCTCGTTCCCCTCAACCCGTGTCTCGCGCTCTCATTGGCTGTAGCTCGTGGCCCGGAGTCCCCCGACAGGTCCAGATATTTAGCATGCTAGACATCTGGAATGTTTCTGCGAGTGTCGGCAAGCGTCTCGGCTCGCGTCTTTGAGCAGCTCACACATGAGGGCCGATTTGCCTCTGACCTGGGGCTTTTGTCGTGGAGTAGAATATCAGGGCTGAAGTGGTGTAGTGTGAACTGGCTATTAGTTGAAAACAAAGTGCTGCAGCAACTGCTTTTTGTGCAACTGTCAATAAGGAGATAAGTCTGACCAATGTGCTCTAAACTGACTTTTGACTTCCTGACCTCTCTGCTGCTACCCCTCCCCTCCCTCCCCTCCGATTGTATTCCTGCCGTCGTCAATATCAGCTGCTTACCTTCCATAACATCCTGCTTCTCCTTGGTTATTTTACAACCTTCTAGCGTCTCCCCGACCGCCTCAACATAAAACTGCATATGCTATTGCCTTCACAGCCACCAGATCACCTCAAAGAGATATCCCAGGAGCCACTGCTGCAGTGTAGAGCTGCAACGATAAGTCAATTAATCGGCGGTGAATTAACTGGCAGCTATTTTGATAATTGATTAGTGATTTAAGTCATTTTTCCAAGCAAAAATGCCAAAGCTAGGGCTGTCCTAGTCGACTTATCGATTAGTTGATTGAGTTTCTCCACAAAGAATCACACAAAAGCAACACTTTAAATCTTGTGTTTACCAAAGATATGCTCAGAAGAATGAACAAAGCATAAAAAACGACTAATCAAGTTAAGAAGTGTTAAACCAAAACGACCGATTAGTCGCCTAATCGACTAAGAGGTGACAGCCCTAGCTCCGGCTTGTATCTCAACTACTGCAGTGCACTAAGCATCTAGCCAGCTTAAATCCACCTTTATACATATTGTGCATCATATTCAGTGTAAAACTTGGTGTATATTAAAGGGGGTTTACTCATAGAGAAGTTAATGCTGTTGGCCATAAAAAAACATCTCTGCTGATTTGCATTGGATTTGAAATATTAAGCTCCGCTTCACTGCTGCCTCTTTATTTCTGCCCGATTTTCTTTTTTCATCTCTGTATTGTCATCACCATAAATTACACCTCCTCCTTTTCCCTCCTCCACACTCACTGTCTGCCACTTTTAACTTGATTTCCTGCTCTTCAAATCAACAGGGGGCACGTCAGACACGAAAATAATTTAAAAAAAAAGGTGTTGATGTCTGGAAACTTATCAGGGAATTTATTTTGTTTCTTCTTATTTCTCAGCTGGGAGAAAATAGCCGACCTCCTAACCTCTCAAAATCCGGAATTAAATGGAGCTGTCTTGTGTGATAAACTCAAAAAGGCATTAAGTTAGCTTTCAGAAATGTGTTTCCTAAACAGACTTGACACTCACATGTGTGTGTATGTGAGAGAATATGGTAGATACGTGCACTAAGTGTCTGTATTCATCCTTCATGCTGCCCGTCACTGTATGGTTCATTCTGTCATGTGTTTGCATGTTCTGCATCCATTTCTGTGTATGTAGCAGACGCAGAAAGAGGAGAAATCCATAGCTTAGTATAGCTAGAATATCAATAAGAAAATAACTTCCTTAGTCTCATCTTTTTGTTCGTCACTTAGTTGGAATCACCGTTTTAGTGTCTGTCCTGTTGCAGCTCATTCACCACTCTGTGCTCTCTCTGTTCTCCCTCTTTCAGCCTCCGCTCAGAGACCTGAGGAGGTGATTCAGCGCTACATGGAGGTAGTCGCCGGAGTACAGGATGAGGTAAATATTTCATGGTCCTCCCCAGATGTCTGAAAACTAAAAAGGTTTATTTGTAGTCTTTTTCTACAGACAAATTATCAGTTTTTTAAGGCTCAATTGTTCAAGGTAAAGAGAGAGATTTCAACACAGCGTTTTGATAAATTGTTCATATGGCTGCAGGCTGTTCACGGCCTTTTTATTTAGTACTTATGACACTGAACACACATCCCCCCCGGGTCCCCCTCAGGACTGCATTATCTGCATGGATCAACTGTCCAACGCATCCGGCTACGAGACCCAGTCCACAGAGGAGGGAGGCCAGAGCATCCTGCCAGACGTTGTGGGGAAATTCATCAAATGTGGACACACCCTGCACATGCTCTGCATGCTGGCCATGTACAACAACGGAACAAAGGTACAGAGCTGCTATTGACTGCATGGAAACTTGGTGTTTTTTTAGGGCTGTCAATCGATTAAACTTAATCACGATTAATCGCATAACTGTCCATAGTTAATCGCAAATTAATCACACATTTTTTATCTGTTCAAAATGTACCTTAACGGGAGATTTGTCAAGTATTTAATACTCTTATCAACATGGGAGTGGGCAAATATGCTGCTTTATGCAAATGTATGTATATATTTATTATTGGAAATCAATTAACAACACAAAACAACGACAAATATTGTCCAGAAACCCTCACAGGTACTGCATTAAGCATAAAACAATATGCTCCAATCATAACATGGCAAACTGAAGCCCAACAGGCAACAACAGCTTTCAGTGTGTCAGTGTGCTGACTTGACTATGACTTGCCCCAAACTGCATGTGATTATCATAAAGTTGGCATGTCTGTAAAGGGGAGACTCGTGGGTACCCATAGAACCCATTTACATTCACTGATCTGGAGGTCAGAGGTCAAGGGACACCTTTGAAAATGGCCATGCCGGTTTTTCCACGCCAAAATTTAGCGTAAGTTTGGAGCGTTATTTAGCCTCCTTCACGACAATCTAGTATGACATTTCTTAGGTTTTCTAGTTTCATATGATACAAATATCTTCACTCTATCTCTAAAACTGAGCCCACTACAACCTAGAAATCACAAGTTGCGTTAATGCATTAATTTGACAGCCCTATTTTTTATTATTAAGAGGACAAATTGTTGGCAAAGTTACAGTGTGATGTAAAGCTGTTATATGTGACCTTAACAAAAGTTAAAGAGACATGATATTTAGTGTGATGGAGTTATTGTCTTGAAGGAATAGTTCGGCATTTGGGTGACAATAGAAGCTGTGTTTGGGACGCAGTAAATCACTATCGACGCATCCAAGGGACGCACCCTATTTAGTCCCTGATAATGCTACATTGTGAACAACAAATCCATGTTGGAATCAGCAGGAGAGCTAGTTAACGTGCAGGACTGTACTGCTTGCCGTTAACGTTAACTAGCTCTCATCCTGCCGATTTCAACACGGGAGGTGCCATTGATTTACATTATGATGCGTTCAGGCTCTATTCAGTAAAAATGAGTATTGGGTGAAGGTAAATTCTAACGTTATCATGATGTGTTCAAATGTAATCTTGTAAAATGTAGTTTTTGGTGAGAAACTTAAATAAATGTAATATGAAAAATGGTTGATAATAATGCAAGTACATGTGATTTGCAGTAAATGAGCTAAAACATGTATAAACAGTGGTATGGTCCTTTTTAAATGTGTGGCTCTTTTCCTGCCCTCAGTATGTGTTCTAGTGTTTATTGTGTTCTGTTGTCGGGGGATGTGCTGGTTGATGAGGCCAGAGGTACAGTGACTAGAACACAAAACAAAAGTCTCATCATTGGATCGATGACTATTTGATCAGCACTTAAACCAGGTTTCTATTGATCGTTTAAAAGGCTCTCTGGTTGTGTTTCCTCGTCAGGACGGCAGTCTGCAGTGCCCCTCGTGTAAGACAATCTACGGAGAGAAGACCGGCACCCAGCCCAAAGGCAAGATGGAAATTTACAGCATCGCCCAGTCGCTGCCAGGCCACCCAGACTGTGGCACCATCCACATCATCTACAGCATACCTCCTGGCTTACAGGTACGTCTGCACACTAAACTACCACTCTGCCAAGAATGGAAAGTAGAAATCCACCTCTTTATGTTACAGTCATTTTCTACCAGGGCTGCAAAATCACAGCTTGTACCTTAGTGTGTATTTTAGAGTTGGTTAGCTCTGAGTGTGTGTTTAGTTAGCACAGTTTAACCTACAGGAGCAGGGCTCAACAATAAGGATTACACAGGGTAAGTAAAATGCCATGTTGGGCTAGTAAATTTAGCAGTTCACTTGATGGATGATGGAAGTAGCTAAAGAGTGAAACATCTCACTTCCTTCTCATCTCTGTTGAGAGTTGCTCATGCGCATTACCAATGGGGGCACTTACGAGAAATTTGCGTACTTACACTTGCTATTTTGAGTACATAAATGCATTTACACTGAGAAGTATGGCAAATTGCAGTGCACACCATGTAACCTGATGTTGTACTCAAAAGGGTCAAAACGCTGAGTGTGGAACGTTGGGCACTTCTCACCCTCAACGGTCGCCTTCTTTACTACGCAGCGGAAGGGGAGGTGCCACCAATCTATTTCAAATTCGTGAAAATGGCGAGCGAGGAAGCTGCGATTGAAACGGCGAACACCGACCTCTACAAATTAAGATATACCTGTGTTTTTTTCACTAAGTACCGCTATACTGTAGTCAGATAGAAGCCATGATTGGGTTAATTTATCCGTCTGAATTGAATTACTGCCGATTCGGCGTGATGTCCGTGGCTGACTATCACCAAGCTTCTGGTGAGTGCACAGCAGTCGTGTGCGATTTGAGACCACACTACCGAAATCTACATACAGTGTACTATATGGAAGTTTACTAACGGAAGTATCCAAATTGAGACACAGTGAAAGTTTGTGAGCTGAAGGGTGAGCGAGCATTTCAATTCTCCTGGAAACAGTTTAGTTCGAGGACGTGGGGAAAACTCCAGATGAATTTACTTAAATAAAAGATTAAACATGACGATTAACTTTAGCTTTTTAACTTTACCTTTTTCTTTGTTATTTGATAATCATTAATATATGAAACTATTTGTATAGGGGCAAGTAAAAATTGACTCCTGGCAAGTCGATTTCTGACCCACTCGCCCGAAACTTTCCCAACAGGACTGGTCTTTTCACATCTTCGAAAAAAATCGTTTTTCCAAAAACAGGTGTTGCAAAAGGGAGCGTAATCTTATAACCAAGGTGGTCTTATGTGTGGGCCAATGTGGTACATTTGAAACACAGGTTTTAGAGGTGGAAGCTGGACATATGAAATGACTGGAGGCGAAACTGCAGTCTGGACGGAGGAATACGTTTCTTAACAGATGATGTTCAAGCTCCTCTGTCCCATCGTGTGTCCCACACAGTGACGCCCTCCTTTGTCACAGTCTTTTGGGAAAACACTAATTTCTTTCCGTGTCCTCCTGTAACAATGCGTGCAGATGAATTGCGGCGCGCTGATCTGAAGTTACAAGAACTTGAATCAGATTTGTATTGAGCTGTTTGTCTACAGTTGTCTCCTAATCACAGTTATTAGATTATTGTATTGTTCCAACTGGTATTAAACTTTATATCTAATGTCCTCCTCCTCCTCCTCTTCCTCCTCCACCACCAGGGCCCGGAGCATCCCAACCCAGGACAGCCGTACACCTGTAGAGGCTTCCCTCGCTTCTGTTTTCTACCGGACAACGACAAGGGCAGGAAGGTAAGAAGCAGCACATGTCACAACTGGGACTGAATCTACACTACAGACGCTCGCTTGTATACAGTGTTAACAGATCTCAGACATATACAGAGAGTATTCTGGCTCCACCTGCATCGAACCCCAGTGGTCAGCTACACCTCAATAAAGAAGAATATATTATAAAAGGTCCACACTATATTTACCACACAGGTCCAATCAATCAATACGTTGAGTCCCATCATTACTAGAGAACCAGAGTCAACCTGACACATCAGGTGACTCCAGCTCAGTACCAACATGAACACCAGACTGAGCTCAATGCTCCGTCAGGATTGTAGTGTTTCACTGTGATTAAATTAACAACGTTTTGTGCTCCTCATTATAAAGTTGTGTTGTTGCCATGGTGAATTAGCAGCTCATTTCCTGCTCGCTGGCAACGGCAGCTTCTATAAATAATCTCTGAGGTAATTCAGTAATGGAAAATTGGATTAGAATATTCCAGCTGTAGTTTATCTGTGCTTCCATCATCAGGAGTCCCCGGTGTGATGTTCCCCCTAGAACTGGGATTTGACACGCAGCTTCTCCGCAGTGCAGTAAACTGCAGGAGCCGTTCACTAGTTCAAGTCAGAAGAGCCTGAATATCTGTTGTGATTAACTGAAGTTACATAATCCCATTTCAGATTGTTAGTTTGTAGACTGAGTTAGACCTGTGCCTGTCTCTAAAGGCTCTAAATGGCTACAAATATCTATTTTACATTAGTAATACGCTTTGTTAGTTTTGAATTGGAGCTCCCTAACGTTCGCTCCTTGTCTCTCTATTGAAAAAGGTGCTAGAGCTGCTGAAGGTGGCGTGGATGCGACGCCTCATCTTCACCGTGGGAACGTCCAGCACCACCGGAGAGCCCGACACGGTGGTGTGGAACGGCATCCACCACAAAACCGAGATGATGTCCAACTTGTCGGGCCACGGCTACCCCGACCCCAACTATCTGGACAATGTTCTGTCGGAGTTGGCCTCTACGGGCGTGACAGAGGACTGCTTCAAACCTCCAGGAATCGGCGGAGGCGGCGGCGTTGGCGGTAGCAGCTAGGTCACAGCTCTGAGCTTCACACACTTCCACTCACTGATTAAAACCCACCTCTGTGGCCAGGTGGACCTTCTGCAACCTCTCTCTGTTCTTAAGTTAATCCAGCATCTGCCCAAACCTCATTGAGTGAGCGAACGGGGGAGAAGTGAGCTGAACAAAAGGTCTCTGGAAGAAACGCGACGTGGCTGTACGCTCCACTACATTCCTGCTCATCACATATTCCTGGAGACTGAAGTTCAGCGTGTGAGACTCCTCACACTCCGAGCCTCTTTTCAAACCTCCACAAACTGGAGATTGTGTTTTTACTTTGTTTGTTTTTTTGTGTTTCCATAAAGAGCCTCATCTGTATCCCCCTTGTCCAGTTGCCATGAAAATGGCAGCTCACATTGGGGATAGAAATCTCTCTCATTAAGCACTTTAGTTCTGACAGTGCATTTAGCTAACGTGTGATTTCCCGGTAAAGGGCAGTGAACTTTGTTTTGAAATTGGGAAGTTATGCAATTAAAAGTGTTTCTGCTGAAAAACCCTTTGTGTTAAGCACAAAGACAAAATGAAACTTCTAGTAGCAAAGTGAGTATATATTAGCCTATTTGATGAGAAGAGGAGAAACTGATGTAAATTTGAAAAAAAAAACATGAATGAAACAAAAAAATACTGTAAAAATGCCAGTCAAGGAGAATAAAGTTGTGTATTTTTGAACGTTTTAACACTACTTCTGATTTGACCATCTGTTGTGATATTTTACTCCCTAACCTAATTTGATAAGCAGATGTCTAATGCACTCACACGGTGATTCTTCATGTTTTGATTGCAGTAACTGTGCCCGCGGGCATTCTTCTGCAGGCATTGTTTTCGTCACTTAGTATGTTTCAGTTTGTGTGAAGGGACAAGGTTACGCCGTATATAGCTTGACGACCTCAAACCTTTTGTCCAAACAGATGGGAAGGACCGCTGAGATTAAAAAAAATAAAGAAAAAAAATTAAAAATGCTCCGGCTAAGAAAATTCTACAGAGTGACAATCAAGGTCATCGAACTCGTCTTGATTAAACAAGACACGTGAAGCCGCGGCGAGCATGTTAATGTTCCCGCCGGCTGCAAACTCACCTCCTGTATTCACATGCATTATTGTGCTCACAGTACTGCAGTACAGATGCTGAACTGAGTCTTGACATGTATACAAGCAAAACTGAAAACAAAAGTCTCTGCAATAAAGAAATAAGGCAAAATGAATCCTGACTCGGTCTCTGACTTGAGTTTTGTCTGACTGATGCAGTTAGTTTATTTCTTTAACCCTCTGAGATCCACAATAGAGCTGTTTTTGTCTTTTTTTAGGGGAGTGCAGGGGGTGTTTAGGGGGAGATAGCAGGTCAGCAGTAGATGTCACATAGAAGTGGTGTATATCATCTGAAAGCTGAGAACCTGAAGATTAATTTGAGATGCTGCTCAGCACTGAGTGTCAAGTTGTTCTAGTCATAAATCAGAAATAAACAAATTAATTGTAAGTGTATAAGGGTTTAGAACATTATGATAGAAGTATATGATGGTCATCTTCATGCTCTATTATGTCTCATAAGTTGTTGCAGCAATTTTTGGGTTGATATCATTTGTTACACAGATTTGGTGCTAAATTTAACAATTTTTTACCACTCAAGAATGAATAAAAATGATCAATAATCCCTCCAAAATAACACATTAAGACACCAAGACCTTGAGGAACACCAGAGAAAAAGCCATGCTGTGATTTGGGATCAAACACTTTTGACATTTTGAAGTTTCTGCAAGAATTGCATTTTTCGGTGATTGGATGGCGAGAACATCTGTTCTGGTTAACTACTCAGAAACCCCATTATTGTCAATCTAGCTAGGAAAGCCATCCATCCTCTGAATGCTCTAGGTCTCTAGTTTGTGGCTGTAAAGTTTCATGAGGCTGTGATTATCCTAGAGGTCACCACAGGTCATTTTATACAAGGAGGTCAAATTAAAAAAAATGGTCTCACTATAATGAAATGTCTCCTATGGGGACTAACATCATCACACATGAATACAGTTGGGCTCATTGGATCCACAAGAGTCTCAGCTTTACAGTTATACACAATTAATGTAATTCAAGACTGTTTAGGGACCCCAGTATGCAGAAAGTCTTATTTTTAAGATAAAGGAGTTTGTTGTTGTACTCACCAGTCTGTGCAGAGTCTTGTGCACCGTGTTGTCCTCCACAATCTGCACTCAGCCTCTCTGGTCCCAGTATAACCAGTCCACTCAGCATCCGTCACTGTGCTCCTCAAAGTTTTCAAACATATTAACGCTCTAAAACAGCAGAAAGTCCTCAAAAAAAGCTCCTCAGGTAACAGCAGAAGAAGCCCCACTGTGCACATGTTAGCATGTTAGCCACACCCAGAATGCACCTGTTCACAACATCCATGATTGCAGGTGTGTTTGATTTGGGTCACTTAGCTGCTGGCCAGGTGGTGCAGCAAATGAATTAAGGGTCGTGTCTAGAAGGTAACCCTAAAATTGCGAGAACGTTCGAAAATTCGCGAGTTCGGGGTTACCTTCTAGACACAACCAGGGAGATACTAGCCTACAAGGTGAATAGGGTAATAAAATAAATAAAACTAATATATATAACACCATGAAACTTCCCCAGTTGATTACTGACGTCAAGACAATTCTTTTTTGTGTTACAAGTTTTCTGAAATTATATGTTTAAATATGCAAATGAGGCATTATCTTATCAAATTATGTGCTAATTCTCATACATTTCCAGAGCAGAAATCTGAACATTAGATAAAGCCAGGTTCCAAATTCTTGTTTCATTTTGTTGACGTATTAGAGTCAAAGGTTTTTACAGCAGGGATTTATTTATTATCTCTTTTTGTCACTCCATAAATCAGAAAAAAAATCTATTTTCTCCATGTTTTTAGGAATAAAATGTTGTATAAATCAGGCTATGAGAGATATATGAACAAACTCCTCTGTAAAAACCTTCAAATTATAGATAGGGATGAAACTGGAAAATTAAAACAGACAGACGTTGTGGTGAAGACGGCCTCCTGTAGATCAGACATCCAAAATAAACTCCAACAAAATGAAAGTGCAAGGCAACACATTTTATTTCAAAGGCCTAATTGGCGTTAAGGTACAGCATATTAAATATATCGTTAGTCCAGAGACGGTCATCGCAGAATAACATACCATTCTTTCCTTTTACATGATACATTCAGGCTGACTGTAAATGAGTTATTATTTTACATATTGTTAATGTGGTGCTAAGATAATAAAGGCTGAAGGTCTTGTGTGTGTTTACTGCAGGTACTTCCTGCCGCCGTGCGAGCAGAGGTTCTACCTGGCGGGCAAACGTTGAGTCCCCTTTTAATTTCTGATGGCACAAACTCCCAATAAAGACACTTCATAGCTGCTGTTTAACTGGATTTCAGCGGTTACCTGTGGTTACTGAGTGACTAGTAGCATCTGTTAGTGTTGTGATAGTTCCTCAAGGAGCTGTATAACAGAATAATGTATTTTACATCCCTGCACATAATGTTATATTTCAATAAATATAATAAATAAAAAGTACAAATATCTGAATATTATGGAACCAGATCGTTATCAAAGACATTTTTTTTGTCAGTAATACATTGCAACCAAGTGCTGGATACAGCAACATGACTCAGTGGATCGACACGTCGTAAATGCGAGAGCCAAGAACGTGACTTTAGCTTTGAAAACTAAAAAAACGTCCTGCCGGCTGGCGCCGTGTGGAGGGCAGGAGACAGGAAACGAGCAGTCGCCCTGCAGCGGTTTTGATCCACTTACATTCTGTTGTTCCTCATTCACAGAGTCAAACCCGCAGCTCTCTATGTTCAGTCTGTTTAGTCGTAGCACTCTGACAAAGTGTTAGTGTGGAAGAGTCATGAATATCACTTCGACGCCCTCCTTCCTTTCATCCCTTTGCTGCAGTCCAGGTTTGTCCTTCAGTAATTGACTTTCCCGGGAACCTGCACATTCACTCCGCTGTAGTCCACCATGTACATGGGCCACTGCTGCAGGCACACAGACAAAGACAGGGATGGAGGAAAGTCAGTCGTAATGGTGGAGAAAATGCTTTCATTAGTACAAAGAGGTCGTTGACCTTGCCTCAAAACGCTGTTTTAATATTCAGTAGTTACAGCTAACACACAGAGTCGTGTGTTGATAGAGAGATTTTGCCCTAATGGTGGTGGATCTAATTTATGCCGATGTGATGAGCGGCTCATGAGGATTTCAAAAAGTAACTGTTAAAGAAACTTTGTAGATTTACATTTGAGAATGGAATTTGGTGTGGTGTTAAGGCTGTGACACACCGAGCCGACGGTCGGCTGTCGGACAGTTTGGGTCCGTCAGTGAGCGTCTGTCGACGTAGTTTTTGCGGTGTGTCCCGCACCGTTGGCTCTAGTCTGCCCGTGTTGGAGGTTTTTCAGCCGATTCAGCGTGTTGAATCGGCAGCGGAGCCCGTCGATGAGAGAAATCCCCCTGATTGGCTGTTCAGCTTAAGTGAATCAGCGCACGAGAAGAGAAACGGGAATGTGAGGGAAGCAAACCAACGTGAAAAGTCAAGAGGAAAAACACAAAAGGCTCTTCTCATTTTTCATCTCCATCTCATAACAACGGCTTGTATATCCGCCGTCCTCGGTCTTCCTGTTTCCCTTTTTTGAATGACGAATACAGACTACCGCCGCCTGCTGGTGTGGAGAGTTATTTCCTCTCACGCGTACGTGCTAACTGGCCGTCGGCTGGAGTCTTTGCGTTGTGTTCGAGTGCAACTTGTCAGTCCAAGACAAAGGCGAAGTGAGGCGACACAGCTGGTGGTTTTTCGTTGCCGCTAGTTCTTTGACGTCGGCTTGGTGTGTCTGGGCCTTTAGCGCGAAGTAAACGCGAAGTAAATGTGTTACTCAATACTGTCTGATCAAAGATCAACTCATTGATATCAGCAGACTTATCCTGAAACAAACAAGACCATGTCCGGATTACTGCACGCTATGTTTTCAGATTTCACAGGATACCTGCAGGATGGATCTACCGTGTAAAACACCCATCACGCATCACAACACATCAATCATTAGTAAAGAAACAAAACGTACCATCACTGGAATCTGATTGGTTGATATCAGGTCAGAGGAGGCGGGCGCTCGGCTGCTCTCCTGGACTCTCTTGCGTTTTCGTCGATTGGTGGAGGCGTCTGTTCCTACTGGAGACACACAGGTTTTTACTTTCTATGAGTCTTTTAAAGCACAGATCTCTACTTGGACTGACACAAGGAGGAACTTTAACACCTACCTGTGTTACAAGCTTGGCTACAGATTTCTGCAAAAGGTCTGCGTGAGAGAAAAGAGAGCAAAAAATAAAAATAAACTCACTGCACTCATTTCCTGCCTCCATTCTTTCATCATAGCTTAACCGCTTCAACGTCAAAATATTGTTCACTATTTCATATTATTTACATTTGCTGCTGAGGGAGATTTATTCTCTGACATCTCACAGGCTGGATTTAAATCCACAGCATAAATAAACCATAATGAGCTTAACTACCAAGAAGCAAAAAGCCCTAAATTCCCACTGAAACATCCAACGTGGTGACAGCCAGCATGCTGCTGAATATGCAGGTGTCCCAGCTACTCACTGTAGCTGGCTCTTGATGTTGAATGTTATTTTATCTGCGGCTTGAAGGATTTTCTCCAGGCACACGATGTCGTAGGTGTTGGGGTTTCGGAAGGGGATATCGTCTGGAAGGCCACTGACTTCTACAGACTCTGGACTGCCACGGATTAGCTTGTACGGGACCACGACGGAGCGGTCTAAACCCAGAGCCTCACCTTGAACACACGACACGACAACGTGATCAAAAACACACAAAAACGACATAAAATAAGCGTTTTGATCACCTGCTCTTACTCATTACTGTCGGAAAGAGCAAGTAGAGCTGGATGTATGAAGCTAATTACTCTGTGTTGCAAAAACTATGTGCATTTTGAGTCTGATATAAAGCCTTATTCACTTTTTACAGCATGATACTGCACACATATTTAGCCAGGAGTGCATTAATGTTCATTTAAGTGATTCAGGGAAGCTAACAGCAGATATTAGAAGCACAATGATACTACTGTTTAGTGCAAACATACGGCGACATTTAATTCTGATGTTGAATTACATTTCAAAGCTGCAGCTGGACTGTGCTCGGTCATTAAAACTCTCATTGGAAGCTGCTCAAATTCAATGCAACAAAAAGTCGAGTTGATGCATCACACAGGAAGTGTCCTTACCATATTTCTTGTTAAACAGTTCCTTGACTTGCTCTCGAAGGACTACTTTCTCCCCCATGCGGTTGATATCGTCATCATCTGTCAGGTGAAGAGAATAATACTTTTAACTTTAACAAATAAAGTTGGTGATGAAGCAACAACAGGAAAACGTCTGCTTTAAAAATGTGCTACTCACCACTTATCGAGGCGTAGGCCTTCTTTAGTAAAGTGACGCGTCGAGGTGCTGATAAAAATGATTGATTCTATATTATTATTAATATTACATGACACTCATATTAGGGTTTTTTTGTATCAGAGTTTATGATGAACAAAACTAATGTTGTTCTTACCTGGTTTTGGAATGAGTCCTTGAAAGGGTCTGCAAAGAACAAATAGAACGTCATGTTAAAGGTTTAACAGATATAAGTTTTTACACGTATTTTTAAATCGTTCTTTTTAAACAATGAAACATGAGTTTACTGGGAGGGACAGAGAATAAGTAACTGGTGTTTAACTGGTGATCATGTGACATCATGCGGCTTCCCACCTGGTGATGGTAAAGTTGATTTTGTCAGCGACCGCCAGGATCCTCTCCAGGTTCTGGGAGCCGAAGGTGCAGGGCTTCCTGAAAGGGATGCCGGGGGGGAGGCCCTCGATGATCACCGAGTCCGGGTTGTTCTTAATCCTCTTGTAAGGCACTTGGACGGGGTACTTGATGCCCAATGCCTCCCCATACTTCCTGTTGAACAGATCCTGGACCTGCTCTCGCAGCGTGTTGGCCAGGTCGATCCTGGACAGCTTGGACTCCAGGCACTCTGGAGAGAGGAGACACTGTTTCAATCTCTGCTGTAGTTACACCGAAGTGAGAAACATCAACACACAAAGCCCATTTATGTTTAATCAATATAAAGCATCACATAGAAGCTTCGACGTACCTGAGAAACCAGGTCTCTTAGATAGAGCTGCAGCATCCTCTGATCCTGAAGTTGCATCCTGGGCGTCCAGCTCTTTGGAATAAAAACATTTAAAAGGTTAAACTTTTGTTTTTAAGATTTACTGACAACGACGAGAGCTGCTCCTTGTTCCAGCAGCTGAGCTTTGTCACAAATAAAAGGTAGAGATAGCTGCAGGAAATCCCTGCAAGGACCTTTCTTTTTTCCCTTAGAAGAGCTGTTTTAAAAATAGAGCATGCACTGGATTTAACCTCGTAATTTCCATCATGTAGAGGACAGAGGAAATAGCATCTTAAACCTGCATTATTAACTTTCCAGATGGAGGAATATTCTTCACACAGCCTTCCTACTGTCTGCAGAGATACTGCTTTATCTTCAGAGCCTTCAATAGTACAGTAGGTGGAGTGGAAACATCCTTTTAAAATGTATACTGCATTAAAAAATGACTTTGCTTGTGTGCAGAAGGTTAAATGTTGCTGATCTGCCCAGATACTGTTAATAGGCAATCAATTCACAGAAGAGTTTTTTTCTTATTCACAAAAATATTGTTGCAAACAAACCCTCAAAAAAGGAGCAAGCAACTGCAAGCACTGATCCACTGAGAATCCCACCCTAGAGCCCCAAAGCATCATGGGAAATGCAGTCTTCTGACTTGCATGCAGAGGAACACTTTGGGGCACTCTTCTCTGAGCCAAACTGAGAGTATCTAAGCCTGAACTTTATGACATTTTATCACTTATTTGCATTCAAATACATTATCGATACAAGCCAAACATAACACAAGTATAAGAAGGAGAATATACCTGGATCACAGATGGGCATTGAAGGCATCTCTTGTTTTACTTGCTCAGCTAGCAGATCAGGCCTGGAGACCAACAAAAGGACTATTAGTTGCAGCCCTACAATGGATAATGAAGTAGTGTCAATAACAACACTTCACATGCACATTACTGCATTTGCTTTCACCTATTGATGACAAACTGGATCTGACTGCTGACAGCTAAGATCTTGCGCAGTTTGGCCGCTCCGAAGCAGTTGGGCCTTCGGATTGAGATTCCCTCCGGCAGCCCGGTGACGTACAGATCCTCCGGGTACATCTGGAACTTGGAGTAGGGCACCTTGGCTGGTTCAGGCAGACCCAGAGCATCAGCTGAGGAAGAGGAGGAGACGGCAAAAGCTCACCGGTTGCTAATACAAGTAATGTCTTAACAAGCAAATTAATTAAATTTAAAAAAGTAGCATCAAAAAGTAGCATTAAAAATAGACTATAAAATCGTAACTTTTCACTCGCTGTCTACTGGTAAAGGTCGTGTGCAAGAAGGAGGAGATTATGACAGAACATCCCGCCCTCGTATGAAGGACTACAGGTATCTTACCGTACTTGATGCTGAAGAGGCTCTCCACTTGTCTCCGAAGCTGAAGAATCATTTCACCAATGTCCTCCACCAAACTCCCCGCTAGATGAGTCAAAACATGTGAGAAACATTTACAACAGGAGCATTCATTAAAAGAGAATTATTACGTTAGTGGGAGAACATGACTACTTCTCCCCTTGCCATCTTGATTTTGATTAATTCCAGCTGCCCTCCACTGACCTGGCAACGACAAACTGACTGCGTGGTGTGTGAATCACCGGAGAACATAACAAATGGACGTAGGAAAGAAAGGATGGTACAGGTGCAAAAATGGGGCTAAAAAACTAAATATGTTTTGAGGTGGATGTGATTAAAAGCCACAAATTAACTGAAGTAAATGCAATTAATATCAGTTTGCCATAGTTAGAAGCTCAAAATTGCAGTCCAAGCAAGATTGTAGAGAAAATGTAATTTTTAAAGGGTGTTTTCTTATAGTTAGGTCTATCAGTAGAGTATCTGTAGGTGGGTTGTGTAGGAGCCTGTCTAGGTCAAAGTCTGAAGTGGTTTTATTTATTTTATTTTATTTTATTTTATTTTATTTTATTTTATTTTATTTATTTTATTTTATTTTTTATTTTTTATTTTATTTTATTATATGCCTCTCCAAGAAGATCATATATTGCACGCAGTGACAAAACACGATGAATGAGTCGGTACCTTCAGAGGATCTTCTGATGCTCTGGGAGGCCGCACCGGGTGACAGAGCTTCAACTGCAAGACGAAAGACAAACATGAGGAGGGCAAACATAAACACAGCTGCTTTCAAACAATTAGAGAACAAAGAATTCAATTATTATTCAGGTAAAAAGGTAAAAGACAAAAAACAAAGTTGTTCATGTCTTGATGGTTTACTGTTAACTGAGTTCACAAGAAACCTTTTCAGTGGTTTTACTGCACAAGAGTCAGTTTGAATTAACAAGATGCTCTGGCTAAAGCATTCCCAGCGGGGTTTTTTTGCAGTAGTTATTACATTTGGTTTATAATAGCTTATGTTTACTCATATATACAGGGCAACTAACGATTATTTTCATTGTCCATTAATCTGTCGACGTCCTCAAACGTCATGTTTTGTCCACAACTCAAAGATATTCAGTTTACTGTCAAAGAGGAGTAAAGAAACCAGAAAATATTCACATTCAAGAAGCAGAATCAGAGAATTCATTCTTTAAAAAAAAATACTGAAAGTGATTTAATAGATTATCAGAATAGTTGGTGATAAATTTAATAGATGACAACTAATCGATTAAAATATACAGCTGCAAAAATTTGCATCATATCGATCATATTGTTTTACAAAGCTGTTTGAAATGAATAATTCCGAGCACATTGTAATTAAAAACTCATAAAATATGCAACAGTTTGAATCTTATTACGATGCAAGAATAAAGTAGTTCATATTTCACAGTGCTTAGATTGCACAGATCTTTGGACTGCATTAAAATGCTAAATCATCCCCTACTTCGTACATGTCTTCGACATTTTACAACTCAGGACGCACACAATTTATGACCTTTACGCCTCCTAACAGGTGATTCTGATAATACTGAACTTGTTTAATTTAGATAGTCCACAGCGTCCGACACTGCAGAAGCATGACAGAATGACTTGTTCCAGTACTGTATGCAAATCTATGTTACTTTACTAGATATAATGCAAAAATAGCAACAAATGTGAATACTTCGATAAAGAGCATGTAACAGCAAATACATCTAAATGTGACATTTGCTGCACTTACCTTCACTTTCTTTCCTTTAGTGGTCATTTGTGAAAGAAAAGAAAACTTAAACAAAGCACAATCAAATCAACAAAATAAAACAAAACGCCTCCTGAAAGCATTGAACGCTACGACCCAAGATCACACTGAGTAGACTCTCCATTCTCTCACAGCACTACATCCAAAGGCCTCATTTACATGCTCATTTAATGAATATAAAAAAGTCACTTTTGATATTTTAACTTTTTATGTGATTTTCAGTGAATTTAACTTATTTTTTAATTAGTAGTTTTAAACACGTGCTTCTGAAATATCCCAACAACATTTCAGGTGAACCAACCCTTTAAGGTGAATTAAATAAATCACTGCAAGCATGCTGTTTACTAACACTCCATAAATGCGGTTTAGAAAGAGAGAGCAGTCTACTCAAATGTCTTGGTAACCTTACTCTACTTTAGTTTTAAAGGTGAGCAGTTCCATGTTAGATAGAGGTGGGATTTGGGGGATTTGGGAGTATTGATAGGATCTTTGAGGAGCAGTTTTGTCTCTCTAATACATGAACTATCTCTAATCAGTCTGGGCAGCAGGACTACGGGACAATGTCACTCAAAATCTGGAAATAAGCGCAATGCATCAGCGTTAACTTGAATGTCCAAAGGTTTTACAAACTGACAAAGGTCAAAGGTCAAACAGCTGATACATGGTGCCTTTCCCAGATGAGAGCTGGTGACTGGGAGAAGAGAAGAGCTACAGAAGGCCAGGTGGAGTCGGGGAGTGGGGAATCTTATGTTGTGTGTTCACACCGAGAGCGAAGCGAACTTTTCAGGCGGCGCGAACAAGAAATTAGCGTGACGCCGTGTTGTGAAAGCCTGTCAGCGCTGAGATTCTCCTCCTGTCGTCCTGACGTTGTTGAATCAGAAATGGAGGAAAGAAAATCTTGTATCTGTCTGTGCTCACCCAGAGCCACGATAGTACATCATATCTGTACAGAGATTGGACCAAACTCTGTGTATAAATGGGTGTATAAACCACAGACTGTCTACGGTAGAAGCAACGACTTGAACGAACTCCATTTAGAAAACAAGCAATTTAAAAGTTGCATACTTTTGATGTGTTTAGAACAACGTCGCTGATGTATTTATGCCTAGATGTCTTTATCTTGAGTGTTGATGGAGCGGCTGCATAGCCTGGCACTGATCGACCCGAACTCCATTCAGAAAACAAGCATTTTAAAAGCTGTTTGCTCGTGGTCTTGCGGACGGACCTGACAAAGCATGAATTCAGACTTTTTACAAATCAGCATCATTATGTCGTTATTTCGGCATCCTTTTGATCCGTTTATTGCAATTAAATCACAGCACAATCTGTTTATTTTGGGTTCATACCACAGTAGTGACGTGTGGCTTGCTAGATACAGACAGATGTTATGAACCCAGACACGACGGCGTTTGGTTTTCTGGCATATCTGGGACTTCCACAACATGTACAAAGCAGCAACAGTGATTATTTCTTTCCATGGTTAATGGCAGGGAAATGGCAGAAAGAAAAGTTGTTGTGATATGGAGTCAAGCTCCTTCTCCTCGCCTAGCACAAATGAACACAAATGATACCGGCGGTCCATCTGGCGTGAGTAAAGCGAGGCGAAAAATTTGCGTCGCTCTTGGTCTGAACACGGCATTAAGGTTGGGGTTGTAACTACTGGTGGCTGGGGAGGTTTGGTCGTGGGGGGGGGGAAGTGGGAGAGTGGAAGAAAAAAAAGCATCTGAGAAAAGTGTTTTCATACGTGAGGCAGCTTATTTAGCTCCCTAAAAAAACAGCCAGAGTGTGGGGCGGCAGCGGTGGGCGCTGGGCGGCACCACGGTGGCTGTAAGGGCTGTGGGTGGAGCTGGCATTCCAGGGGTAGATGAAAGGAAGGTGGGGGCTGACGGGGTTGAGGTTACCTGCGTGGTTTTCCACTTGGTGATGGGGAGCAGAGGGAGCGGAGGGAGCAGAGGGAGCAGAAGGAGCGGAGGGAGCGGCGGGAGCAGAGGGCGAGGCTGTGGCTGCGGCTGTGGCTGGACACGCTGCAGCGGCGACCGGCTCGGCCACAGACTCACTGGGCTCCTCCCCGTTTGTACCAGAAGACTCTGAGGAAACAAACACAAGCTTTTTTTACACACTGTAAACAGGAAATATCTGGTTGCTGATATTTCCTGTGACATTTTCATATTTCCTGTTTAACTGGTATTAGTGTGTTCAATGTAATACTGAGTTTAGGGGCTGCACGATTATGAGCAAAAAAATCATAATCATGATGAGATCACATTATTTATCACAATTATTCATTGATTTTAAAGACAAAATATTTGTATTTATTATGAGAAGTACGTCTCTGGATACTGTGTTTATCATCTAAGTGAACAATCAAAGCGTGTGCACACTCACCTGGCACAGTAACTTGAATGATGTCCCCATCTGGAGGCTCCGTTTTAATCCTTTTCAAAGGAATGCAATCTCCTGAAGGACCTGCGGGGATCGAACAGGTCATTCTGCTTTAGTTCCCATCAGTGTGTGGATCTGTGTTTTACGGCTGTGTTAAACAGATTTAAGTAGGTGACAGAATGTGTTTAAAGTGACTGCAACATGAGAGACTTTAACTGTTAACATTGCTTTAAGACTTTAATTTGACACTTGGGGAATCGTGAATCTTTTGTTACTTCAGACAGAAAACACATCTTAACCAAAAGTTCTAATAATGCAGAAATGCTTTTATTTGCACATACCTGCTTCACAGTCAGCCAAGGGACTCACGCATGCACTTGCTGATCTGTGAGATTAAATAAAACACACTGAGGTGACTACCAAATTACAAAAAACGGGTTCATTAAAAATACATAAGCAATTTTGTGGCAGGACACAAAATTGCTCATGGGCCCAACACTGGCTACTCGCTGTATGAAGACACTTCAGTTGAATTAGATGTGTTCAATTGTGCAGATTTGGCTTAAAGGAATACTTCACCCCCAAAATGAGTCACCACGTGGTACTCAAAAACACTATTAGACTTTGGGAAACATTGGGAAAGAGACGTCTGTAACTCAGCGGATAATTTTTTCCGAGGTAAATCAACTTCCCAGTACGAACACTTGAATATCCCTTATTTAAATCATTAGGTCCTAAAAGTTGTAAAATGCACTAATAGCTGAATCCAGAGTTATTTCCCTTCCTCCGTTCACGTGAATGAGACCCAGACCGAGCCTGCAGCGAGGGCTGGGAGGCGGAGTTAAAGGAAACGCTACTGCGCCTGCTCTATGGGCCCAATGGATGCGAAAGATCGCCAGAAGATCCGGGTTATTTTTATACTCGGAAGTTGAACTTTTCTTGCTTCATGCGTCACTGAGCTTTCATTGGAATGAACAGGGCCCCCGTCTCCAACGCTGTATCCAGTTCTCTTTATACATCCATGCCAAAAATGTGTTTAGAGACCTTTGACCAGCAAATTCTAATCAGGTCAAACTTAAGTCCAAGTGGATGTTTGTGCCAAATTTGATAAAAAAGAAATTCCCTCCAGACATTCCTGAGATATCACGTTCATGAGAATCTTACAGACGTACAGACGGACAACCTCGAAAACACAATGCGTCCAGCCACGGCTCTCGCCGCCACAGAGGCATATAAACAATGTTTTCTTCATGAATTAAAGGGAACACGGGGTGAGTAATTGATATGCAAATGGTTATTTTGGGGGTGAAGTATTCCTTTCAATTTTGCTTCAAGTGAAAAACCCATTAAACTAAACACTAACAGGCATTATGACGACAGCTGTTATTCTGAGATTTGAGGTAACCTGCACGGATTTTTGCAACAGCATCCTTTAAAATTAAAAAAGATCACAGCGAGTGCCACGGTAGTAATGTAAATGCTAAATTCAGTTTCATCCAGTCCACACTGAGTAATCTATGAGTAACACTGGTTATAAATACAATACAATTTGGCCCATGCCACTATCCAACACTTCCACATTATAAACTAAATTCCTGAGTGGGCTGTGCTCTGACCTGCTGCTGTGAGGATTGCTGACCAGCTCGGCCGCGGTGGGCGGGAGGCTCAGATTGTCAAGGAAGCCGTCTTCAGGCATGGAGCCCAGGTCATGCTTGCCTTCCTCCCTCGCAATCTTGCCGGCAGCTTCAAACAAACAAGACACAGCAGATAAACAAACAGCGCATCCCATTAGCGAGGAACATCTGCGGGGTGTAAATATATAAATAAACCCCTGACAGAGCAGTTTTCTGTTAGCCAGCGACTGTAATTAATTGTAAAGATTCTGACAAATATTGTGCGTCTAAATGTCGGGCTCACAAAGCACACATGGCATCCTATCAAAATAATTACATTTCCCCCCCAAAGTTCCCTTTGATGAGAATTAAATGAGCTCAGATTACTTTCAGCTAGGTGTACATAACAAACTGGGGACACTGCCTGCAATATAGACACAAGTGTACACTACTTATAGGATGAATTTAGCCTGTGAGGATACAAAGGCAATAGATAAACTATTATATTATACTAGAAATTATCCATTTTTTCCCTAACAGAAATCTTGCAGTTCTAGAAAGTACATGCCTAAATCTAATTAGAGACAGTGACTTGAGAGGAGATAGATCAGCAGTGTTGTATTAATGAAGATCATATGCATGAAAAAATGGTATTGGAAAAATAAAACAAAAATAATCTTACCAGTGAAAATCCTTTCATCAAACATTCTGCAATATCAAAACAGAAAATAGGCCATTAGTCACCGAGTTCAAAGAGTGTTTCAGCTCTCGGGGCAAAACCCATGACGCAAACACTGTACATGTGGAGGAACAGATCGTTAGCAGCTTCTTAAGCACATTAAATGCTCTTTAAACAATCAGTCTCAGTCAAACAATCAAGTAATGAGTCATTCCTCTGTTATCACTGATTCTATAAATAACTGTGAGGATGTGAACTATACTTCTGGCTCATCATGCTACTGCGACGCGTTCCTCTCCCGCTGTGATCATAATTCATTCATCTTCAGACACAACTGTTTCTTTAAGTCGTGTTTATTTACATCTATTGTAAAACTGTTTGAGATTAAAGGGGACCTATTATGATTTTTGTGCATTCTCCTTTTCCTTTAGTGTGTTATATCGTTTTAAGGAGGTTATGTTTTCACTGGCGTCGGTTGGTTGGTTTCTCTGTTAGCAGGATTACTCCAAAAGTCTGTGATGGATTTGAATGATTTTTTTTAGAGGGGTGGGGTGTGGCATAGCGAACAATCCAATTGATTTTGGTGGCGATCCCGATCATGATCTGGATTCAGGAATTCTTTTTAAGGATTCCGATCAGCCAGAACATTAAGACCTCTGGGTATAAAACATGCACAGTGTAACTGATGACGCATTGATGACGCATGACCCTGCCTCCTTCCTTCAGAGAGAGAGAGACAGAGAGAGAGCCGGGGGGGCAACTGTAGAATCGGCGTCTTTTCTCATTAAACTCTGTGAAATTACAGTTGAGTTTGACCAAAGCACACTTGGTGATTGTTGGAAAGAGTAACGACGACGGTTTAGGTGAGTTTTACTTTGTGTCTGTCCAGTTTGAATGAAGTGTTTTACGATGCTCCGCTGCGTACAGCTGATCTAAAACAACAAAAACACACGTGGATGATGGCGCAAGCTGCACGGAGAGGGGGGTGGAGGGAGGTCTGCGCTCTCCGAGTGCCATTCTAGTTGTGCATGTAAAAGTTACAAAGTTACAAAATCCAAAGTCCAGGCCAAAGGGAGTTTGGCACAGAAACACTGATCCTGAACTGCCTGAAACACCTCACTATGTAATGTGGTGATGTCACCAAGTAACACCCTTTGCCTAACCCTGATCTGGACCAGCGTGTTGCAGCACTGGGCCCACAGACAATATCGCTAACCACATCACCCTCCCTCGAGCCACACCTCTAGTATGCCTTCAAAAACACACTCAATAAGATTTCCATTATTAACAACAGACGGTGAGTTTTGATCTTTTTGACTCTAATTTTGAAATTGAACTGCTCATAACATGGATTTCAAATTAGCTTGTTATTACATGTGATATCATCTGAGTATAATTAATAGCAAGCCTGCAGCTTTAAATGAGAACAAAATTTTGGTTCCAGTTAAAGCAGCCAACCATTATAATTAACGATCAGTTACTTTTAAATGAACATAGTCTGTCAACAAAGAACATGCCAAAAAAAAAAGAACATCAGGGTGTGCATCTGGAACATCTCTCAATGACAATGGGAGTGTGATGCAATTCTGAATTAATCACATTTTCAATCTTTCCTAATTCTATTAACACTAATGAGCTGCCTGCAGGATTCGTTAAGAGATGTGTTATCTCAAACAAGGCATGGTGGCTCATTTAAATTAGCTTAAACAAATGGATGGAAGAGCAGCCGTTAGTGCAATATGCTGGAAAGGGAAAGTCATTTGGGACATGAATGGAAACGGTTTACCAGTCAGCGGGACGTAGTGGGCTGAAGACGTTTAACAGACAGATGGTATAGGCTGGCTCGCTTGGTGGCTGCTTATTAAAAAGCTTTTCAAAATAAAACTTTCAGAGGCGAGTCCAACGCTGGTCTTGTGGACGACAATGAATCGGGTAAAGTATAATTGGCACTCAGTGACTAAATTAGACATGAAGGCAAGCGTTTCCTTATGAATTACAGTTCATCAGCCTAATACTTTGAATTCATCCCAAAGATTGATGTCTGCCCAGAAAGGTACCCAGTCTAAATATAGCATATGTGATCTTAAGAGCATCGGTTACCGTTTGACAATGAAGCGGATCCCGTGGCGCTCGTCCAGGATGCGTTTGAGCTTGGGAACTCCGTAGGTGCAGGGTCTCTTGAAGGGGATCTGGTCGGGGATGCCAATGATCTCCACGGCTCCTGGGTCGCAGGCTATTTTGCGGTAGGGGACAGGCACCATGTGATCTAGACCCAGGGCCTCAGCTGGAGGTAGAAAAACAATAAGCAACCATGGTTTTTGTGATGCTACTGAAAGAATATCACTTAGATATTGACTTTAAAGGGCGGGTCCATCTGCGTTCTGGTCTTATCATATTGTACGCTATAATGTATATAGAATATGTTCACTGCTTTACCTCGCCATCAGACCGCCCTTTCAGACAGGAAACTGAAGCTGTTATAGCTCAATCTTCAAAGCCACCAGACTCCATTCACAAAAACAGTAATTCTACCTCTCAGAACACAGGAGTTGTTGGTCTACCGCTGCATCCATTGGTTAGTTTGTTTGTGTTATTGTGTGACTTTCGAATCTGAACTAACGTGGCGTCCACAGCGGTACATTGCTTAGCTTCCTGCCGGTACTCCTGTCTGCTTCTCCAAACTGGGAGCATGCAGACCGCCATCTAAGTTACTGTATGTGACGTTAATACACTGACTATAAGGATGTATATATACTGTACATGTAGCAGCGTCATCATGCAGAAACCTACATCCGGTCACGAGGGAAAAAGGTTTTAGAAGGGCTTCAAGGGAAAATCACTGTTTGACGCTAAAACATACTTTGTTCAAAATGTGAATGTTTGGATTTGAAAACATAAGGAACACCACTGGGAAGCTACAGAATGACATAAAAACCAAAAGAAAACAATAATAGACCTGCTATTTAACGAGAGGTAATAGTGGGTTATTCATCTTTATGCATTTGTTACTCTACAAACAGAAGGAAAAACAGCAACCAGTGGGATGCACACCCGATGTAAAGGTTTACAGAAGTGAAGATAATTCCAGCTAAATGAATAATTAAACTTTAAGGGAATGATAAATCGGTGCTGTGGGCTCGGATAAAGGATTCTGGAAACAGATCCCATGAGTCGTAATGTTCCCTTAATTTGTAGAGATGCACGGTAACCACTGAATCAGTACACTGCAGTTGGATTGCTTGCAAGCATCTTTTGAATGCTTTCAAATACGTGGCAAAACAAATATTTAATTGTAATCAGCTGTATTCTTCCTCTGGTTGAGCTCGTCTTCACACATTTTTCTTGCAGGAATTAGCAGTGTACTGCGGCTACAAATACATGTCTTGTGAATCACTGAGGAAAAGATGATCAAGCCAAACCACTGACCCCAATCCATCAACACCAATAGATACGCACAGAAATCGTCACTGTGCATGAACAACTGCTTGAGGAGGCTGGGATACCTTTGTAAATGGCAGCCTATATGCGATACTGAAGCCAAAACAAAATCTGAATGCAAAGAAAGAGAGAGAGGCTTTCCTCACCGTATCTGCTGTTGAACAAGATCTGAACACATTCTCTCAACGTGTTGATGTCTTCAGTTTCCCGAATGAAAGAATCCCATTTTTCTGCAAGAAAACAAGTAGAAGAAACGACTCCTGTCAACGCTTTACGTACAAATGAAACGTTTATTAAGGCTTATTGGAGCTTTCACATTCAAATGAGATTTATTTCATTGGAGAACCAAAAAGACCTGACATTAATCTTCTCCATCTACTCGATGTCAACTTGGGAAATAAGTGCAATCTTCTTATGGGATTACTCTTGACGTCTTAGTAGCTTAGCCCTTAATGGTTCAGGTTTAGTATAGTTTAGCCTTTGTTCAGTAAACAATGCTTGGCTACTGTATGAGCCAAGCAGGGCACAGGAGAACACAAGGAAAGAGGTAAAACTCAATGCACAAAAAAACTCTTCTGGGACAAGAGATTTGAGCATTATTTAGAATATTCATTTGTGACGGCACATAATAACCCGACTGATGCTGAATATTTGAGGCTGATGCTGCTATCGATATTTGAGAGTGAAAAAAAGAATCCTAATCCTTTTTTCAAATCGTACTTTTTATTTTTTCCTTAAGAAAAATTACTACAACAACCTAAACCATAACAAGTAAAATATTATGTATATAATAACAGATAGTAACTGTAAATTGAAAAACAAAATATTCAAAAACAAGGGCAAGAAAAACATTTAATAATAATAAAAAATTGTAATCAAATAATAAAATATACAAATTCTAATACATTAAAATTTTAAAATAATAATAATAATAATAATAATAATAATAAAGAAATATCCAAATCCTTTTTTGATAAAAAATTCTTAAATTTGGTTATAAAGAAATGTGATCAAGGTTTTGCAGAATGTGTGAGCTGAGCTTAACAGCTGAAAAATAAACTCTACGATGGACAAACTATGTTGGTATCACAGTTTATAAACTACCTCAAACATATCTTTCTGTGCTGCATTTCTACGTTACTTAAACATAAATGCTGATACCAATATGTCTGTGATACGCTAATATCGAATGATATATAATGCTCTCTACAACATGTACATATGTTAAAGATCTAACACCATATCATACTGAAACTAAATATAAAGTTCACTCATTTTTGTATGGATTCAAATTAAAAGAAATAATGTGTTAATGGTTGCAAGTATGTGAAGCACTGACATTTAACTTTGAAGCTAATTAAGAGGAAATCTGAGGGAAATATCGGGAACATTTTATGCAGTTAAAATCTTTAAATGTTGCTCTTTAGTGATGCCTCAGACTCAGTCAATATGTTTGACTCAGTTATACATCCAAATATACAAATATTGTCTGAGACAAGAGATGTGATGGGGTGAACTTGTCTCTAATGACCAATGGACTGATGTTGTACATGTTAAAATGCCTCTAGTGTATCTTCTTGGTTCAATCTTACCTGATTTTTCATGCACTATGGAGAAGAGTAGCCTCTTAGAGATGTGGACGCCAGGAGGGCTCTGACCCTGCTCACCAGATAGTCTTGTTGAATCATCTGAAAATGAGAGACAAATTAAATATATTCAGTTAAATTCACAGTCAGAGATGTTCACTTAGTATCCCGATAGATACAAGATGCTTGACTAAAGCATCTTATTAACTGCCGAGATGCAAAAGTACCAGGATAGAGAATTTAATCATTCTATGTGTGCATGACTTCTTCTTCTTCTTTTCTAGCATTTCAAATATAGGTAGGCAATCCACCTAAGAGCTGACTACTGGTGGTTGCGAGTTAAATGACTCATTTAGAGATATGAATATAACAAGGAAATACAAGGCTATAAAAGTAAAGTGCTGCTTTGAATGGAATAATGAGCAGTATAATAATCAGACTTCAAAGCACACTGCAGACTTACCACTTTTCCAGGCACACCGGAGGCGTAGGATGAAGCACTTAGTCTGATGTTTTTTTTTCATATAGAGATTTTACTTTTCTTTATTATTATGATCATTATTGTGAATGTTATCTCAATCTTGAATTTTACATCTATTCCCAAAAGGAAGCTTTTCAAATGCACCCGATATTATCTGTTCTGCTTGCAGTCGAGCTCCGGCTGGATTACAATAACAAGCGTTCGCTGTTAAAGGGATAGTTTGGGCGTTTTGAAGTGGGGTTGTGTGAGGTACTTATACATAGTCAGTGGCCCACCTAAAAAAGGTAAAGCAGTGAAAATCTTCTAAACATAGCGTACACTTAAACCGATATTGATTTTTTTTAAGTAGTCTAAAATATGTTTTGCCGCTGCCCACGTCCACAGCAGCACATTGCTCTGCTGCCGTGCTCCCCACTTAAAAACACCCGAACTATCCCTTTAATGCTGTGATTGTGGAACACTCACCCAAAAACCATATTTCACTGTTGAAACCCACCCTCCTCCACACATCTTACCATTAGTAGCACAGTCCATGACAGACGTGCCCATCTTATCCGTCCCTGATGTCCAGTTGGCCAGTCTGTCCTTGCCCAGGTTGAGGAGGGACATGGGTTTGAAATCCAGCTTGCCGTCCGGGTGAGGTTTGGAGGACATGGGCATGCCGTACAGGAAGTTTGACAGAACAGAGTTGCTGGAAGTGGCGGCGGGACTCGATGATGTGACCGCCTGGGCGGTGGTCTTCCCTGCGCCGTGGCTGCTCGGCGTCATGACGGCAGTGGAAGAGTTGTGATTGACATCAGTGCTGGACTTGGCTTCTCGAGACAAATCTTCTGCTGGCCTGTACGCACACAGAAAGTCAAGTAACAGCACAGCTTGACATCCAGCTTTTTGTTGGCAAACTGGTATCACTTGCTGCAGCAACAGCCAATTTATGTGTTTCATTATGACATATCCCCTTGATAACTTTTAGAAGAAGTGATTAAAAGATAAATGAAATCAGATGATGTGTTTATTTAGACTCCTCTGTTTTGTCCTCTCTACCTCAAGTTATGTGCTTTCCCAAGAAAAAGTGGCAAACAGACCAAACACAAATTGGAGTCTCAGTCTTATCAACATTTTTCACTTTCATTATACAGTCGTAGACACAGGAAACCCCCCCACTCTGTTGTGGGCAAAGGCATGTGACAGTTGTTAATGGAGCAAACTAAAAAAGCTATAAGCAGAATGTTTGGTGTTTTCAAGGAAGCCAATAAAGCCGTATTTCCACCAAAAACAATCCTGGTAATTTTAGTCCCTGGACTACTATTCAAGGAACTAAAAGGTTCCTTGTTGTCTGCATTTCCACCGCGGCCTATAGACATGTGAAGATTAGACAAATTGGTCCGCTGACGTATGCAAAAGCAACATGACGTGTGACGAGGGCTGCTGGTGGTTACAGCGGTAAACACACTTGTGCTTTAGAACGTAATCACTGTGAAGCAATCAAGATAACAGTTTGTTTTCTCTCATTCACAGCACCGCCGAGTTGTCTCTCTCTTTTGGTCTTTACCTGTAATGTTATAAAATAAAGAGAAATGCTCTCCCCTCGTCCTAAAATGGTCCTAAATCAATACTAGATACTTGTTTTATGAATGAAGCGGTACACGAGTTGAAGCAGTGGTGCTGTGTTTGTGTTTGACCAATCAGCGACGGTCATCCCTGCAAACTCCACCCCGAAAAGTTCCTGTATTTTCAGAAATTACTACCCCACGACCAGGGCCTTTTTGGGGTGGAAACTGTCCCCAGAACTTAATTTAGACCCTGATCCCAGCGTTCGAAATGCAATAAAGCCCTGTTTCCACCGCAGGAACTTTCCCCGGGACTTAAGAACCTTTGTGTTGTTTTACGGTGTTTTGGCGTTAGCAACCTGTCAGCAATTTAAAAAATGTTAATCTTTGGAGGCCGATGTCCAATTTACAAACCTTCATATCTACAAGCCAAATGCCAACTACACAATCACCCAGACAAATATAAGCTAATGTTATGCTAACAAAACGTAGGGTAATCCTGCATGCATGATTCATCTACCGGTATCTTGCAAAATGAAACCCATAACATTAATTATGTTTGTGTCTGACTGTATACTATACATACTACATTTTGACAAGTACCACTAGCCAGGCTTTGTTCAGAAAGACATCGTCACTGTGTTGCTGGATCCCTCTGCATTAGCACCCCGACGTCAATGTAAATCTAACTCTAAACAATGTTCTGGAGAGACTAACATGTAACCTGAGAGCTATCTGAATTAAAACCCTGTCTATCCCTCACTAATACACTACAGCCTGTCTGCTACCAATAACTAGCTACAAAACATGCCGGGACAGCCGTCTAAGTATCTATCTCTGCAAAGCATTAGAGGCTAAGCTGACATGCCAAACTTCTCTTTCCATTCTGGAGTGATCAGACGTGAAACAGCTGGTTTCATAATCTGACACAAGCAGTGTGTTATCCCAAACAGCAGTGTGTTAAAGAATAACAGACTCACCTCTTGACTGTGAACTGGATGCGGTGGCTCTGCTCCAGGATCTTCATCAGCGTCTTGGTGTCGTACTCGGAGGGCTTCTTCAGGGTGACTCCCTCAGGCAAACCGTGGGCCGCCACACAGCTGGGGTCCTTCTGGATCCACTCATAAGGCACAGGGACCAGGCTGCTCTTCCCCACAGCCTCACCTGCGTAACACACGAGGCACTGGGTACTCTGTAATATATCTTGTCACTGAATGATATAAAAACCTAAATAATAATAGACCCGCCCTTTAAGCTAAGAGTTTTATGGCATAAAAAGAACTGCTGTTGACTCCTTACTGTAAAGTACAGTGAAGACTTCCTCCACCATCTTCCTCAGAACAAAGATGTTGGATTGAGCGTCTGACGGAGCTCTTGATTTCCCATGCTCGCCATCCTTACTCAGTTTGCCGAGATCACTTTCCTGGTCTTTGGTATGGGCATTTGCTGTGGTCAAATTCTGCAAACATGGCCCCCCTAAAAACAAATGATAAAAGTCACATCTTGCAATTAGAAGGAAAAATAAGAACATTTCAGATGCTTAAGGGCCCATATTACCTGCAATATGAATTTAAAAAAAGTTAATTTAGCTTCCCTTACTCCTGTCCCTAACAGAGTCAGCCTCAGGAAAAAAAACAAGATTGAGATTTTTTGAAAAACGGTGCCATATAATACAAATGACTTGTTTGTCCTACAATGTGTCCTGATAAATGTAAAGCATCTGCAACAATTGGTGAAGCCACTCAGTATAAATATTCCTCATTTGTTGTAGTTGAGGGCCAACTACCTGAAACCTAAACAAAACGCTTTACTGTATTTCTAGTCTACTTCTTTACTAAACAAAGCAAACTGGAGCTGCTGCTCCCTGTAACTGGCAGGGAAAAACTAATTTCACCTTGAATAACCAGCCTGATAAAATGAAACGTCGTAACGGGAGGTCACAACCCCTCAAATTGAAGTTATTAGTCGGGAAACATTGCTGAGTCTGAGTGTATTATTTGCTGTTGCACTTTAGTGCTCAAGGTCCACAGGTGAGGCTTTATATCCCAACATTGATTTATGTCTCAGCTTACAAACTTGCATACTAGATTGTTTATAGGAAATGAAGGCTTACACTTTGGGTAAGAAGTATATTGGAATATTTTCTCACAAGGCATAGAAATGTTTAGTCCAAACTTTCTGTAGAAATACAGCAATTCACCATTATATTCTGAATATGTTAGGAATGCATGGCAGCTCCGTCGCCACCCGTCTGAGTGTATGTTAATGGGTGAATCAGAGGCCAATTTTAAAGCAGTCCATTTGCCTTGATTTGAACCTCTTTAAACTCTGCAATAGAAATGGTCTGCCAGTGCCTACATTGGTATTTTTGCTTATTGTGATGTCACTTCTTGGATTATCTTCAAATGCTTCATAACCTTAAAATCTGTAAAACCTAAGCTAAAAGGTTATGCAAGTCAATAAAGCAGAATAATTGATGAAAGTGTTGAAATTGTGTCATAAATAAAAAGTCCTTAGCTTTCTGCTGCAAAATGAATGAATGCTCTAGCTATTATGGTTTTTATTTTACATCGGTTTAAACAGGATCATGCAAACAATAATCTCCCACATCAATTACAGGTCAATACTCTGGCACTACCGTGTGATGTCACCACATTTTGTGCCGCACGTAACGTAAAAACATGCCGTTTAAACATGCCACAACGGTCTGTTTTTAAAGGTTAACTTAAACCTTTCTCCTCCTAAACAAGCCTCTGACACACTCACTGTTCCAGAGCTGTGAGCAGTGATGTCTGTTATTTTGCAAACGTAACAAATCAAATGTTTTTTGCCAAATGAGATGTGACAAGACTGTTTGTTGATATATCGTTTTGTTTGATAAAATGTGTGAAACTGCAACTACTTTGTTTTCTGTCGAAGAAATCTGACATTGAGGGAAAAACTGCACGCCGCTGCAGTTATTGAAGCTTTTGGCTGAATCTGCATTTTGTGCGATCACAAAACTGCAAAAATCCAACAGGGACGAGTCTGACACAAGTGCTTCTTATGTAACTGCCTCACAGCTGTAGCTGTAATGAGACTGATCAATGCTCTATCGAGATGAGTGAATAATGGAAAACAACAGCGGGAGCAGAACTTACGGCAAAACTTGTAGAAGTCTGTTTGGATTTCCCTCCTGGAGTTGAGGAACACTCGGCCCTTTTCTGTGCCGACAGCAATCACGCTGTCCTCGTGTACGGTGACACATGCCACCTCGGCGTTGAGCTTAGACATCGCCATGCACTGCAAAACAAGGAGGCGTCATTCACTCATAACTCATTACCATAAACTCTGAGGTAGACAACTCAAGAGTTCATTAAAGTTCAGTGGTGTTTCTTATGTATTCAAATCGGAACATTCAAATTTTGGTCAAAATACGTATGTTTTAGCGTCAAAATGCTATTTTCCCTTCAAGTCCTTCTAAAAACGTTTCCCCACGTGAGCTGACGTAGGTTTCTGCATGATGACGCTGCTACATGTACAGTATATATACATCCTTATAGTCAGTGTATTAACGTTACATACAGCTTAGCGGTCAGCATGCTCCCAGTTTGGAAAAGCAGACATGGAAGCTAAGCAATGTACTGCTGTGGACGCCACGTTAGTTCAGATCAGTAAGTCAATATTGCTCTCTTCAAAGCCACCAGACTCCATTCACAAAAACAGTTACTTTACCTCGTAAAACGCAGGAGTATACATACAACCCCACTTCCAATAAATCTGAACTAACCCTTTCAGTTATTTCCAAACTTAGCACAGCTAACGTTAACTCAGCTAGTGCTAGCGTTCACATTATTCATAACCTTATTGATTTGCTTCGAATAGCTTAACGTCACTGCTAACGTTACTGCTTTTTGCAATGTCTGAGTGGGTATTTCCATTTGAAAAATAGGGACCAGAACGCAGATGGAGCTGAAGAAGAGCTGCATTCTGATGCTCGTGGGATGGAAAAATACTTAATTCGACCCTCAGGTCCTCTCACACTGTTGTGCATATCATCAATTTACTGTGTTCAATGCATATTCACTTAAACAAGAAATATTCAGAATGAAACTGGTTCATAAATGCAATGTAGCTGTTTATTAACAAGTTTCAATAATTTGCTAACAGCTGTCAATAATCTTGACACCACAGAATAAGATCTCCCAAAATGAAATGACATTGATCTGGCACGTACCACTGAGTCGAGGGCAGACACCAGGCTGGTGAGGATCTCCTGTCTGGCTGACACCAGCGGAGCCTGTGGGTCGCCCCGGGAGTTTGTCCTGATGCCATCACATGCCAGCTTCCTCATCTGAGCCATGCCTCTGCTGCGGGGACCAGATGAAAACAGTTCAGGCAGGAAGCCACAGTGTAACATGGAGCACGCATTCACGTAACACATGCAGCAGCAGTGACCTGCATTCAAAGCAGTCTCTGCTGACATCATTTGGTTTGACTTTAAGAAAGTATTAGCGTGCATTCCGAGCATCGATCTGATACTGGAGGCTGGGAGATGAATGATGCATATTTCATATACTAACAAGACAGATTCTACCGCCAAGCTAAATGCTAACAACATCATGTTGACATGCTCACAATGACAATGTTGAGAGAGAGGAGAAACGCACACAAGAGGTGCTGACAATGTGAACATTTGGCAATCCATCCATCCATAGCTGTTGTGACATTTCACTCAAAACCACAAATGTTAACCCTTGAGAGTAAAAGTCAGGGGATCACCAAAAGTAATCCTTCCAATAGTTGTTGAGCTATTCAAGTCTGGACCAAAGTTGTCGATCCACCACCATCCCTAGAGCCACACAGCTGGCGTAGTTAAAAGACAAATCCATCTGAATTCAGCAACTTATGGTTTTGTGATCTTACGTTTGTCATTTGGGGCTAATCAGAGCACTCACATGATGTCACATGAGCCCGTTTATACTGTATTTTCTCTCTTTGACAGATGGCGCGGGGGGAAAAAAAGAGATAAGATGACCAAGATAAGCCCTCGAGTTTCGACAACCACTGCCTGCATGCAGAGCACCACCGCGGTGTAACTGCAACAATACATCTGAACTGAAACGACAAAATCCCCTACACTCCAAATAACAAGATAGACAATGTAAATTAAAGTAAAGAGGCGAACGGACAGGAATTGTTAAAGAAAAAAAACGGCTCGGCTAAAGCCAGGCACTATGTTCTCATGGCAACTGAAACCCGTCTCCTTGGAAACTAATCTCGGGGCATTTGAACAATGCAGCTCTGGCCTTTAATCTCTCCAGACACTGGGAACCATTATACTAGCCTCTGGCAAGCCCAAACCACTGACTCAATAGAGAGAGGACAGAGAGGTAGAGAGAGATATAGAGAGGCAGGGAGAGGAAGAGGAGGGTGGGTGTGGTGTGGTGTGCGGTGGGGTTCAGCTGCACCAGTCTGAGCATGCCAAGTCTATTGGCCATCTAAATCTGCCTCCCCTGAGGCCACAGCAAACATTAGCTCCCTCCCAAATTATTACGGCCTCGAAATAGATGGCCTCTTTCCCTCACATATTTAAAAGGCAGAGGAAAGTACCGAGGAGGAGAAAGGTGGGGATAAGCAGAGGCTCACGACAATGCCATGTCAATTGCTTTGCAAGAGGAAGCACAATGTCACAGTCCTGTTATGCGGATATTGAGCAGTTCAGTGTGGAGCGACGTTAATAAATAAAGCCACGAGTCTACTATGAAGCTAAAAATAAAAAAGATTCTGAGATGCAAATCCTGCAGTTGCTCTCTTGATAGTGGATGACGCAAACTTTGTGGACATGCCAACGCTATTATTCACTGTGATTTCATCCAAACCATGAAAAGCTCACTTATTCTCTGAGCCCACAAAACCAGCCAACAATCTTTTTTACTGGGAACTACAGGTTTTGTAACTTGTTTGTCTTTCAGGAACTGTTCAGTGTCATATAAAGACCCAATCTGATTGGTAAAAAAAAAATATTTGAATGGATTTTATGAGTGTAAAACCCACTGAGGTATGTTTTAAGAATTGAATATGTTTCTACTGATGTCCCATTACGATGTATGCATCTTGCAGGGTTTTCCCTGCATCTTAAAATCCTGGGCAAAGTGCCGGCGTGCCATTTGGAGCTAACCTCTAAGTGAATTGGCTCAAACACGGCATAAAACCTGTCTAAGTGGACCCAAAAAGGTTTGTAATGCGATGAAGCCGTTTACTGACAGAGAGGTACTTTGGCTACAAATGCAAATAATGTCGACATGAGTCAGTGAAGGTGACCAATGAAGTTTTATGCTTACATGAAAAAACTATTAAAATAATTGCCAGCTATTTTGATAATCAGTTTGAGCAAATGTTTTTGTTTTTTTTTAAAGTCTAAATTTTCTGATTCCAGCTTCGTAAATGTGTGTTATTAGTTAATAGTTTCTTTACTCCTCTATGACAGTAAACTGAATATCTTTGAGTTGTGGACAAAACAAGACATTTGAGGGTGTCATCTAGGGCTTTGGGAAACACTGATCGACATTTTTCACCATTTTATAGACCAAATAACTAATCAATTAATCGAGAAAATAATCGACAGATTAATCCACAATGAAAATAATCGTAAGTTTCCCTACTGCACACCTACACAGGTGTTTTCCATTAGTCTGGCGAATTAGAAACAGGTAGTGGAGATGCTGTGGCAAGCTTTAAAGGTACCATTGAGGATGTTTAGAAAACTCTAAGGCTTTTATGAATGAAGACACACATGCACGACACACTGCCAACGGTTTCACCCTGTTCCTCTGATCTACAGGTGGCTGTAAGACGGCAAGCGCTGCTTTCATGACATGCATTCAACACCTTTTGTTAGACCTCAAGGATACACACAATCCCTTTACCAAGAGTAGCACAGACAAGATAACTCCACAGGGTCATTTCATCTTTTTATAAGTGTTGGCAGAGGCCGTATCGTACATTTGGATTCAGCCACGACAACCAAGTACAGTATGTGTTTATTTGTCCGTGTTGTTGGTTGTTATTTTGTTTATAGATTCAGGTCAGCATGCCCTTTCTGAAATGGACAGGAAACTACGCCCAACTCGCCCAACTGGCTTAAACTGTCACTGTGCCGGTCGGGTGATGTAGCGAGGATAAGAGTGAGACTAACAGGTGCAAGAAGACTAACAGGAGGGTCGGAGCGATGTCTGTCATGTGTAGTCTGTACATGCCCACACAGTCCTCAGAGGAGGTCTAACAAGGTGGGATTATGTGTGGGAGCTCCACAGGTATGAAGGGTCCTAAAACAAAGGTTTTGTACAAAAACCCTGCTCACCTTTTAGAGCTCTGTGGCTTACATCTGGCCTTTTACTAATTGAATAATGGGCAGTGGTTAATTTCTTGAAGAAAGAAAAAGTACAACTGCAATTGTGACACACCTACAGTGTAAATTACAGTAAGTCAGGGTGTGGTTTGACAACTACTGTGTAATTTATGATTACAGCAAACAATAACATAATCCCTTTGTTTACACCCTGTGCCTGAGGCTGTGGCATTTTGGGAATGTCATCACTGATGTTATGATTTTTAACTGCTGCGATGCCAAGCAAGATTCAATAGTAATAAAGGACTTCACATATTAGGAATAAAACATTCAATCCTCCTGCACAGGCTTAGATTTGACAAAAATGTAAGCATAATATTTGTCAACAATATTGTATAGTTAGTAGGATAAACCACGAGTTATCCTAATAGCCCTGCTTGGTTATTATGTTATCATTGAAAATAGCCATACAGTAAAAAATAGTTCATAATCATAGGAACACTTTTACACATTTCCTTTTCTTTCCCCTGAAATGGTCACAAAATTCAATGTATTGATTTGTGTACATAGACACGAATTTCACATTTTTTCGTAATGGTCAGCACGAAATCAATTCGTATGTAATCCACGTAATTGTGAACCGGGAAGTATAAAGAGCGCCGAACAAAAAACACAGGACTTTCGCCAAGGAGACCGGTGTTCGTGTCCCGTGAGAAACCAGAAGTCAACGTTGATTTATTTGTCACGTCACTTCTGTACTTAAGTTGTGTCACTTCCTGTGTTATTTCAACCCAAACCGCAATCTTTTCCTGAAGCTAACTAAGTAGTTTTTGTCACGTAACTTTAAGTACTTAAGGTACAGCACTTCTGGTGTTATTTTAAACCAAACCACCATCTATTCCTAAACCTAACTAAGTAGTTTGTTGCCTAAGCCTAACCACGTCGATCTATTCCTTAACCTAACTAAGTAGTTATTATACTAATTAGTAGTTATATATTTTGGAATTTTCATGTCTTTTATATTATAAAGCAGGTTTAAGTACTATATAAAAACTGTTAAACTATCAAAACGCTCAATATACAGAGAAATACACAAAGTTCGTATTCAGAAATTGTGCGTTTTAGGATTTCTGTCCATTTGTGATGTCACAAATATACAATATTTAGACCATTACACAGTTTTAAACGTAAACATTCTAAATCTGTCCCAGTTTATTTCCTGTTGCAGTGTATGTAAATAACATCAACTGACAGGAAGTAAACATGGATCTAAACTGTTGCCTAGCAACACAATCCCATTGCAATTCCGTTGAAATGCGCTAAAACGGAGCGTTTCAGACAGAGGATAAATACAGGTATATTCAAGCAGACAGTACGAGGAAATAAAAGTTTTTTTTGAACATTAAAGCATGTAAACATGTTTTAGTAGAAACACAAAATACAAGTATGAACCTGGAAATGAGCACGATATGGGACCTTTAAAGGGACTGTTTGTAACTTCTTACATTTATAAATCACCCGGGTCGGTGTCCCGGGTGATTTATACTCATACGCATATACAAAATACAAGTATGAACCTGAAAATGAGCATAATATGGGACCTTTAAGTTACAGCACTTCCGGTGTTATTTAAACCCAAACCACCATCTTTTCCTAAACCTAACCAAGTAGTTGGTTGCCTAAACCTAACCAAGTCGATGTAACTAAGTAGTTATTATACTAAGTAGTTATTAGTAGTTATTATTCTGAAAAGACTGGAGCAGAAATTGACACGTGTTGCTTCACACACGTGTCAATTTGACGGAGCATCACGGAAAAAAAGGGAAATTTGTGTCTATGTATATGAATCAAAAATTTCATGACTTTCGGGAGTGTGTTGCTCCAGACAATACTTTACAAAACAATTTTTTTTAAGAGTATTTGTGTTATATCGTACAAACAATTCAGTAGGTTTATGACAGGTTATTATAGCTTTATAACTTGAGCATGTTAAGTCATTCATCAGAGTAAGAAATACTCAGAGATCATTAGATATCATGACTTATTGTAGCTGTTGTGTACAACTACAAACAGGGTAACAGGTTTAGACTGGAGTTGGTATGATGCTGTATTCATAATAGATATTTTAAGGCACATAGGAGTAGTGGTGAGCTTCTTGTGCTGGAATACTACTACTACTACTACTACTACTACTATTGAGTTCACATGAGAGAGGAGAGGAGAGGGATCACTCTGAAAAGCTGGACCCCAGGAGGAGGAAAAAGAGCTCAGGATATGAAACCAGGGTGCAATAAATAAAGTCAAGGTCTGCTCTTGAAGGAAAGGAGCGTGTGTGCACAAATCCGCACAGACAGTTGACAAAAGTTTTTATCCCAGTTTATAAAACTTTGACTCTTCTACAACCAGACAGCTGAGAGCAAAAATAAAGAAGGAAAACACTCAGAATAAAACACCAAAACACTTTCACTTTACTTCATCTAAACCTGTCATTATCTAGTGGGGGTTTTATGACTGCATCTTAATCTAATTAACTCAATAAAGGCTGTTTAGTTTCTATATTAAACCTGTTTTTGTCTTTCTGCTTTAACAGCTCTGTTAGCTAGCTTTGCTTTGTTGTACAAGCTCTTATCAGTGAAAGCACTCAATGGAGGATATAATCTAATAAATAGCACAAAGCAAAGGTTACAGAGATTAATTACCTCTCTCTATATATATATAAACTGATTAATAACTGCTAACTAACAACAATCTTCTCTACTCACCGTTAACGTTATGTCTAACTAGCTAATTAGCTAACGGTTATCATAATATTAACGCTGGAGCTAACTGGCTAAGCTAACTAGCTAGCTTACACTCAAGGTTTATAAAAAGAAGGATGAGTAGAGTGTGGGGTATTGCGCATGCGCAGTGTAACTGAAGCTGCTGTCAGACTCTACTGCGCATGCGCAGTGTGTCTGAGCCTTCTTCATTAGTCCTTGTTAGCTCCTACAGTAGCTAGTTAGCTTAGTTTAGCTTTCCTTTCATCTCCTCCCACCAATCCTCCAGGTTATAATCTGTAATTTCTAAATGTGCAATCACACACAACAACGCGTTATGTGGAAGAAAAACGACATATCTGCTCATGAATATTATAATAAATAGAGAAAATCTCACCTTAATTAGCGATTAAATAGCCTTGTTGCTTGCTGTCAATCCCGGAATAGGTTTTATATTCCCCCTGTTTTAATCCATCAGAAAACAGCTCATCCACACTGGAGCTGTGTGTCGTCCTGCTAACAAAACATAATCCAGATCATCACAGTGTTGATTTCGATCAACAGTGTATTATTTGTGTATTTTTTTGCTTTAGTTTATTTCTTTTTTTCCCTTTAACAGAGCTAGGGTGTCCCTTTCCCCCTTTCTTTGTTCTGTAATCCAGTAAAATTGAAACTCATTCGCCTCCTGCTAATCCCAGCCCAACTCAACAACAGCATCTATTGGCTGTGATTTACATACAGGATTAACGGAGAGGAGAACCTCTGGAAAATACCCTCAGGGAATATTATAATTTACATGGAAATATTATATTCTTATTTTATTATTAGGAGTGTGACTGTTTTAAATCACTGGCTGCAACTTCACACTGTCAGTTTTGCTTTAAGAAATCCCTCATAGACTGCATGAGGGTGGTTTTAATGTATAGGATACAGATTATTTTTAGGATTTATCCAAAATGGATATAATCTGTATACATAATAATAATCATTATAATAATTATAATACTACTACTACTACTAATAATAATAAATATAATAATAAATATAATAATAAACATAATAATAAACATAATAATAATAATTTGTATACATAATAATAATCATAATAATAATAAAACATAATAATAATAATAACCCTTAAAATAATCTGCATACATAATAATAATGATAAACATAATAATAATAATCATAAAAATAATCCGTATGCATAATACTAATCGTAATAATAATAAAACATAATAATAATATCCTAAAAATAATCTGTATACATAATAATCATAATAATAATAAAACATAATACTAATAAACATAATAATAATAATAATCCTAAAAATAATCTGTATACATAATAATAATAATAATATTAAACATAATAATAATAATAAACATAATAATAATAATAATCCTAAAAATAATCTGTATACATAATAATAATCATAATAAAACATAATAATAATCATAATAATAATACACATAATAATAATAATAATCCTAAAGATAATCCGTATACATAATAATAATCATAATAATAATACACATAATAATAATCCTAAAAATAATCTGTATACATAATAACAATCATAATAACAAAACATAATAATAATAATAATAATAAACATAATAATAATATAGATAATATTAATAATAATAATAATCCTAAAAATAATCTGTATACATAATAATAATCATAATAATACACATAATAATAATAAAAATCCTAAAAATAATCTGTATACATAATAATCATAATAATAAAACATAATAGTAATAAACATAATAATAAGAATCCTAAAAATAATCTGTATACATAATAATAAACATAATAATAATAATAATCCTAAAAATGATCTGTATGCATAATAATAATCTGTTCATAGTTTCCCTCCGTCTAATCCTGTATGTATATATGGATTTTATAGCCATGACAGCTATGCCATACAGCTCTTGTGATTGCCTAAAATAGCAGTTTAATATAGGGTAAAGTTCATATCCTAGGGGAAAGGATATAGTTATCTTATAATAAATAACACCCCTAAACCACTATGAAATATGAAGTTACACTATGACTACCAAGCGTAAAACTTTGATTTGTGCCTGTGCTTCTACTTTTGTTTGCTTCGCAAATAAGTAATCATTTATTTATTCAAATGTCACCACCATAACCAATCTGCCCTCTAGCAAAAAAAAAAAAAACGTTGACGTTGATGTGTGGATAAGACCTGACATTTGCCAAGGAAAAGTGATATGTGTGTGCGGAGGTTAGAAATCCGATGATTGTAAACAAACATGCAGGGTCTGGGTGCCAGGAGCTTCACCACAAAAATAAAATGATTTATTGCCTCCTCTTCTCGTGAAGTCATTTCAATACCAAATATTTGCCTGAGATGAGAGATTTAAAACAGGATTTATTTTACCTTGTGTGGCTGAGAAATTGGAGAAATGGTTGCTGGCAGAATTTCCCTAACCACCGACCTCTTAGTGGTATGAAATCTGACTCAACTCTGTAGAAATATCTACGCTTTGCCCTCAAAAACAAACATACAGAAGTGACAGTATTAAAGAGTGTGAAATAAAACACCACCAGCCCTTGCCCACATTGTTAATATTTAATGACTCAATCTCCGAAACCATTGCAGCAATAATCCAAAGGGTATGAACCCTCCAGCTGAAAAGGCCATGTACAATATCCAATGGAAAAATTTAGGTTTTTATCTTAGCTGACCAGCGCCTGCCCTACATGTCTTACCCTACATGTTTTGCAAAACTTCCCACACCACTCACCTCTGTGTAACGTCTCCTGTATCACCAACTACAAACAGTTGTTTAGTTATGGATAAAACAATATTTGGAAGACTTACAGTATAAATGATACACATTTTTGCAAGTGAAATCCAGATGTTGTCAACCTGTGGAAGGATGAGCGTAACATTTGACATCCATTGTTTGGGTTTTTTAGCTCCTGTGACAGCCCTTCAGTAGCCCCCTATTTAACACAAGTAATCCAGGGACATTTAGATACAGCTTCTGCATTATGTTGTACCGTATAATTAATACCAGTGTATGGATGGATGGAGTCTGTACTGATACATAGTCCACAGTAAATAAAGTAATTACTGATAAGAGGTGTATTGGTAACGCAAAAAAATCTGGAATAATTCACTATATTCATTCTATAAATAATATACTGTAACATAACTCAGAGCTGAAATCAGGAGGCCTTACAGGTAGCAGGAAGTCCACTGATGTGCAATGGCTAAAAAGTACTACATTTTTAGGGAAGATTGGCCCAATAGCCACCGTACCTGATACCCAAAGAGAGGATTGGTGGTTGAGATCATCATAACTCTCTCCTAGTGTGCACATGGGTGATTTTATAATAAGCAGTCATTTGTGATTTGTTGTGTTTCAACACCTCAAACATAGTTCATGGTTTGAATTGTAACCCCTGTATCATATGTATTGTATCGCCAGATTTGAGCCGATACACATCCCCGATTACATTCTTTTCACGTTTTGTAACTGACAAAAAATTATTTGGACTATCACAAAACCGTAAATTTAGTAGTCGATACCAGTGAAATTCCATGATTCTCGATACCCAATTCAATGCCACAGTAAAAAAAAAAAAAAAAAAGCATTTTGTGGTATTTGTTTGTCGCCTAGATGTTAATAAAATAAATAAATAAAATCTCATGTACTTCAACATACATTCCACTATTACATACTGATTTTTGCGAATTTATTACTAATCCCCGATGATCTGCCTCTAGATTCTCACCAGAAACTACATTTTTACAAGATTACATTTGAACACGTCAGTTGTAATTTACCTTTCGCCCAATGCTCATTTTTCTTGAATAGAGCTTGAACGCATCATATTGTAACTTAATGCAACCTCCTGTCCGTTAGTTGTTAGCTCCGTTATTTAGCCGAGCAGGACTGTGCTGCCCATCAGCTGCTAACTAACAGCTAACGTTAACTAGCGGCTTTCACAAAAAGGGAGATAAAAGAGGGGATGTCATGCAGCAAAGGGCGAGGGGTCGGATTCGAACCCCGGGCCTCTGCAGCCAGGACTTGGGGCGCCCGCTTTTCCAGGTGAACTACAGGGTGGCGCCCCATCAGGGAAACTTTCTATCGCCTCTCGAACAATAGTACGGCGTTACTCTTGAGCTCTTGTCCCCCGGTATCTACGGTAACTGTGGTACTGTAGAAAAATGAGTACCGTCACGTTTTCAGAATTTTGGCATCGACTTGGTAACGAAGTGTTGGTTCTTGTGACATCCCTAATTTGGACTGCTTTAAAAAAGTATGAAATGAATGAAAGGTTTGAGACAGAAGCAGACTATTTTGCTGTTTCCTGGTGGAAAAAAATTGTGTCTCGGCACAAGGCTGGAGAAGTGGATTACGTTGTGGGAGGTGGTTTAGAAAGTTTTGTGGACGGTTTAAAAACAAAATTTCCAACCAAAAAAAAATGGTCACCATTGGAATCCATTATGGATTCAACTTGATCACAACCGAGAGGGATGAAACAAAACCCTTTTTTACAGCTATTTTGCAAGCCTACTGTGTTTGTGTTTTATAATCAAAAAACAGATTTTAGGGTTTGGTATTACTTTAAAGGTTCTTTTTAATACTTCCCACAATGACTTATTATATTGTACACTAAAGTCCAGTACCAATTCTCTCATCAGGTTAAGTGACAAATGAGCCAAACTCCCTAAAAAGAATCGTCAGTCATCCTTGAAGAGTTGCTCTGAGTATCACTGGCCAAGACAGCTCGCCCACAGAGGATTATAACAAAGCTGAGGAGCAAAGTAAACGTAATAAATAAAACAAAACAAAGACCCAGTTCTTCAGTTCTTCACATCGTTGTCCATCAGCCGTTTTGGCCTTCTGGTTCAAAATTAAGAATTGTCACAGAGTTCCCGGCAACTTGTAGATTGAAATTTTCTAACTACTGTAAAGCATCAAAAGTTGCCATACTGTACGTTCTCAGGAGTTGTACCGATAATATCTCTTCATGTCCATTTCCCGTTTATATTTTATAGTACTTTAAGCGGTCTTCGTGATTGGCTAATAGGTGCTTTCTGCAACGTAAATTCACTCGAGATAGAGATTCGCCGTTTTGGTATTAACTGTAAACTGAAATCTTCTTCAAATCCTCCCTGTCGCAGGATCAGGAGAAACCTCTGCGTGTCCCAGTTCAGTCTTCTGATCTCTTCTGCTCATATCAGTGTTGCTCCTGAAAAGCCACAAAAAGAAAACAAGATGTCTTAGCACTGAAAGGTATTAATGATATCACCACCATATCCATATTTAATTGTTTTAAATAGAATGAGATAATACCAACATCTCGAGGACTGCCTGACTCCTGATGATGGATTCCATTGGCTGAATTTGCACCGTGCACCTGAAAAACACAGTCAGCGATTGTCAATGTAATCTGGACAGGAGTTAGCTGTGTTGTAAGTGAAATTAACCCTCTGCAATAGAAATAGTCCACCAGTGCCTACATTGGTATTTTTGCTTATTGTGATGTCATTTCTTGGAGTATCTCATATCCCTAAAATCTGTACAACTTAAGCTAAAAAGTTGTGTTAAGTTAATAAACCATAAGAATTGACAAAAGTATTTGAAATTGTGTCATAAATTAAAAAAAATATATATAAAAAAGTTGTTTTTATTTAAATAAAATTGAACTAAAGAAAGACGCTCAAAATATTTCTTAACACTCCATAATTTATTTGAACTATACACATTTTTTAGTTTTTGAAATATGCTCATTTTTATAAGCAAATCGTGTGCAAAGGCGTTTCGTTAACGTAAGAACGATCTCCCGTGGCCATTACAGTGCAATACTCGTGTGTTGTCTCCATGTTCTGCTTATAGATCCCCCCGAAATGCTACACACTGGCCCTTTAAAATGGATTTAAAACCCCTGAATCTTAGTTTTTCCATATCAACAAGCATCCCTTCTGATATATACTTCTTCCCAAGCTGCCATCATTTCCCTGCCAGTTGAATGTGTGAAAGTGAGGTTTTACCGGGCTTTTGTCCGGATGCCTGCGCATGGCCAGGACCAGCTGGTCGACCTCCTGGTTGTGTTCCATGGCGTTCCTCAGGGCGTCCTCGGTGCTGAGCAGCCGCTGGCGGAGGCGGCTCACCTCCGAGTCCAGGACAGATGGGTCCATCATGGAGTACCGCCGTTGGTCAGGTGAAGACCGCTCCCGACCCTAAAACAAACAGAGACAGAGCAGGAAGATGACAGCCAATGTACGCTGTTAAACCGTCATGCTACCGTTATGTGTGATTCACTATTCACATTATTTAAAGAGCACATTTTCATATTCAAACATACTAAATGTCCTCTCAGGGATCATAAAAACACAGCTCCCTTTTAGGACTCTGTATAAACATAGATATTGAGAAATAGCAACAACAACATCTCTAGAATGGGGAAAAAAAACATCTGTTGAGTGTTGAGGGTTGATTCAGCCCAGAAGTAGCGTTATCTTAGCATCACCCAGTCGTTCCTTCTCACCAGTAGAAGCAGTTTATCACGCAGGGTCTTGATGTCGTCCTGAAGTTTCTGCTCCTTGACCCTCCACTCGGCCTTGTGCACTTCTCGGTTCAGGTCTTTCTCCATGTCCCGCGAATGGCGATGTGATTCCAGCAGTAACACCCTCAGTTCATTCAGACTCCTGGAATAAAACAGAGTAATAACATAAGAAACAAATACACCACTCTGTTTGGTAATACTCAGAAAAATAGAACCAATTTTTCCACAAGCATTGTTGTGAACTTGACCGCTCCGAAGAGCAATAATGATAGAGAGGCAGTCGTACATGCTGCTCAGACCTTGCACAAAGGTCATTATCATTTAAGAGCGTACCAACCCAGGATGTGAATAAAACATTAGCCAGTCTGGCCAGTGGGGATTGTGGAGGCGGCCTCATCTCTGTACATGTCAGACTGGCATTCCCATAGTCAAACAGTCTGTGCATATTTGGCTGTTTGCTCGCATACTAATATCAGTGAACCGCATACACGCTGGACAACAGTATTCTGTGATCAGAGCACGACAGGTTACCCAAAGGGGTGAGCTACTTTAACATCTGCCACATTTTTGGTTTTTATAAGAAATCCTCTGGGCCAGATCTTTCAAAATCTTTCCTTTCACAATGCATGTCAGACAGCCATACATAGGATGTCAAGTTTATAAGGTGATAATATGTTCACAGCTTGTTTCTGCTGCCCCCAAGTGGATGTAAGAATAAGTTAAAGTGGCAGTAAGCAGTTTATTTTTTACATCATTGGGCAAAAAATGTGTGTTTCTGTCAATGGAGTCTGGTGGCTTTGAGGAAAGCATATTAATCGTATGTTTTGTATGTTATTAAATTGTAATAATTGTCCAAATACCTGTTGATTTTATTGATTATGTATTCACGTCAACGTGCGTCACATAGCATCGCACCGGAGATTACAATGCAGATTGTAACCTTTCCCACTAAAGACAAAAGCCAGATGTTAGCGGGTTTTAGTCCAGTGGGAAACTGGCTTTAGTCACCACAACCTGTGTGTTCATGCCATAACAGGGCTGTGCTCACCTAACATTGATTGTTTCAGTAACATGCATAGTTATATTGGACTGTGTTATTGTTTGCTTCTAAGAATCATTATTTCTTGTACCACACCACTTGCCCGTAATTGTCTTTCTTGAATTATCTTGTCAACTTCCAAAGATAGAAAAGTGTAACGGCGTTCAAAGTTGACTGTCTCGAGGCAGTGTACTAGTTTGTTTTCTTAAAAAGGATGTCACGGACTGAAATAGCAGCGGGAACATTAAGGACGCTAATGAAACCACCGTCCACTAACACTAACACTAACACTAACACTAATACTAACACTAACTCAAGGGCCCACCCACTGAATTTTTCAAGGGATGGTATATATTTTTATTGCATACAGCATAATTGCTGCAGTGATGATGCACAAGGAAATATCCTGCTATAGCCAGAAGCACTTATTTTTAGTGCCTTGTAGCATTTACTAACGTCATAATAACCATCAATAATGTAAGAAGTGCATGATGTAAGGGATCCAATAATGTAACACAATCTGTAGAGTTCCTTCAGCTTTACTGAAAAATGCATTGTATGAATGTGAATGTGAGTGAAGTTAATAAAGCCTCGCACGTCTGCTATGATATTGTGACAACTTTCTCTTTCCACTCCGGTGGTTAAATAATGACCTGAATTATCAGAACGTAGCCAGACTTGTCAGCGCAGAGCTTAAGCAACAAACATGGGCTTTGGGAGGTTGTCGGTGAAAAGTGTGCCAGAAAGAACTGAATGCAATCTGTGAGAGGTGGACGTCTGGCAGCTCTTAGTTTGTTTCCATCTGCTGGCTGAACGCAAGAGAAACCTCTAGTGCAGTGGTTCCTAATCTATTTCCTTAGAGGACCCGACTAAGGGACATGGATATTTCATATTATATTCAATGCATTTCAATAACGGTACAGAACAACTGATAAACAGTACAATTAACCCAAAGAGTGAACGCAGTAACTGCAGGAAGTTTTTGTAAAATGAGTGATTTCCTGTTATTTTTAGGAACTTTTAATACAATTATTTGTCTGTAATATGTTTTTAGGCTTCTTTTTTGACAAATTCAGTATTTTCTTCTCACTTTGACCATTGTTCTATCAGCTCTTTGGTAGTTTTAACTGCGTACTTTTCTAATGCAGGACAAGGCTGTTAAGCAGTGAAGATATAACTTGTATTCAGGTATTCACCCTGCTCTTGTGCAGATTATTAGTTGCTCTGTACTGCTATTGTTCTGCATTGAATATAATATGAAATATACATAAAATATGTCACTTAGTCAGTTTACTCAATGGCAGAAAAAAACATGAATACTGCTTTGAAATATGATGAAATGTGTCCAATATAATGCACCTATTAGTACGGGCGTGAATCTTTTGGATTTAAAATAGATTCTCAATGATTCAGTACATAGGGGTGGGTGCTAATTTCAGGATCTACTCTAGTCCGCTGTATGCTAATAAAAGTGGTGTGGCAAATTATGGCATGAAAGCAGAGTAAAATATGACGGCGTATTGGGGCCATTGTAGGTAAAAAAAATAATTATTACAGAGTCGTTGGGAGGGGGTAACATTCTGAGAAAAAACTTGGATATTTTTTTAAATTAAAGTGGCAAATTTACGAGAAAAAACTCACAAATTTGCGAGATTATAAAGTCATACATTTACGATAAAAAAATTCAGATATTCTCTGAGATTAAAGTGGCAAATTTATGAGAAAAACTCACAAATTTGTGACATCATAAAGTCATAAATGATCATAAATTATAACAACTGATTGCAATAATCTAAACACACAAAGGCAAACCTAAGACTCATGCTAAACCTGCAAAAATAAACAGTTTTTACTAAAAGGTTTTTAGTATTTCTCAATTCTGTGACTTCAAGAATAATATTTGAGTTGTACAAAAAATAAAAAATACTGCCTGTTACATAAATAAAATTGATAGACTCGGGCTAGCCTTTTTATTTATTTTATTTTGTTTTATTATGCCAATTTCAAATAAAAAATGAACACAAAATAACGCTATAGAACTAGTATTTTTTAACAAATCACACAATAATTCTAGACACAACTTTGAACTTTGATAAAATGTACTCCTAAAGTAACTTTTATTTCTAAGATATCAGTAGCAGTAGTGGTATTGTATTTCTTGATTTATAGTTTTAATTGATCAGTGTAGCATATTTAAGATGTTTTTCCTCATATGATTTTAGTATAATATTATATTATAGGGCTATTGAGGCCCCCTACAGGTGCTATTAATAAATAATCACATATGAACAACAGCGTAGGCAGAATATTCATAACGAGGTTCTGGTTGTGAAACTGGAGGTCTTCACCGCTGCAGAGCTCATTGAATCTTGCTGAATATGTTTATAAAGTTAATTGCTTTGTATAACTCTTTTACAATAAGTTTTATTATGTGTTTTTTTTTTACTGCAAAGCCTGTATACAGAACACATCTCCCTTGAGTTTTAAAGTTTTAAATGAAAAGTTTTAAGTAACTCGATACTCCCTGCATCCTCATTACTACCTGTGCTGGACAGTGGAATTGTATTTAACCTTGCTCACATATGAATGCAACAAATGCTGATACTTGTATAAATAGGAGAACAACTCTCAAAAGAACAGCACAACAAAACGTGTCCTGATTGCACCGCAGTGCGTTGTTATTCACTGCACCGTTGGCAGCGGTGGAAAGGAAAATAAAAACCTAATGCAGCTCCTGCTGAGCTAATAACTCCACTTTACTTTACAAACTTTATTATCCGCAAAATGTGGAAAATTGTCTTTGGCTTCACTACAATCAACATGAATTACAAATAAGACAGTAGTAAGCAAGTTTGGAGTTAAAGTATGCCTATTATAAAAAGTATAATGTGCAAATTCAGCGAGGGGTGGCCCTGTACGATTAACTATGCATTTAACAATTTAGAAGAGACACTACAGGTGAATAGGGTAAAACATTTAACTAATAGATATCACCATAAAACTTCCCCTGTTGGTTACTGACATTAAGACAATTATGTTTTGTATTACAAGTTTTCTGAAAGTTTATGTTTAAATATGCAAATAAAGCATTACCTTATGAAATATGCACTAATTCTCATACATTTCCAGGACAGAAATGTGAACATTGGATAAAGCCAGGTTCAAAATTCTTGTTTCATTTTGTTGAAATATTGGAGTTAAATGTTTTTACAGAGGGGATTTTAGATATCTTTTTTTATCCCTCCATAAATCAGAAAATACTGTTAACAGCTATAAAAAAAATAATCTATTTTCGCCATGTTTTAGGAATAAAATGTTGTATAAATCAGGCTATGAATGATATATGAACAAACCCCTCTGTAATTACCTTCAGAATATAGAGAGGAATGAAACTGGAAAGTTTGGTGGATGTAAGAGCTACTTAAGTGGAGATTTCTGACTCAGAGTATCAGAGAAAACTCATTTAGAGAAAACACCCTTTAAAGATAAGGATCGTAAACACACTCCAGGTGAATAGGGTAACATTTTTAACTAATAGATATCACCTTGAAACTTCCCCAGTTGACAATTCTTTTTTGTATTACAAGTTCTCTGAAATGTTATGTTTAACTATGCAAATGAGGCATTATCTAATGGTACCTTTTGATGAATTTAGGAGAAATCTACAGACACAAACAGACAAAGTAGTAAAATAGATATTTCCACTAGTCTGAAAGAAGACTAAATAGCCCAAAAGCTCAAAATTGACCAGTGCATGAAAAACTGTGTTTTTGTTGCCTGTTCGTCTCTTCTGTGCTCGGGACAAATAATTTGTTTTGTAGACATTTTTTGTGGCTCTTGGCAAAAGTACCTTCCTGAGGGAAACAATTCAAATTGTGGGTACAATGGACGGGACGGAAGAGCTTTCATTTTGTTATTCAGTCCACGCCTGCTGCTGCTTCGTTGCATCTGTGGTTTTCCCTATAATTTTTACTGGCAGTGTTAACCATTGTTGACAGTTTCTCTTTATATTTGACATTCAAGTGTCCGTAGTACCACGCTGCCATGTTAAAAGACAAGAGGCTCATCCTTTAACTCAAACTTGAGTTAACCTGACGGCTTGTTTCAAATGCAGAGTTTCTGAATACTGGCTGTGTGTATTTCCCTGTGGATAGAGCGTTTCGATACTTTCACAGTATTTATATAGGACTTAAGCCTGCTTTATAATAAAACAAACATGAAAATCTCACTTTTTTTATCATATGGGACCTTTAAATCAGCTAAAATCTGAATCTTGGATTCTGAATTCATTGGTATACACAGAAAATAATAAAGGTGATAGAATGGTACCTTGTTTAAAAATTAGACCACCATTCACCCCTATTGATCCAGAGAATATGTGTCTTCATTGTTTTAAAAGCTGAACTAAAATCAATAAATCATTTTAATACAGCTTTTAATACAGTGAAGACCAACATGGGTTTTTATCAAGATTACAAAATTCAGTAATAATATTATTAAAGATGACAATACATACAATAAAATCAATGCATCGCCTCTGGGCTCAGAGTATCTCGTGTGCACGTACAGAGATATAATTTTTCACTCCAGCCTCCCAGTAAGTGCCGAGGTAGATTGTAAAATCAATATAGCCTCGTCTCCGTACCTCTCTTTCTTCAGCAACTCCTGGCTGATATTGACCAGCTGCCCAGAGGCATCATGGGACTTCTTGGTCATGGTCTCCAGCTCCGCCTCCAAGCGCATCTTCTCCTTTGCCTGTGCTTCGGCTTTCTTTTCCCCTGAGCGAACTTTGCCCTCCATCGCTGGCGGAAGAGAAATAATAACAAGTCTTTGCTGTGAATTTGATTTGTCGATAACAATTTATTTATTTATTTATTTATTTTAATTTTATTATTTTAATTTTTTTATTTTATTTTTTATTATTTTTTATTTATTTATTATTTTGTTTATGTGTCTTTCAACATCTATAACTCCTCCTATGAAGCATTAATAACTGGTGTATAAACAGCAGATGTTTATACACCAGTTGAAATACACAAATATATTAAAGCGCCATCGCGTCTTGGTTCATAACGTCACCCGGCGGCGAGCTGTATTCACATACGGTGCCATTGCACTGACTGTATCTAGCAAGCCACACGTCGCTACTGCGGTACAAACCCAAAATAAACAGATTGTGCTGTGATTTAATTGCAATAAACGGATCAAAAGGATGCAGAAATAACAACATAATGATGCCGATTTCTAAAAAGCCTGAATTCATGCTTCGTCGGGTCTGACTGCAAGACGACAAGCAAACGACTTTTAAAATGCTTGTTTTCTGAATGGAGTTTGGATCAATCAGAGCCAGGCTGTGCTTATATTGTAACTGCGCCATCAACACTCAACAAAATGTTATGGAGTTGAAATATTTCAACTCCATCGATTACGCGAATGACGCGAATTTCGTGTGTTCGTGACGCGTCATTCGCTTCATTTGATTTAATCATACGATTTTAATCAGCAAACAATCACTATCAACGGGAACACAAATAAGGAACTTCATACAAAATTAACTTTTACTCTGAACTGTGGACTTTGTGCCCCACATTAGGAAGGGATCCCCAACTTGAACCAGTTTACAGATCAGAATAATGAAACTACAGTATTCTTCACTTTGTGTCTCATCTTGTTTTTTTTCCCCCCTTTTATAAATTATTCACAATCTCGTCTTCAAAGTGTGTCAATGTGATTATCTGAGCTACATGACGTGTGTTTTGGGTCCTTTTGATGTGAAGGGAACTTTAAGTTTTCAAAAGACAGCCCGTCGACAGATTTCACAGCGATGATCAAAGAATGTAACGGTGAAGATGAACAAGAGCCGCCGCTGCCGCCAACGCCAACGCCACCGCACAGTGAACTCAGCGTGACTGGTGGAAAACGAAGTGAAGCCTGCAGTCGCTGAACATACACAGCACTGCACAGAGCAACAATAAGAGAATGACACTAATGAAGGTCATAAATATGATGTAGTTAATGAGTTTATGTAGTGAGAAATGTGTCAGAACAAAACCCAAATTGGCTGAAGAGCCAATAACAAACATGAGCTGCTAAAACACTACAATTCCCCTACAGGCAGTTTTTATTAGCGGCGTTATTGTGTATGAAAAGACATGAGCTGTCTACAGAGATTAAAATATTTACAGGTTTCCTGTCGTGACATGAACGTCTGGAAAAAGGCGTCTGACTGCTCTCGGACACGCTCTAGAAAATAAATGACATTTACCTCCCATCTGTGTTTTGAGGGCTTCAACCTGGGAGGTGAGAGTCGAGACCTCCTTTTCCCTTTTCAACAGCTTCTCCATTGTTTCTGAAGGAAAACAAAACAGCAGTTAAGTTATGTGTTCAAGTGCACTGATGCAGGCGCCTGGGCAAATCTAATAAAGTCCGTAAGGGGGCTGGCTGCAGGTTTAAAGTTACATATCACCTCCTAATGTTACGGTAGGATATCGTAAAATCTTATGTCAACATGATATTCGGTGGACAGATTTCCTTTTGGGTGAAGAGATTGGGATTTTTTTGGTGATTAGAGCCATGAGACCAATAAACATTGTGTTTGAATTATGGAATAGAGATTGAAGGCATAGTTCGGATTTTTTATATATGATATTATTACATAATATATATGTTATAGTGTTACCAATAATTCTTCAACAAAAATAATAGCAGCAATTATTAATATTTTTTCAATTTGGGAAGTAATAACATGGAGCAGAATATATAGTCATATAAGGAAAATAGAGTATATGAATGGTTAAAATAAATGGACGTTGATACCTTCGATGTTCTGTTTTAGCTTCATCTTCTCATCTGAAATTTCATTATCTTCTATCACCTGAAAAAGGACAAAGTGTTGAGAGAGGTGAGCTTGAATCAAAGCGATGACAGCATTATATCTCGGTGCTGGATGTGTTACTCATCACGTCTCCTCAGCACCACGCACATTTGCATCATGGGATGTGTAGCGGTCCGCCTGGTTGGCCTGGAGCTGGTTGGCCGTCACCCTCAGCTTCTCCTCCAGTCTCTGGATCTCCTCCTGGCTCTCTGCCTGGGCCTTCTGCAGAGCCTGATAGTCCGTCATCTTCTTCTCCGACAGCTCCAGCCTCTCCTTCAGCCCCTCTGTGCTTCTGTCCTGCTCCATCTGAAGCTTCTCCATCTCCGCCAGCCTCTGCTCCGCCTTCTGCAGCTTATCGGTGGCCTCCCCCAGGGCCTGCTCGGCGCTTTTGGACTGCAGCTCGGTCCTCCACGTCTGGTTGCCCTCGGCCAGCTGGTCTTTGGCCTCCTGGAGACGAGAGCAGAAGTCTTCGCGCTCCTTGCTCAGAATGGCGGCTTCGATCTTGTGTTTGGTCTTGAGGTTCTCCATCTCCAGATGGTGCTCCGTCTTCAGGCTCTCCAGATTGGCTCTCAGCTCCTGGGCGTCCTGCTCCTGGCCTTCTGGAGCAGGATGGTTGCTACTCAACGAGGCCTTCAGGTCCTCCAAAGAACGCTGGTGGTCAATCATTAAAGTGTCAAATCTAACCTGCAGACGGAAGAGAGGAGGATTATTAGATTATACTGTTGACCTTCTATTTCCCCCTAAAGACCCCCTGTCCCCTAAATAAGACAAAAGCAGGTCTACGTGGGTCTCTGAGGGTTACCTTCCAGGTGTCCATCATCTCCATGTTTTCCTTGGTGGCCAGTTGGACTTTCTGCTTCATCTCACTGACGTCCTGGCTCTTACTATCCACCGCCGCCTTCAGCTGGTCGATCTCCTGCTGGCTCGTTGCTAATGCCTTGTCGTACTTCTCTTTCAGCTCGCTGCTCTCCTTGAAGTGCTCACGGCCCGCCGACACCAGCCGTGCTCGCAGGACGACGGTCTCCGGCTGGGTGTCGTCGCCCGGGGCGGCGGTGTCGTTGTCGTCGACGGCTTGATGAGAGCTTGTGATTTTAGCCTGCAGGTTGTCCATCTCAGCCCTCCTGAGGTTGAGCTCCTCCTCCAGCTGCACGATACGACTCTGCTCCTCAACCGTGGTTTGCTAGCGAGAAAGAAACAACATCCATCAATGCTGCTGAACGTTTTTCTAAAAGTCTATTACCACAGCAGAAAGATGTCAGCCTTTCAAAAGAATGACATTGTTAACAGGGTTGAAGACCCTGCAACTGAATGACGTCATTCCAAAGAAAAGGTGACACTGAAAGAGCAGAAATCAGAGGGAAACTCTGAAGATCCTCGTAAGGATTGGAGACGGTCGAGTGCATTCCAGTGAATATACAGAACAAATAAATGACATTGAACATGTGGACAGTGACACACTGTGGAACATGTTGGCTCCCTGCTGGACTCCTCAGATACAAGATGATACAAAGACTAACAGACAGTTGTTCTTGGTATCCAGATTTCAGAGTGCACATCAGTATTTACGGTACCGTAGAAAAACGAGTACTGTCACGTTTTCAGAATCTTGACATCGACTTGGTACTGAAGTATCAATTCTCGTGATATCCCTCGCAGCAGTAATATTGACGCAGCAGACACGCAACAACAATAGCATCCATTTGGAGTTGTGTTTCTGGACACCTGATGAATGTAAGTCCAATATTCAACTTTTTTTGCTTGGTTTTTGGTCTCCACCACCAATTTCTGAGGGAAATATCTGTCTCTTTAGCTGCTAAATGCTCCACTATTTTCCCCAGATAGTGTCTAACTGAGTCTGTCTGCTGTCTGGTGCTGAGAAGGTATGAACAGTAGGTTCATCAAAGCCTTTTCTCTAAAATCAGCTGCCTGCTTCTGTTGGAAACCAGATTTTTTAGGACTTAGTTTGTTGGGCGGAAAATATAAAATATAAAAATATTACTTAGTTGGGCTTCTTCCTCTGAATTATTAAATTCAAACCTTGCTGTTGCATACAAGCAGGTCCAAACTATAGTGTACCATCAAATCACTGACACCACTGGGGGTTTGCATTTCACAAACAGATGTCAAAACAAAACCATTACACTCGTTTCATGACGCCGCCGTCCTCATATTAAAGTTGGCGGCCCGTCATTCATTGTATCATTTTCATCCAGAGACATAAAAACTAAGGAGCCAAGGGGTCAATGTGTCACTGTCCAAATATTTGTGCAGCTCAGAGAAGTGGAAGATGAGAGGAGAGCGCAGCCATTCTCTGATCATCTAGAAGCAGCCAAGCAAATATAATAATAAAGCCAACAACAAAGTGACTCTGCACACACACAACTGCAAACACTTAAAATTAAAGAAAAAAAGGAGATTAAGAAAGAGGACCTGCTGCACAGTGCACAGATGTTAATTTCAACCCTCTTGGGAAAAAAAAAAAACAATCTACCAGACCTCAGAGTTACTAGTTGACTCATATCAAAGAAGTTGCCTGAATAGCATTCAGATTATGGCACAACACACAGGAGTAAAAAAAGAGTCTATGCAAGATTAATGTCCTTGACAGCATCTGAAGTCGATGTCAGCATCTGAAGTCGATTTGAAGTCAAGAATTGAGATAGCTCAGCAGCGGATCAAAGCCAAAACAAGATCAAATCAGTTTTTTTCACCTTGGATCTCTTACCCAACCTCAAGGATACGGCACCATGAGAGCATCTCCCCTGTTGGCAGAAGCAGACCTTACTGCATATAATGTAGGAATCCAGCGTTTCAAAGTGTTTTGTTATCTTTTGATGCCTGGAAATCGAAAGAACAAGCTTGTACGGTTGTGATACCGTTGTCTATTATTGAAGAGGGCTTTCTCGCTATGTCAAAGCGGTGTAAAGGACATCCTTTGCTACACTCGGTAAATGGGCATCAGCGCCGTGATTTGTCTTGAAACGTTCATCTAAGAACCGCTGATGAATCCCATTAACAATTTAACAATTTCTCATGTGTTACTAATTACATAACTGCTCAAAACATTAGCATGGAGCTCAGGGAGATTCATCCACTCCACGTTCTCCGGAAAGATGATATTAACGCAGCTGGCAACTGATCCAAAAGGAGCAACCTTTAAATAAAAAAAAAGATAACTCATGATTTAAACGATGAACAGCAGCGACTGCAACAGAAGACACGTGTGGAGCTGAAGCAGCTGATGGATGTCTCAGGAGGGAAGCTCTGGGTCAACAGGGAGGAACGTTATCACTGTGATTCATGATGTGATGAAGGGGATGAAGGAGATGAAGGGGATGAAGGAGAGGACGGAGCAGATGAAGTCAGTCTGCGTATTTGTTTATGTGGTTTTTGCATCATTCTCTGCTGGATATCTGGATTGATTACTGACATTCAGGCTTTTTACCTCCGCCAAGGACGGTTCGGCTTGTTGGTTAGTTTGTCAGAGGGATTACGGTAAAACTACTATTAAAAGGGAGAGGTCGGGTGTTTTGTAGTGTGGATGTATGAGGTACTTCTCCATTGTCAGTGTAGACGGAAACATGGACTGCATAGCTGTCTGACGGCAAGGTCAGGGGTACTCCTGTCTGTTTCTCCAAACTGGGAGCGGGCCGACTGCCTTATACTGTAGATTATACACTGACTATGGAGAAGTACCTCATACAACCCCACTGAGAAACACCCGGACTATCCCTTTAAGTTTGGGAGCGGATCTGAATCACAGGGCGGATACACACATTATTTTTCACTTCTCGAAGCGGCCTTGGCGGAGGTCTGCGCTCTACAAGTGCCCTTCTATTTTGTTTAATGATTTTGTTAAAGAACAGTGCATGGAGCATACAAATGCTTTACATGATATATGTTTTAAAAGATACAGCTGGAAGTATTGTATATTTTTCTTATTTCAACAAATCCCAAGTAAAAAAGGACCAAAACTAAACTAACGCTCTTTTAAGAACTTCAGACTGAGATTACTGCTCAGATTGACCAATATACACATAATATATGTGTATTGATTTTAAATGATCATTCATAAAGGATCATTCATAAATCTTCTATGTTTCTGTCAACAAATGAGCAAACAGGTTGCAGAAGCACGCCGATAACAGGCTACAGGCAGAGGGCTCGTGCGTTTTACCCTCCTCTTCTCTAAGTCTTTCTGAAGCACCTCTGCTCTCGACTTTTCGAGGAGCAGACTCTGCTCGAGCTGACGAATGTGGGCGCGCTCCAATTTCCTCTGAGTCTACAGAGAGAGAGAGACAAAGAGAAAGACAGGGAGGAACAACAGACTGATAGAAAAGAAGAAGAAATACAGATCCAAGGGGGGAATGATAGAGATCAGAACAACAGAGGGGCAGACTCTGGTACGAGTCGATCATATGAGGAGGAGAGTCGAGGAGATTTAGGTCAGGGAAACTTCAGGCTCGGAGGTGAAGTTCGTTTTGCAGTTTACGGGACGACTCTGCTGGAGACATTTCAGTCACTGTTGATCAACTCAAAGTCAATCATATCATTTCTCAGTTCTGCTTCTGCAATTATGCTCGATTATAAAGAAGGTAATTGCAGTTGTAGTGTTAAAGTTTAAAAAAATCTGTATTCTGTAAGTCTTGAGCCTTTTGTCTAAGGGGCTAAACATTTCTTAGAATACTTCAGTCACCATATTACAGACTGTATCTCTTGGTGTTTACATTCAGAGGCTAAATGCAGGGACAGCCAAGAGCATATTCAAAAGTGAACAAATTGTATTTACCTTCCATTCAGCTTCTTTCAGGAGAGAGGACAGGCAGTGTACCTTATCTAATGGATTTAAGACTTTTCTGCATGGCTTTAAAAAAGAGGTGCAAGTCTTCACTGAAGTTCATAGTTTTTAAATCCTCGCATTTTGTCTAGTGTCTGTATAGCTGGGGTACGCAGCAGGCGGCGTTTAGTGACTGGGGGGGAGCTGTCGATCAAACGTTGAGAGGGGTTCAAATCCACATCATCCGCTCATTATAAACCGATTTAATATGTTTGCATGTGAAAAAGTTGAGGTGCACACATTTGCTTTAGTGCATCCAAGACATTATGATCTTCTCTGCATGTATAAATAAACCCCTCATAAATCTGTCTTCTATGAAATTAAAGGATAAACTGGATTTTAGCATGTGGAAGCACATACTGTATATTCTATTATTGATAGAGTCTATAGGTATTAATAATGCAGATAAATACCTCCAGGTCTCCTTTGGTGATGGATTCCTCCTCTACTCTGAACTGGAGGTCCTCCACTTTCCTGTAAAAAAAAAAGGTGTTTGAGACGTGGCACGCAGCATGGAAATGTCCTACAGATGTGGACTTGCAGCTGCGCAGTATTCAAATCACTAAGAATGATCATAAACTAAGACTTGACTCCTTGTAGAGCAGCACAGGACTACAATGTCTTTACCTGATGCTTATACAAACATATATATTTGTTTGTGAAGGCCCAAATCTAATATTTAGGTTGCAGCACTGTTACATGAGAGTGAAACTCTGTGATTACCTTTTCTCTTCTTCAAGCTGATTGGCCAGTTCCAGTTTATCTTTCTGTGTGCTGGCCAACAGGGTTTTGACTTGCTGGAGGTTGTTCTCATTCTCTGTTACGTACTGTGGATAGAAAGAAGAAAGCATGGAGTTGTTAGGATTGTTTTAAGCTGAACAACAGAAATGTCATTTATTTATAACATGTGTTGGTACCTGCACGTGCTGCACCTTGAGGACGTTCAGCTCCTTCTCCACCTCACAGATGCGGCTGTTGGCCCTGGCCATGTCGGCTCGCTCCAGGTCCCTCTCGGCCAGCAGCTGCTCGATGTGCTGCTGCTTCTCCTTCAGGGCTTCCTGGAGCGCCGTGGTGCCCGAGATCTTACGGGCGTAGCGCGACGACGTCTCCGTCAGCTGAGAAAGAGAAAGGACATAAAAACGTGAGCGAAAGGAATGGATGAAGACTTAATTCACTGTCATGAGATACAAAAAACTTCTGTATGAGTAGCTTTCCCATGACAAGAGGTCTTAGATAAACACTGAAATGAACCGTAGAGGCTTCAACAATAAATATGTTTCAGCCTTTAAAAAGCATTGGTCATCCACTGAGGGAATATTTATATATTTATAAGCATAAGTGTTAAATGATGCAACATTTCTTTTGACCACTAGAGGGAGCTCTTTGAAAGGATTCCTGCCTGACCTATGAGATCATTACAGTAGACTTTATCTTATATTAACAGAATAATACTGATAATGTTCTTTTCTTCAACACGGACGTGCTGGTTGAAAGCCAAAGTACTTGTTAGTTATACTGTACATTATTGTTGTACTGATTTATATTTGTCTGCAGCATTTCTGATACAGAAACTTTGAATAAACAGCTGAAATGCTTCAACATAATGTCAGATACATACTGAATGTTGCACCTCTGTTATGTACTGAAGGACTGCAGGGAAGTAATTCATACTCTGATGAACATTATTAATATTTCACTGCTATTAATGCAGTTACTGACTAAATATGAGGCATAAGATTCTTATCCAAACCTCATTTTGTGTACCTATAAATTAGGGATAGAGCCGACACTCTTAGAAATAAGAGCTGCAAAGGGGTTCTTCCTGAAGGGTTGAGGTTCTACCCAGAACCGTTTGCTTCGGAAGAACCCTTTTTTGAAGAAAAGGTTTTTTCAAGGATTGTTGAAAGCATGACGACCAAGTACAAGTACTTTGGGTACGTGCCGATACGGAGTACCGATATGAGTACTTAAAGGTGCTAAATGCCAGATTGGGAGCATTTTTATTGCCTCCGCACGACAATGGTTCTCGTTAGCACCTTTAATTCTAAGAGTGTTCTTTCCTACCATTTAACATCATGAACTGTGGTACACCAAAGATCTTTAGGAATGACGGTGAGTCAGAACATTTTCTGTGCAGCTAATTGAGAGCGTCTGCTCTCAGCGCTGTCTGATCCTGCTGCCAACAATTAAGGAAAGTAAAGGGCAGGTTCTCCATCCAGGATCTGGCCTGAGACCAGCAGCTAAAAAATCAATGTGAGATACCATGATGTCCCATTCATTTCAGTTTTACTGCCAAACATTCCTGAGGTTACTGGTCTTAAAGACACAGCGTGGCGGAGCGAGCTCTCTTTCAGAGGCTGCAACAAAAACGCAAAGTCAGTGACTGTGAGTTTCACACTGCACAGCAACAACATGCTAATTATTAACTGCTCAGCAGAAACAATGAACCCTCTCATCATCCCGATGTTTGAATCTGCAGACGGAATATTTCACGACATTTAACTGTAATCCGACACTGTGATGGATGTTTTATAGCAATAACATTATAACAATAATAATAATTGTTACTAGCTCAGGCCTGATTTTCATTTTTTGCACTTTGTATGTATTTTATTTGATTAATGCATTCTATGAATTCAGTTTTTATTCTAATGTATTATTATTCAATGGATTTTATCTTCCATTATATATTATATATCATATTTATTCTATTTTAACTTTTTTTTCTTGTATTATTTTCCATCTCAATGTTTTAATATGTTTTTATGATTATTACATTATTTAATTTATTATTATTAATTATTAAAATGCAATTTGAGCTGCATTTCTTGTATTATTATTATTATTATTATTATTATTATTGTAAAAGAGATTAGTGAGCATTGTTGGTATTCAAAGGATTGGAAATTGAAAGGCTTTTACATTATTCTTTTACTTTACTTGATAAAGGAAAATCATAATAAATTGAAAAGTATTTATTATTAATTCTGCTCAAGATTTTTTTTTGAAAATAAATAATATTAAGAAAATACATAAAATAAACTAATAATATAAAAAATATATTCAAGGTTATAAAGATTTTTCTTACTATATTTATTATATTTTATCATGCCTCATTTGTCATTTCAAGTTACGGATGTATTTTGTTTTTCCATTCCCTGAAATGATTGCTGTATTTTATGGTATTGCACCTTGTAACTGGATCTGAATGGCACTTTAGAAAGTTTACTTAAAAGGAATCATTTTGGGAAATAACAGTATGCTTATCTGCTTTCATGTCGAGAGTTAGATGAGCAGATTGATACCATTCTCGTGTCTGTAGAGTAAATATTTGGGCGGCTCAGGCTGAGCGGGTCGTCTACTAATCACAAGGTTGGCGGTTCGATCCTCCTGGCCTCATGTCAAAGGGTATGAAGTGGCTCATATTTATCTGACCGCCATGACAATCTTCTCATCCAACTCGCTGCAAGAAAGCTAGTAAGCGTTTTTCCCAAACTGTCAAACAATTCAGTTTGTATCTGAGGCTCACTGCCGTCGTCTTACCAGTCCAGTTCGGCTCGGTCGTCCGCCCACGGAGGAGGCCACCGAGCTGACTGAACTGATGGAGGAGCTGCTGGGGCTGTGGACCAGAGAGGAAACCCCCATGGCCATCCGCTTGCTCTTCTTGGCCTTGGCCGGGCTGGTGGAGGGGAAGCCGATGCGGATCACCTTGTGGATCGGAGCGAACAGGCCGAACTTGTGAAGACACTGAAAGTATCTGCAGGGAGAGAGGCAAGAGGTTGGGGATTTTACCAACACAAAATCACTTTTTATAGTGTGTCCCTTTGTGTTTAGTTTGGGGATTCAAATAAGTTTATTATCAGGTACTTAAACTGATTTTTGTGTTTTCTTTTTTAACTTTAACTACAGTTTTTTCTTTTTCTTTTAACAGAACATGTGTGAAGTTTTACATCTGTTTTTTCATTTCGTTTTCTACATCTATCTTTGATATTCTGAACGTAGTTAAGAGGTCATGAATAAGGCCTCTGCAAATCAAAACTATTTGGGAATTATACTGGAATAAGAGGTTACAAATAAGGCTAAATCTTAGAGTAAATCTTAATTGTAAACAAATGTGTGCTTCTGGATCTGGACTGGACATGACTCAAGGCTACCCTAAAAGCAACCAGCGGTGCCGACCTGCTCTGTGCTAGTGGGTCAGTTAGTGTAATTTAATGGACAAAAGAACAAAGAACAATCAGATGAACAGATGGAGCCACAGTCTTCCCCTCAGTTTCCCTTCAGGGGAAAAAGCAGAGGAATTTGGGGAGCTTGAAGCAGACATAATGTGTGGATGTGTGTGTATACCTTGTACCAGCCACAGCACCATCATTCTTCCCCAGGGGCTCATCCAGCTCGACCCCACACCATTCACCCTTGGCGAAGTCCGTCTCTCCCATGTAGCGTATGACTCCCATCTTAGAGCCTCCCACCTACAACAGAAGAGAAGTCCGTCTGTTACACTTTCTATCATGAAAACTACATGCAGAGGTAAAGACAGTTAACGTGGTTGTGGAGGAATAATCACAGCTTGTAATCATGACTACTTGTCCTTATAAACCTTAATATGTCATCATTAAAGGGCGGGTCCATCTGCGTTCTTTTTCCAAATGGAAACATCCACTCAGCCGTTAGGATGTAGGTTAGTAAAGTAAGCTAATCAATAAGGTTATGAATAATGTGAACGCTTTTGGAAATGACAGAAAGTGTTAGTTTGGATTATTTGAAGTGGAGTTGTATGTATACTCCCGTGTTCTGTGAGGTAAAATGACTGTTTTTGTGAATGGAGTCTGGTGGCTTTGAACACAGCGCTATAACGGCTTCAGTATAATCCAAGTCTCATTTATCGAGTCGGATGCTCACTACTTCCCAAACACATGCATCTTCACTAAAACCTTACTATTTAAAACACTTGCATGTGATAAATGAGGCTTGGATTATACTGCACCAGTTGTGTGATAGTTTGTAAACAGATGTTTTGATATAGTTTTGCAGTTGTTAAATGCGGCCGTTTTGCCGTGTAGACATGAGAGAAAAACAGAGTTTTCTTCAAGAATTCAAGGTAACACAGGGTGAGTAATTGATGTACAAAATGGTAATTTTGTGGGTGAAGTATTCCTTTAACATTAAGGAAACATGACCTTCCAAAAAAAGATCCCATATATAAATACATACTACTCACTACTGGGTTTAGTAGCTGATGGAACTGAACACAAAGACAAACAAAAAAAGGCGTGGCAAGTCACTCTTCGTCTCTCTATTGTCAAATTAATATTCCACCCCTCTGACTCTGTCCATCTCCTATAAACCACTGAGGAAAACAGAAGGAGAAAAAACGTGGCAAGAATCACCGTGGTGTCACAAGACATTAAACTGGGATGGTTTTTCTGTCAGCATGACTGTGTGATGTCTCAGTGACTCAGTGTCAAATTGCCAGCAGTGCAAAGACAGCCAGTCAGCACAAGCCACATCTTGGCTCCAGTTATTGCCAGTCTCATGTAAAAAGCTGTACTCAAGAAGTGGTGCGACGAGACGAGAGCTAAATCCCCACCTCAAGCGTCTAATCTTCAGGGTATCTTTGGCTGTGAATATCTCTACCGAATATAAACTCCTTAGACGTAATCCTTGGTTCACCCCAAATGGAAACTTTGCATGAATACTTCATATTGTGATGGTGTGTTTGTAGCCACGCTAGCGGCGTGGCTTTAGGGTTATCGGTCTGTTGGTCGGTCGGTCCAACACTTTGGTCCAGACTGAAATATCTATTGGATGGATTGCTATGAAATGTTGCACACAGTCATGGTCCTATGAAGCGTCTCAACATCTACTTGATGGATCTGTAAAATAATTGGTACAGACCAGGCGGCTACAGACATTCAGTCATTCTTCACACTAAAAGTCTCCCTTTATTTTGTTATTTAAAAGCTTTTATTATGAAGCGGCAAAGCCTCCGGAGATGGTCCATCTCGGTCGTGGCTCTGCACAACTCGGCACATTTAAACTGGTAATGGAAACGCAAATCAGCGCGACATGGTTTGACTCGGTGTGGCCAAAAGTGCCGATGGAAAAGCCCCATAAGTGAATGTGCATGTAATGAAACAGTATCAGCCAGTAAAATCTTGGTTGGTTGTTCTTTACACGGCTCATACCACATGGATTTCAATTTGGAAAAGGAACATTTATTCTTTTATCCTGTTTAATAAAGTTTTCCATGTTATGTTTGTGTTAAGGTACGATTTCATCGTCTAGCGGCCGTGTGAGTGCCTATCAAACTATCCAAATAAACAGCAGCCACATCGCATCGCTGAAAGAGAACAACCCATTTAACCTTTACCAAACTCTCCAGCAGCAGAGACGGCCTCTGGTTAAACACTAAAACCAGCAGAGGAGAAACATGTCTGTGCCAAGGCAAATGGACACAGTCATCATGTGTTTAGCCTCTGAGGTTGTCTCTCTGTTGGGAAACATTTCTGCAGTTCTTTTCTTTTTTAAATATTCTGAGTAACATCCTCTTTAGGCAATCTCTAGATGGCTGCTATTTACACAAACAGCGGCAAAGTTTGACCTTAGTTCAAGATTACTCCTCTGCCAGAGAGCTGGACCATGCACAGATGCCTCCAGTTCAACTGAATGTGTGAGAAAGCACCGACTACGCTTGTTGAATATTCCACTGTTATTCGGAAATTTGATACGGGTCACGTAAACAACATATTCTGTTTGGATATTCTGAATTAGGTTTCATGTATTCTGAATTATTCTGAATTGGAGCATTTTCAGATCAAGACATGTGTGATATGCTGATATTATTCAGGTTTTAGGAGCATTCTTTGGACGTGTATACAGCACATTCACTATATGAGTCTCAGTTGAGGTTTGCATCACACGGCTTCTCGTCTGTTTACGTCCAGCTCTGTGCGTCGTACACAAACCAACTAGACGACAGTTTTCAGAGATGCATGCCCAAAAGAATAGAAGGAGAAACACACCTACTATTAAAGGAACAGTGTGCAGCATTTCTGGGGATCTATTAGCAGAAATGTAATATAATATTCATAACTATGTTTTCATTAGTGTAAAATCACCTGAAAATAAGAATTGTGTTTTTGTTAGCTTAGAATGAGCCCTTCATCGTCCGTCTTGTTGCTCCACTATGTGTCTACAGTAGCCCAGAACAGACATACCAAACACATTTTTGTAGTTCTCCGACACGCAGAGTGCAAAACTGTGGTACCACCAGCCGGCGTCTGACCTCTGTTGCTCCTAAAGTAGTGTTATTATGGTAAGGATGGCCTCTGAGTGAGGTGAACGGCGTTACCACGGTTTTGCACTCTGTGGCTCACGTTACCGCAGTCTTGTAAAAGGAGGAGTGAGCGGAGGGGTACTCAGTTGGTTGCAATCTGCAACCACACCACTAGATGCCGCCAGATCCTACACACTGTCTCCTTCAAACATTATGAAAGACTTGGATATCAAGACATTTTTGGATGTGCACAAATATTGCAACGCCGAAGGAATGAAAGAGGGAGGCTGAGTTCGCCGCCAGTTACGTTAATCAGAGTATACACGGCTGCATGTTAAAAGGAATATTAGTGGAATATGTTAAATATAATATGTTGTGCATGTTAAAGTAGTCAGTGATTACATTTACATGCACAAAATGTTAATTTTTTCCAGACATGTTGGACCGTGCAAACACAGCCTCCTTCTTTCATTCCTTCAACCAACTTCTTGAAAAGGTCGACGTTGTGATATTTGTTCATATCCAAAAACCTGTTGATATCCACCAAGTCTTTCATCATGTTTAATAGTAGGTGTGTTTCTCCTTCTTTTCTTTTGGGCATGCATCTCTGCAAACTGTCGGCTAGTTGGTTTGTGTTCAATGCACACAGCTGGACGTAAACAGGCAAGAGGTCGTGTGTCACAAACTGCTGTAAAAAAACTTTTCAAATTTTCCGAATAACAGCAGAATATTCAGTGTGAATATAAACGTAATCAATGTGTCCTCGCTACTATCACATTATTCAACACCAAGTGGAGGAAAATAATCTTTGCTTTATGTCCACGATGTGTAATCTGAGTTTCACGCAAATTTTTGAAGCAGTGTTTTATTTCCAGCTGCAGGTCAGATCGAGGATGGCGTGACACGTCCGAGCCCTCACAGTAAGATAGATTACAGGGAGAGGCTTAGGAGATAGATGGCCTCACTGATCAATGTGTCAGCACTGGTCTCTCCTCTCTTAAGTGCTGAAAGTAATCCGGAGTGATTTACAATATTGACCAGGAGGAAGGCTTCTCCGGCTCCCCGGTTCAAACTGATGTAACTATCCCCTGTGCCCATCAGTAAATGGAAAGCAATGTGACCCGGGGCCAATAATTCCATGCAGTGAACATCATATACACCAACAGAGGTCAATAAGGAAATACGCAGAATGTAAGGTTTACTTTGACATGCTATTTAATCGACATGTTGACCATCTTTTATTGGGGAATGGTGGACTAATAAAGGTCCGATGGATGAATGCTAGTGATAAGCAGAATTCTCCTGAGGGGTATCAACCATGCATCACATTACACTGCAGAAAGGCTTTATAAAACTGTCTCATCTAATTACTTTCAGCTCCTATGGATTATGTTATTAATATAATATTTACAGAAAATTTAAACATGTTAAATTGTAATTGGCAGATTGGCATAGCTAGTGAAATTATGTAGTCAATCATTTGCTTTCTGGCGGAGACTCAACGAGAAGATCAATACCACTCTAGTGTCTGTTAAGTATAAGACTACAGCTAGAAGATGTTATCTTAGCTTAGCATAAAGACTGGAAACAGGGGGAAACAGCTAGCCTGGCCCTTTGCAAACCGGCCTACGATAAGCACATATAAGCCGGGTTTGCACCAAGAAGTTCCTGGTAGTTTTGGTCCCGGGACTACTTTTCAAGGACCTAAAAGGCTCCTTCAGCCCAGTGTTGTCCTTCATATATTGAGGAAATACCAAGCACCGCCCACCAGCTGGAGCAAAGCCAAGAGGAACGCTCAACAGGAACACTGTCACTCTGAAATGACCTGTGATTTCAGAGTGGCCAAAGTTTTTTAAAGCCTGAAAACAGAGCCATGAAGAGGTGCAGAAGTCTTATCTCTCAGAACACTTGAATTACAATACGCTGAAAGGTTATTATGGATTTTTTTTACCAATGATGCCAAAAATATACTGCCACTTTAAACTTTACTATGAACTATTTGGGTTGTGTACAGTTCATGGTTTGTTATAAGGTAACGTTATCACTCATTGGGTCTTTGTCTAGCGACATATAAAACAAAAAGATGCAGCAAACAGCAAGAAACGCTCTGTCTGATCGGGCAACAGTGCGGTGCACCTCAGGTTTTCCACGTGTAAAACGCACTCTGTCTGATCAGGGCCAGACTCTATAAAAGCCCGTCCCGAGAGGGAACTCTGTCTTACAAACCACTCGTCATCCAACACCAAAATTACTCACCAAAACTCGATCTCCAACTCGAAGATCCTTATCCCCTCCTTTCTTCACCGAGCCGCTGTCGGACATGTTGGACCCCGACTCATTGCCCGTCTTCACAGTGCTGTTGAGCAGGCCCTCTCTCAGCGGCATCACCACCCGCTGGCCAGGGGCGGCGCCATTGCCGCTCTGATGAGACAGATTCAGGGCAGAGAGCGACTCACAGGAGAGGCTGTCGCTTCCCTCTCCGACCGGCTGTCGGGTGAGCTTCGAGGGTCGCGTGAAGATGCCCTGGAGGGGCTGGCACTCGAAGTAGCGCACGCCGCCCACTGACCCGTCGTTTTTGCCAACTAGGTCATTCAGTATCACGCCTGCCCACTGTCCCGGGGCGAACTGGGTCTCCCCTAGGTAGGCGATAGATCCCAGTTTGACGCCATTGACCCAGACCTGTTCGCCCACTGTGTAATCCCCCAACACTTCGTCGCCCTCTTCAGAGATTTTAGTTGGTGTGGTGGGCTTGAGAGGAGCATCTGGAGAAGAAGACAAACATTATTTATTATAGAGCAGGAAACATGTTCATATAACAGAAACACAAGCAGGTAACATGAACGTTACTAATGAAACGTGCATCAGTACTTCTTATTGTGATCACATTCTCTGAGCTCTTCAATGGAGGGTCAAGCTGTGAACAGTGCATGCATTGTGAGATCATACAGTCCAGCAGAATCGCTGTCACATTACTCATCCCGTTTGATTGTGTCATGCTGGCAAAAAAAAAAAAAAAAACTGCTTGTGTGGCAGCATCCAGCACAACAGAGTTCCTCTAATGCCTCCTGAAAAGTGGGTCAGAGAGACGGTATCAGTGATGTGCCGGTGATTAACCCTGCCATGCTGCCCTCTGATATCGCCCTGTTTCACACGTAGATGAGCTCCGTTGTTGTTGTTTTTGTCCGCAACAGTCTGTAAACTGAGCAGGGCACCATTAGTGCGCGGTCTAGTGCGCGGTCTAGTGCATGGCGCTGCCAGTAAAGTCTGTGTTTATCTGTAAGGATGGTTGGTGCCGGGGCTGTCTCACCGACACCCTGACTGGCTGACGGAGGGCCCGGGGCTCTGTGGGCCTCAGCGCTTGTGCTTGTGCTTTACGCCTCAATTGCTCCCATATGTTGTGATGTGAGACGCATTCGGCACAAACGGGCACAACTTCAAAGGGGTTTCTAACTTGATGATACAGTTTGGAAGTTTTGAGGAATGTGCTGCTTCCAGTGGATGTTTATTTGGGGGGAACTGGTTGTTTTTTTCTGCAGACTTTAGGAGAGAAACATTTTAAAATGAGTTTGCTTTTGTCTAAAATCCGGTAAATGTTTGTTCTTTGCTGTTAAACATCACATATATCGACTGACTGAAAGATATTGACAATTAGAAAATGAGAGTACTCCGGTCCCTCATTGATCTGTAATCTGTGTTAAATGAATGTCGCCCAGAGCAAACTGACAAACAGCATCACCATCAGCCATAAGTCACTGCGGGTTTGACCCATATCTGCAGCTGGAATCACATCAGCCAAAGCACCAGACGTGGTTGGGAAAGGTACCTAAGAAACCTTCAAAGGTCCTGGTCCAAATTCAGTTTAATATTTATTAAAATTACCTTTAACACTAGCACCTCCAACGCGGTCTGACCGACCACAGAGGGTTTTTATAATGCAAATAACTGTTTAAATAAAAACTACAAGCCTTTCAGCAGCGCACATCTTTTCCTAAATGTGTCTTTTTGATGTTTTCTGAAACCTAGAAGGTACTCAAATAAAAAGACACATGATTTCTCGCAACGACGGTCACATTGGTTGCTTGATCCGGTCTGCTCTGTACTCTTGTTCTGAAATCTCGCGTCTCATCCACACTGTTGAAATCATCTAAATATTCAGCCATGACTAGGGGTGTCGCGATATACCGGTATTGACGGTAACCGTGATATTTAAAAAGTGAAATATTGATATCATGTTAATAATACACACATCATAATATCGGCTAAATAATCCAGCGCCTTTTAAATTATTTTATATATACAGTTATGGTTACAGACCATCTCTCCACCTCCCTACACTTTACTACCAACTATTTTGAGTGTAATTAATTTGCCAAAAGAGAGACAAAATGTAAAAATGTTCTCTAGATATCACGATAATATTGTTATTTTATATTGATTCGTTTGGCCAGTAATCCTGTAGTGAAAATCTGATATTGCAACAGCTGTGCACCTAAATGCAACAGTGACAGACATAAAAACATACACTTATGTTTTTTTTTGTAAGGGAAACACAGGATCAGCCAGTGCATCATGTGATCCTGGCCAGCGGACCCAAACCTGAGCCAACCCATGATTTTGGGTTGCCGAGGCAACAGGAGAGAGAGGGCAAAAGGATCCTCGGCAGAAGGAAGACTGGAAACACAGCCCTTACTTTCACTATTGTGCTTGGCCACCTCCCACCACCATCTGAATCCCACTATTCATTAGCTCTGCACAATGAAACCTCCACAGCTTCCTCCCGGCCCTCCTCCTCCTCCTCTTCCTCCCCCCAATTATCCCCCCCATCTCTCTCTACTTCTGTTACACACTCACCTCTTTCTCTGGCCTCTTTAACTCGCCCTATTTAGGATCCACAGTGGCAATCATCTTGTTCTTTTTGTTTTAAATTGGGCTTATCGAGGGCTGATAGTGTGTTGTTGTTGTCTTCGGCAGCTGTGTGAGGCCGAGCGGCACAGACGCTAACAGCTGGACGGGGTTGAGCTTCAAATGTTTCCTTTTACACATAAAGGAAATCCACAACCGAAGTGTCATGTTCTACATTTGAGAGCACACATTTCAGGTGTTTTCTATGAGCACAAACAGGTTTTTAGTGGTGCTATTATGTCTTCAAATGACCAGCGTATTCTTAAGGTCTAACCTTCTGTATTTTTCTGTATTTGTGGTCTTTGTATTTGGTTCATTTAGTGTCTTGCTGCCAGGTTACAGGAGGTCTAGAGCTTCACGTGGACTCACATGGTTTCATAGTTTGCCTACAGGACAGTGATGAAGGAAACTAAGAGATCTTATCAATGATGGTTTGCAGATGAGTGGTAGAGCGAGCAAGAGGGATCAAAACAAAACTGAGTTGTTCCTATACTGCCACCAGTATCTGAAACAATACAGCCTAAAATGCTTGACCGGGTATTGGCGAGTATGCTAGTCTATGCACTGATCCGATATCACTGTATCAGATTTATCAGCTAATTTACGTTAAACAGGAACAACAACAACACGTCACTATAATACCATCATTTATTATTATTTATTTATTTATTTATTGGCCTCGTGTCACCACTTCAGCTACTATAACATGTCCTTTTAGTCATTACGGCTATTTTCACTAATGTTATGAGTAATATTACTATTGCTGTTTACTTTGTCATTATTGCTGTTATTATCATTAATATTTATTTATTTTTATTTTTTAGTTTATTTAAAAAAATATATATTATTGTTATTAAACTAATACAAAACAATAAGAAAAAAATAAAATAAAAACACAACTCTATTTCCATTTTTTCCAGAAAAATCTTCTCCATTAGGTGTTAATAAGCCAATGACGTGCTTACAGCTTGAATGCAGGTTTACAAACTAGTGGAATTACAGAAAGTGGTATTTTGTATACTGTATGAGGAGGACTGTGAAGTGGAAGCTGCATGTCTCCAAAAAAGGCAACAGCCATCGACTGTGACTGAGATATTTCTGTTGAGAAACTCTCTTTCCAAGGTCACCGGAGACGTGGCGGCATCACGAGCGGTGGCACAGCTCTGTTATTTTCACATCAAACGCAGCGAGAAGGAACTGGCTCAGATGCTCTCTGACAACAGTTTCTTCTAGAGGGTGAAAATAAATCCAGCAAAATAAACTCTGCCAAAGTCCCCGACACAGTGGCCCCTTCTCACAATCTACCAAGCTAAAACCAACAAACGGGGGGTTGAGAGTCTGAGGCCAGGTCAGTGTTAAGAGGACTATCTGGGGCAGGAAACTAATCCCTCCATCAGTGTTGTCCCAACGATATATCATAAGTGTTTTATAGCCAACTTGAGGTAGAAGAGTTCTCAGCTACATGATTTCTGAAGTGCAGATTGATGGATTGCCACAAACTTTAATAATTTATTATTAAAGATTAACATGATTTACTTTGAAGTTACTGTGAGGAACTTTTAACTGCATGAAACAGTCTTAAAGCTCCTCGTTCAGTCTGATTCCCTTCGCTTTGCTGCTCCGCTGGGAGCCAACACCGACGCCACGCTGCTGGAGGCCCAGGCCGTATTTCTGGACCCGCTGGAGGGAAGGGAGGCACGGGAGAACCAGAACCAGGACTGAGCGGGGCAGACTGTCAGACCCTGCTGCGGTAAAATTAGAGGTTTATTAAAGGGAGTCTGGTGCTCGGAAACACTACCACTTTTGTCCACAGGGACCGCCAAAATCAACATAAAATTAAAGTTCCTCGTAGTAACTTTATCTGCAAAGCATTCATAACTAGTCAAACCTTTAAATTAAAGGAATAACATGTTAATTAAATGAGCTTTAGAGGTAGAAGTGGGAGGATTTTTACCTTTGTACAAAGCCAGGCTTGCAGTTTCCCTCTCTTTCCAGTCTTTACGCTAAGGTAACGAAGCGGCTGCTAGCCATGCATACATGAGAGTGATACCAATGTTATTATCTAATCCTCAGCAAGAAAGCAAATAAGCAGATCTTATACTATTCCTTTAAGATACAATTATATTGTGACTAGTAACAACGAACCTACAATTTAGTTTTGACTCTCTGAAATGTGATTTCCAGATATTTACATTTAAATCAGAAGTAGTCAAAACTGTAATTCAAGATCTTCATTCATATTGTCGGACTTCTCGGAGATATCTGATGACTACACTGGACATATCTTGAATTTAATCTTAATATTGAAGTTAATAATTGTTTTTTAAAGATATCTACAAAGACATTTTGGATATCCTTAAACAAATATAAAGGTTTTGAGCTATCCATACTTACATTTTATTTCTGTCTCCAGAGTCAAAACTAAACATGGAGAAGCAGCGTTCAGTTTCTATGCTCCATATATCTAGAACAAACTTCTGTTTGCTGCTGCCTTTTATTAAATCAAATAATTATTAATTTCTTACACTCCACTGTCACTCTTATTTTATACCTGTCATATTCTAATTTAGCTTGTTTTCTATTCTCTTGGCTCTTTAATAACTGTTTTTATTGTATGTAAATGTCCTTTTGCGGTGCGTTTCTTTTGCACTTTGTCTGGATGCTTTTGATGTTTTATGTAAAGCACTGAAATATGCTATATAAATAAACTTTCCTTGCATTATATATCTACAAACACACTCTGACATCTGCAATGTGAATCTCATAAATGATAAAACGACGTGACGATGTCCATGAAATCATTGTAGAGATCTTAAAAGTTGAAATCACATGCAGAAAGCACGACGCTGGGAAAAGAAAAGCGCCATGCATCATGATGATTGTGTATTTTCTTTTGTGGATAAACAGGATGTGAGCAGACTAATGACTTCATGTGTGGTAGAAAACAAACAGGCAGGAGTTTATATGAGCAGCAGTCACATTAGGACAGATAGCTAACAGCTGACGGGCCCTGATGCAACATTAAGGGATTAGCTGTTTGAGCTGCTAATGGACGAGTTCAGGATGATTTCTGACTTCCACACAGAGAGAAACTAAAATAACATCCAGGTCCAACACAAACTGGGATGGATAAATGAAAGCAAGTTTAGTTTACTCGCTTTAGAAATGCTAATAAATGGCTTTAACAAACCAAGGAAAATAATATGTTGAGAGATGTGTTTTAGATTACATTCAAACGGCTCTCTCAGATTTACAAACACTAATATATCATATCTTATTATTAGGCTATTACTACATCTAAACATTTTCAATTGTCAAAGTAATAATACAGCAATTTCTGGGAGGCAGAAACAGTTTTCTCACTTTCTTTAAAGGGCGGGTCCATCTGCGTTCTGTTCTGTTTGTTTGTTTTCTCAAAAGGAAACGCCCACTCAGACATTCGCAAAAAGCAGTAACGTTACCAAATGAATCTAATCAATAAGATTATGAATAATGTGAACGCTAGAACTAGCTGAGTCAACGTTAGCTGTGCTAAGATTGGAAGTAACTGAAAGTGTTAGTCTGGATTTTTTGACGTGGGGTTGTTCGTATACTCCTGTTTTCCGCGAGGTAAAATTAATGTTTTTATGAATGGAGTCTGGTGGCTTTGAATAGAGCGATATAACCGCTTCAGTTCGCCGTCAGAAAGGGCTGTCTGATGGCGAGGTAAAATCAGTTTTAAGTGTAAGCTATATTTAGAATATTTTCACCGCTTTACCTCGCCGTCATACAACCCTTTCTGATGTGGAACTCTTCAAAGCCATCAGACCAGACTCCATTCACAAAATCAGTAATGTTACCTCTCAGAATACGAGTTGCTGGTCTACCACTGCATCGATCGGTTAGTTAGTTTGGGTTAATGTGTGACTTTCTGAACTGAACAAACGTGGCGTCCACAGCAGTACATTCCTAGCATCTGCTTCTCCAAACTGGGAGCACGCCGACCGCCATCTAAGTTACTGTATGTAACGTTAATACACTGACTTTAAGGATGTATATATATACTGTACATGTAGCAGTGTCATCATGCAGAAACTTACATTAAGGCACGAGGGAACAAGGTTTTAGAAAAGCTTGAAGGGAAAATAGCATTTTGACTCTAAAACATACATACCACATTAACATAATATTGAATAACATGACGGATTAATTATAGTAATTATAAACAGCATGAGTTTCAGTAAATTAAACACTTCCTGTGCTGGAACAACTTAAACAGCAACAGCTTTGTTTGCTTTCTCATGAAACTCCACAGTCACCATGAAGCATGACTCACTGATAAAAGGCCTCCCCTACACACCGATGCTAATGAGAAACCAGCGTAGTATCAGCCAGAGAAGGGCGGCTATTCTTCTGCTGAGCTGGGGAGTGAAGCTGTAATTTAGCAGAAACAGGACTGACGTGTGCGTGTGGAGCCGGTGGGACGGCGCTGTCATGTGGGCTAAAACCAGAGAGGATAAACAGTGCGGCTGCGTTTCAGAGTGAGAACATCTGTGATTACTTTTTTGCAGGCAGGGGTTGTGTTTTTCAGAGAAGTCTAATTTTGGTTAGCAGTCCGTTTTTTTAAGTAGCTGTTTAAGGTCAAAGCTGTGCAGAAGTCGTCAGTCCACGTTTCATCTTTTCATTTCAGATTAAGGACACAGCTGGCAGTGTATTTTTGTTATTGTCAAGTAATACCAATAAAGGGCAACTTTGGTATTTTTCAACCTGGACCCCATTCTCCCATGTTTTTGTGACAACAATTTTTGAAAATGTTTTTTTTCTCCTGGATTATGGTCGCAATTTTAAATCGTTTTAAACATGTGGTTAACGTTGTAAATTGAAACAAAATAAACAAAAAACAAAACTACTTGGTTATTTATATTTAGTAAAAAAAAACATCATAGTTTGGCATAAAATGACTATGATTGTTACGTTATTAAGCTACGGACGTAAATTAAAATAAGTGACTTTTGGTTTCACACAGGACAAAGACAGCGTCCTCCTGGGGGAAAGTCCTGTGTTTGCTTGAACCATCCACCAACACAACCTCCTCCCTACGCGGACTTCCACAGATGACTTTACAAATGTATATGTGATACGTCAAAAACAAACATAATCCGCAACGAAATACGTTCAAAACGTAATTCTCAATGCAGTTAAGCTGTATGGGAATGTAACCTTTAGGCGCCAGGCCTGGATTAGTACAGCTTTTAAAAAATCACTACAGAAGAGAAAACACTAAATTAACAATTGCCATTGAAAGAAGTAGTAGTAGTAGTACACATTATTTTAAATGGAGAGGGTGTGGCACCCATTCAAACTGCTGAAAGCTAAAAAGAAAAAAGTTGCATTTAGATCTTTCTATAAATATACTGGAAGATGAAGTTAAAGAAAACACTTCCCAGCTTCTGTGTGCGTGTAATCTAATGCAGCTGTGCTCTACTGAGTCATTAAGAAAAATAAATGGTCTAAGCCACTTCCGGTGACGAGAAGAAAAATAGCTGGAAGAATGGCATTCCTTATATTTTCCACGGGGTCAGAAGCAGGAAGTGACTTACTGTCTTTAGGGACGACGGGGCTGGATCCTCCCCCTGAGGTCCTTCCCACTGGGCTGGAATGCTTGGGCCCCCGGCCAGGGATTTTCAGTCCACTGGACTTGAGCATATTCATTCTACAGAAGCAGGGAGACGGGCCAGGACCTGAGAGCTCCTCCCTGGGCGATGAAGGCTACTGGATCAGGCACTAGACGTCGGAGTGGTGGCTCTCGCTCTCCATGTTTATCTGTTGGGTTGAGGCAGTCATAAATACAGGAACGGTTAGGAGAAATAAGAGGTAAACAAGCAGACTGAGGGGTGCATGCTTCAAGTGCATGCTCACGTGTCACCCAGTCCCCAGACTTGTATGAATGGACCAGACCAACTGGTTTTCACAGAAACAACATCACATGAGATGCACACAATGTGGAGCTGTTTGTACAGCAGCAGAACAATGCAACTGTATTTTTTCCAAAGGCTTTCAAACATTTGTGCAACTTCCAATCTTATCATGACTTGACGATTGTGTGCATACAATCTAGTGATTTACGGAGGAGTCACTAGATAAATCTGAGGGGTCATAACGGATAATAAAGAAAGATAAAATGTATTTTTTTCTGACTTATATTCAATTTTTCCTTTTTTTTCTTGTGAAATACTTGGTGTTTCTTTCTTTTATCAGCTCAGTGAATGGGCGTTATCAGTGATAAGCCTCACAGATGTGGGTGAGTAGGGGCCTGCTACACCCACTAGTAGGTTTTATCAATCGATTCACATGGGCTATAACATGGAAAGAAGGAATAAAAGAAGATGACAGCGACCTCTAACGACCGTAGTAATAAGGCGGGGTGGATGTCGGGGGCGATGAATACATTCCTAAGTTTCACTTTCACTTTTCAAACGTAGTTGTTTTACACCAAAACACAATTTTTTCCCCTAAACTTTAAGTGTTTTTGTTGCCTAAACCTAAAGAAACTGGTTTGTTGTAACAGTGACAGAAAAATATCCAAGCACCTGGGGCTTATTTCTGGCTATGAAAGTTTTCCATTTGTGTTGTTGGCTGCTCATTACAGCAAAAAGTAGTAATTTAATGAGATGTAGGTGTTGTTCCAAAATATAGCACTACAACACTACTGCTGTCGCATCTCATTAATGAACAACCAAACACTGTACTAGCACAGAGAAACACCTACAGACCAAAGCTGACATGTTAAGCTCAGTTGTGTCTTTTTTTATTTACATCTGTTATGTCTATTTTTGACAGTTTTTGTTTAAAGGTGCAGTGTGTGGGATTTGGTGGCAAGCGTGTTGGAGAACTATGGTGGTAAATGCAAAAACGTGAGTTGCTCTCTCTAGAGCCAGTGTTTGGTTCGTCCTTTCTGGGCTACTGTAGCAACCAGCCCGCACAAAAAGGCGTATGTATGCCACGATAATGCACAAGGCATTAAGCGTGCAATATGAACACCTGTCCGGCTTTTGATGTGTCATTTGTACGCCATGTAGTCTGTACTGAGTCTATTCGCATAAATATGCTACGATCAGAGCTAGTGACGTAGAATAAGTAAGGGTTAATGTACAGCGAGCCGGTCATTGTTGTGAAATAAACCCCTTCAGGGCGATGTAAGTGCCGCATTTATTTCACAACAATGACCACTAGCTGTACATTATCCCGCTTATAACACGGCTACTTACTTAAGAACAACAACGGTGTGCCACAGTCCGACATCAGAACTGTGTCCATAGCAACAGTCTACTGTCAAGAAATAACAGACCGTAGAACGCCGTGATTGACCAATCAGAATCAAGTATTCAACAAAGCCGTGTAATAAAAGCCGTGTGTTGTTTCCGGATGTATTTTACCTAATTTACGTACTTATTTTAAGCCCAACCATGACGTTTTTCCTAAACCTAACTAAGCAACACATTCTCACTCCCAACTCGTCAAATACCACCGCTTGGTCAGTGCCCCTCGGCATTGAAGGCCGGCGCACGGGTTACCCCTCTTGCGTTACTTTTGGACGGACCAGGGACGGCGTGTCAATATACATTCGTACATCCATAGTGTCCTTTCAAAATAAACCACCGTTTTCACAGGAAGTTAGGTTTAGGCAACACAACCACTTAGTTAGGGTTAGGAAACGGTCGTGGTCGACGTTAACTTCACTGACTAGCGACTCACAGGATTCACACCGGTGTGCTACTTGAAAGTCTTGTGTTTGTTTGACCCACCCACCTCATGAACGGACTCTGACACTATTAATACTACGTCACTTGCTCCGACCGTTGAATAACGCCACGGGTGGGTTTACATTGGACTGAGGTGAAAACCCGGTTCGTCGCATACTGTCACTAAAGGACGCCTCGGTGCGTCGGTTTCCTAACTGCGGACGTTACCGCAGTTTTGTTGCGTGGTGTACAAATGGCATGTGAAAATGTTAAAATGCGTCCTCATGACGCGCGAAATATCAGTGTAATGTCGTGCTATTTATACGCCTTCCCGTGAGACCGGGTTGGTAGCAACATGGCGGCTTGTGTAGATATAAAAGGCTCATTCTAAGGTAACAAAAACGCAATAATTTTCAATATCAAGTGATAATACATTAACAAAAACATACTTATTAATATTATATTCCATTTCTGCCAATAAATCCCTCTAAATGTTACACACTGGTCCTTTAAGTTTTATCCGGGGTTAACTATTCAACACCTGGCAATCCAACTGGAACATTTAAAAGTATGTTATTATTGCAATTATCATTACATTTGTCACAGTAAATTATCATTGCTTCATGGCACAACTTGTCAATTTTAATAATAATAATATGACATGAGAGTCAATGTAGGCCTGTGCCCAAGTGGAGCATGGCCTACAAATCATGGCCCAAAAGCCCATTAAGAAGATCTAATGCTGTTATAGCTTACAATAAACAACACACATCTGGGCTGAGAGGCTTTAAACCACACACACTGGGTATTAGGAAGGGAAAAAAAGCAGATTTCAGATAGTTAATCATTTTCCTTAATATGCACCTTTCATCCAGATAATGAGGCATTTCTTTAGATCAATCAATCCTGTCTAGAATGATGGTTTTGCTATAATAAAACTGAAGTGAAAAAAAATAAGGCCTATTGATTTTCATGCAACCTGAGCTATTCCTCACATAGGCCTGGATTTATTTGAGTGAAAACAATAAGAAAAAGCATTGGGGATGATGATAATGCGCACCTCAACCTCAACCAAAAATGTAACACAACAGCAGTTTGATCCATTGTTGTAGCTACTGCGGCAACGTGGTCCATATCCAGACTGTCCTTCACTTTGAGTCACCTCCTAGCAATAAAAAACACATATTAAATAAAGGAAAAGACTCACCTTTCTGTGTGGTATTAAAGCATCCAAGGTGGGGTGCACAACTTTCAATTTTCTTGCCAGGAAAAGATGGGATTAGTGGTTGCCACTCCCTGGGATGCAAATATGGATGCTGAGCACAGAGAGACTGGAAGGAGTGGAGCAGCAGCAGCAGGATGATGATGATGATGGCAACAACTGTGCACACAGTGTCTGCAGCAATACACCAAATGATGGCTTAGCAGATAGCCTGCATCTTTTCAGGAAGAAAGAGCGAAGATAAATCAACATGCATTGCTGTTTTAGTAGCCGAAACACTGCTGCAACACAGGCGGTGGAGAGGAAACGAAACGCAGCATCAGCAACACTCCAAAAAAGCAACTTTTCTGTGCATAAAACCCTCTCAGTCTCCAGGATATCTGTGTTTTTTCGGCCTCTTCTCACTCTTCGTGGTGTAGGTTTAGTTGGGTGGTTAGTACAGCCTCCCTCTGACTCAACCCACCAGGCTAGACTTGAACAAAGGGGGCTGGGATTGAAGCTAGAGCCTCCTGGGGGAAAAGATGAGAGAGAACAGTCTAGCGTGTGACGTACTCCGTTTAAAAAAAGGGGGATTTAAAGTGTGACTGTGTTTATCGGGTAAAAGACGTGACTCACAATGCATGATTCAATGCTAAATCCACTCATTCTTACTCATATTTTAATTCGGCATGTATAAAATCTTCCAAAAAAACATTTTGTTTGCAATAGCATGCCATGTTTATGACACGGCGCCCTGTGTTCACACGCCTTCGACAGTGCATCTTCATCTGTCGTGCCAGATATAAAAGTCTCAATTTTACACCGATGCAGTGCTTTTTAAAACATAATAAGTATGCCGAATTGATAAAGGGTTATTAATGTTTCATAATAATATCTTAAATCACAAAAAAATAGTCTTTTACTTTCACCAATAAGTAAGAAAACGTTAAATAGCAAAAATTCTGGTAGGAGTCTGGTGCGGCTTCTCTTTTGAGACTGAAAACAGGCGAACAGAGGCAGATTGGAGATATCTGGTACATAGGGAAGAATAATAAAGCTATTTTATCATTTTAATGGTCACGGGGAACACGTGGAGCCATTTAAACGGATGGGTGATTCATCCTCATATTTCTCTGGTAGTGTGGGTGGGGTCAACTCGATTATAAGCACTGGGATTGGTCAGCTTGTCTGCTACTGGGAGTGTCCCAGTTTGACAGCTGGACCGCGAAATAGAGACCTCTACTGCTGCACTTTGTATGAATAAATAAATAAACAAATAAAAATGATAATAATATAAATAATAATATCAATAATAAATATATTTGTTTTCACCTTTTTTAATTACATTTTAATCAATAACATTAATATTATAAATCAAGAATGGGGCAATAACAACTACTCTTACAATGTAAAAAAATAAAGACAAATAAATTATTTATAATAAATTAAATTAAATTAATGAATTAATAAAGGCGAGCCCATGCAGAGAATTATCATCAAACTCTGCAGTTCCCCTCAGCTCTATAAGCATTTAAGCATCTTTCTCATAGAAGTTTTATCAGTCTCACTGCTCTCATCAGATCCATTTCCAGCCACATGAGGCTGCTGTTTTCAGTGAGAAAGCTCTGATAACTCCACTGTACTTTATGCTACCTGTCCACATGAATGCTACTGTTGCTCCATGCCTAATAGAGGTCCTAAAGCACAAGCTTTGTTGTGATTATTATGATAATCAACCAGTCAGTTATGTAGCAGATATCCAGTAACTTATTTTAAAGCATGCACACAGTGAAGTGCATTTTATAGCTGGTGCAGTACATTTTGTTGTGGTCATCAACACAAACCTGGCTGACTTAGATGACTGGTTATGCCCATAAAGTATGGCAAGACACTTTAACATTTAATAACTACAATGTATATGTATTGCATGTCATTCAATTCTTCCTAGTTAAAAATGAACATTTCAAATATCCATAATGAAATTCTTCTAGGGCTGCACAATTAATCAAAATTTTATCAAAATCACGTTATGGTCGATTGCAATTTTCAAATCGCAGTATTTGTTAAAAGTGAAATGTGTGTCAAAATATAATTTCAAATTAAATATTGACGTGCTGCAGAGATGCGCTGGCCTACACATTATATTCTGCAGACTTTTGCTTGCTGATCCCTGCAAAAATCACAACTTAATCATTTTAATATGTTTTTCAAAAAAATTTGAATAATGATGTAAAAATTATCATTCTCTCTAATATCGCAAATCATATCGCAATTGCTATATCAGTAAAAATAATCACAATTAGATGGGTTTTTTTACAAAATTGTGCAGCCCTACATTCTTCCTATCCACAATTGTCATGTTTAAATATCAACTTCACATTTGCCATTCATGTGTAAGTATTGGGTTTTCAATTTCAGCGAAACACAATTGCATTTTTTATATCCACAATGAACTTTCTGGATATCTGCAATATAACTCTGACTAGGAAAAAACTCACATTTCAGATATCTACAATCCAACTCTTACTACTCATAATTTCAATTCCAGATATCCAAAATGTAATTTTTACACGACGCGTAAAAATATTATTACGGATACCCATAATTGGCATTATGAATAGTAAAAATGCAATTTCTGATAGCTACAAAAGGAGAAATGTCATTATGGATATCTAAAATGTGATTACAGATAGGAGTGTGGTTCATATATTGATCTCAGGTGGTGACAGTAAACGTTATACTCCACTCTGAAATGTAGCAGCGATGACAACAGCTGCAATCTTTGACACAAAACACTTCTGGATAAATAAAGGAGCAGATGTGTGAGAAGGTGGATGAGAGTGAAACCAGATGTATGGTATGGAGGTTATCTACATGACATGCAGCTGACATGTTGCAGTTCTGCTATTGGCCACTAGAGGTCTCTACTCTTCTACTTCTGTATGTTATTTATGTATCTTTCTGCCACAAAGGAAGGACTGGCTAACTGGCTCATTGTCTCCATCTAGTGGCCTGAGACACAAACTACATCCTCCTCCTCCTCAGAGCTGTTCAAACTCCTCAAGATCTTTTTTTTTCTAAGCCCACATATTTCTAATTCATTAATCCCATTGTTTTCCTTTCATATTCATCCCTCTTGAACATTATTTTCTTAAACATATTCACACTTGGTGGTTATATTCTCTTTGTTTGATTTATTTCTTTAACCCCTCTCAAATGCCTTTGGATAACAACAGTAGTAATAGGATTTTCTTTTCTCTCTTTTTATTTATTGACTCAATTAATCCATACATGCACTTTGTTCTCCAAGATACAAACTCACGAATAAGACAAAGAACATACCATTACGTGATCATCACATGTAAATCCCAAAGCAGTATTTTTATGTGAGGGGAAAATAAATAAAATAAATAAAAACAGACAAAAAAAGACAAAATAACCATAATAATAATGATGATGATGATAATAATAATAATAATATAATAATAATAATAATAATAATAACAATAATAATAATAATAATAATAATAATAATAATAATAATAAAATAATAATAATAATAATAATAATAATAAAATAAGAGAGTAGTAAATAAATTGAAATTCATTGAAATAATAATAATAATCATGATCAAAAAGTAAGGAAATACATTTACAGATATAAATACAGATTTTCTAACTTCTCAAAAAGTTAACATATTGAAGATAGAAGCTATTCACATGAAAAATCATTACTAATATGTAAGTTTGGCGCCCTCTGGTGGCATTAAGTGTGTTGATGATACTGCTCACATACTTTGGGGGATTTAAGGTCTGGAGTTGTTTTTAATGGTTTGGGCAAAAACTTTCTTGCATGCTACTTCTATCGCTTTATTCTAGTAACTTTTTTATTCTAGTGACTTTTATTATTTCAACATTTTATTGTTTATTGCTGCTACTTTTGTAGTCTTGCAAAATTCTATTTATTGTTGTCTATGTTTTAATATTGCTCTGTGAAGCACTTCTGCATGATTGTATGAAAGATGTTCTATAAATAAAGTTCACTTGAGTTGAGTGAAAATCCCAAGTGTCTCAGTACAAATAAATAGATTGTAGCGCATAAAAACAAAATACAGGAAACTCAGAACAGAGCATAAACCGACGCTTTAGGACGGTACAGGTTTAACAGTCAAGGTTAAATCATTCAAGCATGTGAAAATAGATTTTCAGTCTGGATTTAAAGGTCTCGATAGTGTTTGTCTCTCTGATCGAATGTGGCGAATTATTCCAACGGTTACAATCCAGGATAGTGCTATAGTCCTCAAAGAGTTTTTAAAGTAATAAGCAGCAGTGTTTCGTCCAGCCTGAATGAAACTGAGCCAGTGAAGTGAGGACTGAATGGAAGAAAAGCTATCTTTGTGATGTCATTGATGTGTTTTTCAAACGAGAGTGATGAGTCAAAAGTGACGACCCACAAAAAGTCCGGGGGCATCCGGACACAGAGCCAGATGGTGGCAGCAACGATACAATTATGTTTTAGACATTTCAACATCGTGGCAACAACAACTGGCCTGCACAGTCTGCAAGCCAGACCTTATCACCCAACATCAATGCATGACTTCACTAATGCTCTGAATGGGAGCAAATCTCTGCAGCCAGATTCCAACAAGCCTTCCCAGAAGAGTGGAGGATGTTAAAGCTGCATATCAATGTTTAACAACTACATTCATGTTCAGATGTCCATGTATTTGTTTGTTTTGGAGTATTTTACAAAGTTACACCACTAAAAGAGTGTCTGATTTCAGTGGTTGTGAAGTTCAATTAGCATTATATTCCCAGTAACTGACCAGCAGCCAGTCACAACAGTGTGACTAAAGGGTCACAGGCCGACCTGAGCTGCCTCATTAGTATGCAGTGTGTCCAGATAATGCCCCTCTGTGATTTATAATAATGGCTCAGTGTTTCTGAGTGTGTGGACGTTGCCCTCTCATTCTGCTTCGTAGGGGAAGTGACTGGATTACACGCTAATCCCATTATGATGCTGCTGCAGTGAGAGGGCCGGTTGGAGGGATTAGAAACCAAAGGCTCGAGTTCCAGGACTGGGATCAGCAGCAACTGTGTGACTGTAACTAGTGACACTGATACAGACTCTAAAGGTAAACAGTTTAGATGACACCGCCTCCGGCCGTCAAGGGAGGGCATATCTGGAGGTACTCTGATATGGTATGTATTATTAGTTGTTATGATTTGTGGCTCTCAGCATCAGCAGTCCTCAAACGGACAACCCAGCTAACAGTTTGATGGATGGTGGCGTTCAGCAGGCAGCCAAGTTTGGTGTCAGCTTTAATGAGCCATAAATTCACAGTACGTTATGGCAGGTTTCTGTATGGAGTCTGGAAGGTGCCTTCAAAATAAATGTAGACTTTTACGGTGTTATATTATAATAAATTACGGTAAAAAAAAAGATTTTAAAAAAGATAGTAACTGGTGAAATAAGTTTTCATTTAAATGATGCATCAGTATACTAAAAGTCAAATAATAATAATAATAATAATTCCTTATTTTGTCTTTAAAGGACCAGTTTGTAGCATTTAGGGGTATCTATTGGCAGAAAATGGAATACAATATTAATAAGTATATTTTCTTTAGAGTATAATCACCTGAAAATAAGAATCGTTGTGTTTTCGTTCGTCATTTTGGACTGAAAACGTTTATTATATTTATAATTTTTTTTTGTTCAACACAGGCCATTTCGGTAGAATATGACAATAAAATAGAAATTATTTAGTTTTACTTTTGTACGTCACTTTGTAGACGGACGTTTTACCGGCGTCCGGTTGTCGTTTTCAGTCCAAAATGGTGGAAGCGTAGCTCTGCTGATGCTGCAATGGAACGAACTATTGACTTTCACTTTCTTGCCGATGTACGTTCTTTGGCTTCACTTTAACATTTGAAATAGAACAATAATGAACGAATGAAAATGCACTGAATCTGTGTGCAAAGTCATGAAATTACTGACTGAACGAATAAAGGAATAAGAGAGAAAGGAGCAATATAGGAAGGAAGGGGGAAGCAAGGAAGGGAACAACAAATAATTTACCTTTACTGTCTTTCATAGAGAAACACAAAGTAAAAGATGTCAAATAAAACAAGATTAAATTAAATTAAATTAGGATAAAAACATTTGAAAAGCATTATAATCGTTCCTCATTTTTCTTGCTTCGGGCTGGTTTATTCCATTTGCTGATTTTAATTAAAAATACCACAAAAAAATGCTCACAAGCAATTTTTGAGACTTCTGCAGACTGAACTGAGACACTTTCTCCGTAACATGAAAGGATAAATTATTATATAACTTTTATTAAAGTCACTTTGCTGAACTAAACATTTTTCACTCAACTACACAGAGAACTAATATCCTGAAATATTCATACTCTTACAGGGGTGTGCTTTAGATTTTGGACCGAGCCGTTTGTTTTGGAGAGATGACCGATGAGGGAATGATTAACCTGGCTGGCAATGATGATGCATGTGTGTGTGTCATTGTCAGTGTGTGTGTACATGACAGGAGGTGAAGGTCTGGATGAGGGACACACTTCAACAAGAGCATCTGAGCAGGAGCACACACTGTAACGGTGTCTATTGTCCTGCATTATTGGTGTTTTAAGTGGAACATCTTTTGCACCAGGCAGCATATCAAACTCAAAAGGATTGTGATTCTTCTACAAAAGTGTTTTTTGGCTGCCTGGGTCCAATGCAGCCACCAGAGTAAAGTGCTCATTAAAAGTACAGCAGCGGCGGCACAACAGCTGCGACTATGTCAAGGTCTGAGGGAGCAGTCCGAGAGAAGCAGGAGCAGGTTCAACAGTGCTGAATACAATCTGTACAGGCTGCTGTGTCTTCTTCTTCATCTTCGTCCACCTCCTCATCCTCTGCTCCAGCTGCAACTTCAGCTCCTGCAGCAAACCAACATAATCAGATCATCAACTAGTCCAACGTCTGGCTCTTCACCAATCTGCGGCAGTCTCAGGTAATGCATGGAAGTGGGCTGTGTGTGTGTGTGGTATATATTATTACTGTATTCAAGCTGTTTTCAATGTATAAGCAGTGGACGCAAGGAACTTTGAATTAATGCAGTTATACTATTAGAAAAAGGATGTATCAGCATTTAAAGGATGTCTGGCAATCAGCACTTGAGTTTTCAAATCAACATGAGATGAATGAATTCATCGGCTGCAGATAAACTGGTCAAAAACTATTTATCATTTGGGGAACAATCTGGAAAATAATGACATTTTACGCCAAATACAAAGTGCACCAAATAAGAACATATACAGTATTGACATGCAACCTGTAGTGAATTAGTTTCTTCTTTGTCTGGTTTGAATTGGAACATATTGTATGTCTCTGTTTGTTAACTGGGTCAGTAGATGTCTGGACTTTGCCACATAGCCTAGATCAACACAGTTTCCAGACACAGGTAAAGCCAACTTAATGTCATATCTCACAGACTGTAATTACGAGCAGACGAGTAAAGACCTTTCACGTCAGCCTCCTAGTTGTAAATAATAATTTTGAGTGAGAGATAACGGGAATTCCTGACAGCTGCAATATCGCCCTCAAGAATTACAAACCAGAGGCAAAATGGCTGAAAGTCACCTTCACTGCCAGTTACACATTTCATATCCACACTAATACGGTCATGTTATAGCCTTTATATGAGGTTTCACTTGTTAACAAACCTCTACAGTCATCAGTAAAATGTACCAAAAGTAGCCTACAAACTAACTTAAACAACATAACATGAAATCAAGTATGTAGTTCAGGTTAGCTGACACCAACCTACGACTTCTGTCAGCAAGATAACTAGCTTGTATGTATCTTGTAAACACGTCTAACGTACAGTATCCAGTTGAAGTTAGCGTTTAGGGGGGTGCTTGTTTTTCATTTATGGCAGCAACTGTTTTACTAAATTAGTAGGGGGGAAAAAAGTGACTTGACTTGTCACTTAACTGAGGACTCGACTTGACTTGACTTGCCCAAGAAAAACTTACTTGAGACCTGGACCTAATGTAGGGTGACCATATTTTCAAACCCCCAAACCGGGACTCTTTAGTGTACCACACATTCATGCATGCGCACGTTCGTGCACGCGTGTGTTTATTGTGCATGTGTGGTTGTTCGATATTTAGACCTTAGTGCTGCACATAGTCACATTGCCAGTGGTTGGGCAATAGAACCGGTCAGTGTTGCCAGATCAGATTGGCAGTTTCCAGCCCAATCACAACTTAAAACTCACCCAATCCAATTAAAACCAGCCCAAATCATAACCTAACCAGAAACCTGTGTAAAACCATTACATGCACAATAGAAAACACATCATACAAAGCTTCATATCTGCATGAAATAACCAAAGATGTTAGATAAATAGGCTATCGCAACCCACAAAGAGTGCAGTCAGACAACCAAATACACAACTTCCCATATAAATGATAATGACGTTAAGGTTTGTAGGTCCTCTGTTTTGCCGAACGACGATTGAATACAACTCATTTCAGTCAAATGTTTATCAAATTGAATGAGTCAATATTGAGTGAGTGGACACAACAAAGTTAAATGAAGTTTATATCTGTGTTTTTGACCATAAAATGCTTGTTTGACAGCTTTTTTTGTAATATTGTTTTCACAATGTTGTCGTTTCGTGTTTTTTTTGTTTTCAAATCCCCGCCAAATGTTGACCAAAGCAGCCCAAATTTCATCTACCAGCCCAATGCTATTTTCCCAGCTTAGCTTAATCAAAAGGAGCCCAATTGGGCGTTAACCAGCCCAATCCGGCAAGACTGGAACCAGTCAAGACTACTGAAAAGCCTTTTAGTATCTCTTTAAGTGGCTGACAACTCACCTGACATGATCTTGGAGTCATTTACTAATGCCATGTTCACGCTCGATGGATGGTAGAAATGATTTAGAAAAGAGGCAATTCCCACAACCACTTATCACCTCTGCATTGACGTATTAAAAAGAGTTGACTCTTTGATCGCAAGAACCTTTTTCAAGACATACCAACAATCTTAAGATGTCACCGTGCTTAAATATAGCTTATGATTGCATGATAGTCCACAGTTGTGTTGGAGGCGTGTCCATGATCACACAGAAAAGGGCCAACCACTCAAGACTCTCTTAACCAGCAGAACTACAACATGAGAAGAGATGATTTGTATAACATCCAAGTGTTCAAATCATCATCATGTTCAAGACAATATGGTTGCAGAGTTGGTGGTGTTTCGGTTGGGTTTAATTACCTTCAATGAGCCGACATGAGGCGTCCATATTTGTTTGCTTTCTTCTAGTCGTAATCATGACGTGGATGTTGATGCCATTTAGAGGTCAGAAACTGTTATATAAACTCCAAATTACAATTTTGGTTCTCCTCCAACCCAGTTGTTGCCATGGCGTCAGCAGCTCTGGAGCTGATGGGTTTCTTCCTGGGCCTGCTGGGGATGCTGGGCACCATGGTCGCCACGGTGCTTCCATACTGGCAGATTTCCGCCCACATCGGCTCCAACATCGTCACGGCGGTGGCCAACATGAGGGGCCTGTGGATGGAGTGCGTCTACCAGAGCACGGGGGCCTTCCAGTGCGAGACCTACAACTCCATGCTGGCCCTGTCCTCCGACCTGCAGGCCTCTCGCGCCCTCATGGTCATCTCCCTTGTGCTGTCTGTACTCGCCATCGCCATGGCGCCCTTGGGGATGCAGTGTACTCTCTGCTTGGATGGCTCAGGCGCAGTTAAGAGTCGTGTGGCAGGCGCCAGCGGGTGCTTATTCCTCGCTTCGGGCTTCCTGTCACTTATACCGGTGGCGTGGACCACACACGAGGTGGTCCAGACCTTCTATCGACCCAACGTACCGTCCAGCCTGAAGTTTGAGCTGGGGGAGTGTCTTTACGTCGGTCTGGCCTCTGCGCTCATCTCCATGCTGGGAGGGGGGATGCTGTGTGCGTCGTGCTGCGAGGTACAGGACGGCGGGCGCGGGAGACGGCCCGGCGGAGGGTACCCATATCCGGTAGGAGGTGGCATGCCGGGCACAGGGCTACGGGCTACCACACAGACCTACCACAACCCCACCCTGCAGGCGGGGGGCGTCAACGCAGCCAGCAGGGGGCAGACGTTGCTCCGCACTACCAGTCAAAGCTCCCAGTGCAGCGCACATGGAGTCCAGGGAGCCAAGAATCCCCGGGCGGCAGGATATGACATCACAGGATACGTCTGAGGTTACTGTCACTCCTTCCCACCTTTAAACGTGGTCCCCTGACAACTCACCTTCAACTACATGTATCTATGTTGTGTATTTAATCGAATGTTGTCACTATATGCTTGACGGAGCAACAGGACAAATTAAATACACGACATACAAACGAGTCAACTTGTCACAGTGTGTTCGATGGCCTTTCTGCAACCTGGGCTGGCTTCTTTTTAAAGCTTTTTCAAAAGTTTGTTAAATAAAATGGAATTGTGGCATTTCAGTGGAGGACAGTTTAAAGTGTAACGATGACAAACTAGGCTCTGATCAGACAGAGAGGGGTTTTGTAAGTTGAAAAAGCCGGACACACCACACTACCTTTTTTTGTTGTTGTTGAAGACGCTAGATCAGACGGAGCGTCTTTTGCAGTTTGCTGCGTCTTTTTTAAAAACATTGTTGCTAGGCAACCACCGATGAGTGCTAACATTATCTTAACACAAACTGCTACCTAATAGTTAATAGTATATTTTAAGTCAATGAAAACAACTTAACTGAAATCCCAAGCAGCTACCGCACTAATTTGCCTCCTGCTGTTTTCTGTTCAGATCCTGGTAACTACGGTGGGTAAATCCATATAGATCCGGGTGAGAAAAAAATTCTAATGACGTCGGGTGCTTTTCTGCTCTTAGTTGAATTTTTTTCAGGGTGCTCTTGCGTGTGTCTAGAAGGTTACCCACAAGTTGCAAACTCTTGCAAGACTCGCTGCCTGGCGACCTATCCTAACCGTAACCATTCGAGGTCAATGCCTAACCTTAAAGGTGCTAAATACAGGATTGGGAGCATTTCTAATGTCTCTCAACGGGTCTCAACAAAGCGACGGCGATCTGTGGCTCAGTGCAAACGGTGCTAAACAGTGCAAACAACAGCAAAAGTCCTGACAGAGCTAACAGTGTTAACCTGACGGTGGGTGCTACGCTTCCGCGACGACGCTGTCGGTCGGGACAGCGCTCTCAGCTGTAACCGCCGTATGAGAGCAGTGCAGAGCAGTGCAGAGCAGTGCAGAGCAGCGGCCGTGAGCTAGCAGTGGGGCACGCTCATATGCACTCACATGCATGTGGTGCCGGCCCAATGTCAACGAAGAGAAGCTCTGATTACACACAGAGGGAGAGAGACTTCCTTCTCTGCTCAGGTAGACATTACTCCTCTATACCTTTACATAGACAATAGTTGACATATTAAAATGCTCTGAATATCGAATTTAGCACCTTTAACTATTTGAGGTCTATGCCTAACCTACCATCTCGCGGGAGTTTCGCAACTTGTCGGTTACCTTCTAGACACGGCCTGCAAAAACGCAGGTTACATAGAGCGGAAAAGTGCGAGGCGCTCAGCAACGCAAAAGCAGCGCGCAACACGCTTCACTCTCATTGAAAATAATTACAAAAACCCAGGCAGCTAAAACACGCTCCTTTCTGTCTGCAACTATTTTACAGTCTTTTCTCTGTACATGTTTGATCTTCTACTCTGACAACAACTCATCTGTTATGTAGAGAAATCACATAAATATGCAAACTGCACGCACACACACGCACACACACACGCACACGCACACGCATACACACACACACACACACACACACACAGATGTGTTGAAAAGATTAAAGGACCCTTTCATGGAGTTGTTTATCATTTTCATGCAGCATGGCTGGCTCTGCCTGAGCAGGAGGTTTGTGTTTGTGCATAACTGTAAAGGGTGTTCACTGCATCACTGCTGCAGTAAACATCCTCCCGCTGATATTATCTAAAATGTTGGTTTAATGGTTTGGTGCCACACGGTGTCTATCGACAGCATGTTTTAATTGGAGGGATACAGTTACACACTTTTACATATCACAAATGCATTTCCAAAGATCCGTGTTACTTTGCAGAAGTTTGCTATAATATGAACCTCAGCTGCCGTGTTCTTTCGATATATAAAGCCAAGTAATGCATTGATTGTTTTTGCTACATGATCCATGCAGACATTGACTATTTTATTAAAAGAAAAAGTCCAATTTAATGGCGTGGTATGTGTAAAATCATGAATTGATTCGGTCTCTTGGATTCTTGTATTGTTTTGTCAGTAATATCCAGGAAACATTTTCACTTTCAGTTGATTTTTAGTGACTGAAACCTGAACCGAACCCTGATATTTCTAGCCTATATACTGTATATTTAGTACTGTATCACCTGAAATTTTTATTGACACATTGCAGTCTATTCATTGATACTGGAAGTGTAACGAAATCAAATTGTCTTCCTGATTACAATCCAGAAACAAATGTTTTCAATGCTGTTTTCATATTAATATTGTGCCTTATTATCACTATTATCACAATGTTATGTGTATTTTGGTTGACATACAGTTTGGTATTTGCAGGCTGATATCTGAGTAATGTTTGCTGTATGTTGGCAGCAGTGGGACACATCTTGGACGTATATTTAAACATATTATCAGTAGTGTGAAGATCACTTGTTTCACTTTTTTTTTTTTTTTTACCAGTGTGAGGATCTATGCACCTGCAAACACGGTCAGATGGAGTCGTGGTGCAAAATGTGTTTCACTCTATTGAATACATCATGCTTGCAATGTGACATTTACAACTCTTTATCAGAAGGACGAACAAGGTGAAGCCAGCTACGATCTCTCTCTTTGTGTCATTCTCCCTCCGTTGATAGCTCATCATGGCTGATGTTTTCTGCTGATTATCAGGGATGTATTTACAGAACATAAAACAACCTTTTGTCAACTGATTCACACAAAAACAAAACTGTTTCTAGTTTATTTTTTATTTGGAAATAAATGCTAACTTTTCTTATTGTCATTTGTTGAAATTCTTTCCCCCAAAACACCATTTTATACGGCACACCATTCATACTAAAAAAGATTAAAATGCAAGATAGAAAAGCAGCAGAGAAACTGCTCACAAACATGTATTTACATTGCAGATGTTGGTGACATAACTGCAGGTATAAAAGGACATTTAGGTGTGTATAATATATAAAATGATTGTCCTCAACATACAGTAACTGGCACATGAGGGCTCTTCTATAGAGCAGCTGATATATGATAAATAAAGCGTGTTGGTGTTGGAGGTGAGTTTCTGCTTGTGTTTTTTTACAGTGTGGAATGGGTAAAAGATCACAGCCCTGAACTGAAGGCAAACACAAGATTGACACAAACAAACCTAAACAAACAGAGAAACTAGTTTAGTTCGATCAATAAGCAGTTTCAGTTTGACTTACAGGTGGATCGTGAGACCGACACGTACATGTTTACTGGGTCAGTTTACAGCCACCAAACCGTAGTTATTTAAGTTACTTAATAGGTAATACGGCCCTTATAAGATGCTTTTTAACATTATGTGTTAATGAGTCTATATAAGTGTTAATAATAGCATCATAAACATGTTTATTGTTGGGTTATAAGACATTTATAATCACTTACAGGAAACTTGTTAACAGTTTATAGACTGCTTAGGAACGTTTATAAAACCTTTATGAGTTTCTTATAATTATTTATAATAGCATTACAAACACATTTATTGAGTTTAACTCAATAACCTACCTATTATGTCATTGTTAAACCTTTTCTATGCTTTTTTGATGCTTCATTAAGATTAATACATACTTTATTTTGCGGTTAACTATGCACTTATTAACAGTAAATTATGCTTTTTGCAGCTACTTGATCTAAAGCGAGAACAATGCTTTGTTAGGGTTAATAAATCCTTTATTGTGCACTTCTTAACAGTTATATGCTTTTCGCAGATTCCCCATCTGGAATGAACACCACATGTTGTCATGGTTGATAAAATGTGAATAAAGAATTACATATAAATAAAATGTTTAAGCGGTGAAGTACTAAAACACACTTCAAGTCTTATTGACCCATAATAATGTTAATAAGCATCTTAAAAGGACAAATAAGGGCCTGATTATCTATTAACTAACACCTATTACAAGGACCTTAATGTAAAGCGTTATGGTGATAACACGTTTGAGATTTGTGGCTTGAAAGGTTGTTCTCAAAAAGTACATTATTTATCTTTCAACTAGCTATCTGCGGCACAGGTTCCACTTGAAACCACTTCTTCTACTGCAGGTCTTGGGTCTATGCAAACCTTTTACTGGGTCTGAAAGGACAGAGAGAGACCAGTCTAATGACATGAGCAGCAGATTATGCATCGTCTTTAGGCTTCACCATATCAGAGTTTAGCATTGCAGGACTCCATATAGGCCTCTATATACATATCTGTGTAGTCTTTATGTGGTATTTACTTACATTTCTTTCATAACTAACAGTTTATTTTCAATGTGTGATTTCCCCAACTGCAAATGCAATGCAGTCTGTGTGAGCTGATGATGAATTAGAGGCACCACATTTATTTAATTACTGTTGGGACGGTTGAAGTCTCCGTATATACAGTATTCCTCTCATTGAACAAGCCTCCGGTGGGGGGATAGATACGAGCTCAATTCAAACATAAAATACTACAGACCACTATCCCTGATGGTCGAACCCGGTCAGGAACTGAACTGGTTCAACCAACACTCATTTGACCGAGAGAACACCAGAGATAAGTGGACTAGTATAGGGACACACACACACACATTGAGACTGTGGGAAAGACAAACACAATCCCAAAAACATACAGTAGATGATCCTGAGCACCTTTAGTTACAGAGACGGTCTGTGCAACCAACAAAATTTATATGGGATATACAAATAAGGTAAACACCAAATGACAAGATTGCAACTCTGCAATAAATTGATCATGATATTAGGTTGAATATCAGTTTTCAGCATTTGCCGTCTGTAAATGAACTCTGGTAATTAACTCTTTGACTTTCAACAGTGTAACTAAAGAGAAATAAACTTTTGTGGTGGTTCGTTAACGTCTGAAAAAATGTCTGAAAAAAATGTCCGAAAAAAAATATCTGAAAAAAAAGTGTGAAAAAAAATATGTGAAAAATGTCTGAAAAAAAAGTGTGAAAAAATGTGCGAAAAGAAATATCTGAAAAATGTCTGAAAAAAAAGTCTGAAAAAAATATCTGAAAAATGTCGGACAAAAAAAGTCAGACAAAAAAATATCTGAAAAATGTCGGACAAAAGAAGTCTGAAAAAAATGTCCGAAAAAAAATATCTGAAAAATTTATGGAAAAAAAAGTCTGAAAAAAAATATCTGAAAAATGTCTGAAAAAAAAGTATGAAAAAAAATATCTGAAAAATGTCGGACAAAAAAGTCTGAAAAAAAATATCTGAAAAATGTCTGAAAAAAATATCTGAAAAATGTCGGACAAAAAAAGTCTGAAAAAAATGTCCGAAAAAAATATCTGAAAAATGTCGGACAAAAGAAGTCTGAAAAAAATGTCTGAAAAAAAATATCTGAAAAATGTCTGAAAAAAAAGTGTGAAAAAATGTCAGAAAAAAAAGTCAGAAAAAAAAAGTCAGAAAAATGTCTGAAAAAAAAGTGTGAAAAAATGTTCGAAAAAAACATCCATTCTGAAAAAAGTCTGAAAAAAAATATCTGAAAAATATCCGAAAAAATGCCCGAAAAAAACTCTGAAAAAAAAGATCTGAAAAATGTCGGACAAAAGAAGTCTGAAAAAAAAGATCTGAAAAATGTCTGAAAAAAAGATCTGAAAAATTTATGGAAAAAAAAGTCTGAAAAAAAAGATCTGAAAAACATCTGAAAAAATGCCCGAAAAAAAGTCTGAAAAATAAGATCTGAAAAATGTCGGACAAAAGAAGTCTGAAAAAAAAGATCTGAAAAATGTCTGAAAAAAAGATCTGAAAAATGTCTGAAAAAAAGATCTGAAAAATTTATGGAAAAAAAAGTCTGAAAAAAAAGATCTGAAAAACATCTGAAAAAATGCCCGAAAAAAAGTCTGAAAAATAAGATCTGAAAAATGTCGGACAAAAGAAGTCTGAAAAAAATATCTGAAAAATGTCTGAAAAAAAAGTGTGAAAAAATGTCAGAAAAAAAAGTCAGAAAAAAAAAGTCAGAAAAATGTCTGAAAAAAAAGTGTGAAAAAATGTTCGAAAAAAACATCCATTCTGAAAAAAGTCTGAAAAAAAATATCTGAAAAATATCCGAAAAAATGCCCGAAAAAAACTCTGAAAAAAAAGATCTGAAAAATGTCGGACAAAAGAAGTCTGAAAAAAAAGATCTGAAAAATGTCTGAAAAAAAGATCTGAAAAATTTATGGAAAAAAAAGTCTGAAAAAAAAGATCTGAAAAACATCTGAAAAAATGCCCGAAAAAAAGTCTGAAAAATAAGATCTGAAAAATGTCGGACAAAAGAAGTCTGAAAAAAAAGATCTGAAAAATGTCTGAAAAAAAGATCTGAAAAATGTCTGAAAAAAAGATCTGAAAAATTTATGGAAAAAAAAGTCTGAAAAAAAAGATCTGAAAAACATCTGAAAAAATGCCCGAAAAAAAGTCTGAAAAATAAGATCTGAAAAATGTCGGACAAAAGAAGTCTGAAAAAAAGATCTGAAAAATGTCGGACAAAAAAAGTCTGAAAAAAAAAAGTTCCTCAAGAACAAACTGTTTTGGTCTTCAAAAGTAAAACTTTTCAATGCATGAGAAACAGAAAGGACAATTAAGAATGCAACACTCAGTGCTGCAGTACATCAGTAATATCAGTGTGAGGATAGGAAACAAGATGAGAGACATTACAGGGATTATGCATGTTGTTGTCTTTGTAAACACATTATATTTAACTTCTCTGTTTCTTTTAAAAGCAGACTAACCTGTAATGACTGAATGGCTCCATCTAGTGTCCAAAACAAGAACAACACTGAGTTTAAAAAGGAGTTGCCTCAAGAGTATTTCATGTGACACTGCAGTGGTAGATATACATGCCTGCATTTATTGATTACAGTGAGGTCAGAGGGTTCAGTGTTTGTCTGAACTGCCTGCTCAGTCAGTATTAAAATGGAAAACTTTGTTATTGTCTTCAAAAATGTTGGAGACAAAGCGGTAAAAAAATCCTGCCTATAAAGTTGAACTTATTTAAAAGCTAGAAATAGCATGTCCCAGAAAGTGCATTTATATTATTGTAGTTTATTTATCCTCTTTAGTTTGTCTGCATTTGTTAGTTTTCTTAATGTAATTTGTGTTTTTATGATGTGTCATTTTTAAGTCTGCTTGCTTACAATCATAAATACTGTATTATCAAAATGAGAAAAAAGGTTACTGACATGACAAACTGCAGTTTGGTGGAAAACAGACTTTTATTAAAATCCAAAGACGACCACTTTTTATCCAGAATAAATAAATAATATACAATCAGCTCCATCTGAGCCTGTTATTCACAACTCTGGAGGATCAGTGTTGCTGTTTTTTTATTTCTTCTCCTTCTGTTTCTCTGCTTCCTGTCGCTCACGGCCAAACTCAACCACCAAAGGTTTCCCTAGCAACCGGTATCCATGGACCAACTGCAAGGCTTTCTGGGCCGTTTCAGCGTCTGCCAAAGGAAAACAAACACACCCGATGACAGATCTAATGGAAATGTGTCACTTTGGTCCAGAGTGAAATGGATTGTTACAGAGGCAGCGTACATCCTGTATGAGAGAAACTGTTCTCACCTGGCAGCGTGATGAAGGCCTGACCCTTCATCCTTCCAGTCAGCAGGCGGTAGAGTACCGGCGGCTTGTTCTCCTGCTCGAACCTGGAGAACAGCGCCACCAACTGGGCCACCGAGGCCTGTGCACTCAGGTTCTTTACGTACAGCACCTACAGAGAGACGCACAAAAACTAAAATCATCAACAATCTGCAGATGCTCAGTGGAGTTGGTCATGTGTCTGTGTAGTCGCTGCATCTTCACAGCTATTTGTATATCAGATACACAGCAACATATAATAATGTGATGTTCTATGGTAGCAGGGTGTAGTGTTCTGTTTAAAGCTGCAGCTCTTTGATGTGGCGTACGAAAATATCATTAAAGTTGTCAATAATCATCATCCTTTTCTTTTGACAGAGTGAAACAAGTGTTTGGAAACCATCAGCGCTGTAGATGCAGCTGTTGATACCTTGGAGGGTTTTCCTGGCTGGTAGTTTCGGAACCTCGGGTTGCTCTGGATCCCGTCTTCAGATTCACGGTTCTTCAGGATTTCTTCATCTGAGATTGTCTCAATCTCCCCTCTGACGGTCAGCGGTCTCCCTGACCTCGCCTTCGCCGCTCCACACAGACTGCCGATTGGCTGGCTTATATTTATCTGTGTTGGAGCGGCTGGTGGCGGATGGCCCGGTCTGTCCTGAGCGAGCTGCTGCTCTGTGGGGTCTGAACTTGACTGTATTGACAAGTTTTCACCCTGCAGTTCTGGTAGATGTTCAGAGGCTTCTTGTGATTTCTGTGAGTCCGGTGATTGGTCAGATATAACTCTGTGTGTAGACAGGTGTGATGCTCCGGTTGTGTCTGAAGCTTGTTTTCTGTCCTTGCTGAGGACGTCCCTGTAGAGAGAGTCCATTGGATCAGAGGACGGCGCCCTCTCCTGGCCCTCCTGGTTATCTTCATCTGGGAGGAAAAATAAAACAACGACACAGGTGAGGTCGTCTGACAGTGACTGTTTTACTGTATTTCTCTCTGTGTTGTTGTTTTAAACAGTTTTATTCATCCTCCTGTTTTCATATTTTCCTACTTTACTCAATCTGATTTAATTTGAAAAACATAAAACCAAGATCACAGGATTGATTTCTCCATGACTTGACTTGGATTTGAGACATTATACAACATATTTGTTGAAAAATCAGTTCAATAACATCATCTAAAGAGTTTGAAAATGAAAGCAATGTTATTAATCAAAATATAGACCAACGGCAACGTGCTAATTTCCTCACTGATATTTTTGAACATTTCTTGGGATTAACCTACAACACTCTTTCTGATGGGTCTTTTATCATTTCACCTCTCTGTTTCGTCATTACAAACATAAGTTCAGCATGTCCCTCATACCGACGGCGCTCCGTACCTCTATGGTAAAGTGCAGTGAGGAAACCCAGGCGGTCTGTTCCCTGGAAGAGCGCTCGTTCGATCTCCATCTCCCTGCGTGACAGCGGCTGGCTGGCGGCGAAACGCTGTGGCCGGGACAGGAGCTCTGCCCTGGCTTCAATCTTGTCTCTGATCACCTGCAGACGCTGCTGCTTCGCACCTGGAGCTGCATACACACCGTGAGACTGTGTGGGCACAAAGTCAGGGGTCAGACGTTACAGTTTGTGGGATGAGGTTTATATATAGTATAGTATGTATATCAGTGTTTCCTCAGAGATTAAGAAGTTAGATTTGGCCCACGTGTACACAGCTGTCACTTTTCCCCTATATTTGTATATATGTTGTGTACATTTTCACCAGCTGTGAATGGAATAAAGACTAAATATAGAGGTCATAAGGATCGAAAGAAAGGCATTTAGACCAGAATGTGTCTGGATTAAGAAGACCAGAGGAAATATGAGGAGATGTCAACTCCTAACATGCAGGGCCGAGTATTGAACCCAGCTCCTACTGTCTCTCCTGCATGTTTTACCTTCTCTGCTGCCTCCGATACGTCTCTGCTCCGCCACTGCAGGATCTCTGTGTCGGTCAGGCCCAGCTCCCGCAAGCTGGCCAGCTCCTGCTCCCCGTCCTGCAGGGCCTGGAACTGGGAGAGGCTTCTCACTCCAGCTGCCTGCTCCCCAAACGGCCGATAGAGCGCCGCCGGGGCAAAGCACTGCCTCTTGGCTACACATCTGTTGGAGACAAAGTGAGATCAACACAAAGACTTTTTGTGCTCGACCAAAAGCAGCTGCAGACACTTTCAAAGTTCTGATGTTTTACAATCAGAATTTACTGATAAAAACATGGCAGAGTGAGAATACGTAGCCCCGGGGTTTGTGTAAAAGAAAATCCTCCAGGCTGCTCTGTGGGACTCTGTAAAGGCAACATAACAAAGCATCTGATGGACGCTTTCATCTAAAGCACCTCACGGTAACAAGAGTGGGATTTCTTTTTATATAGCGCAGAGAGCTCCGGTGGGAATAAAGCTGCAGACTCTGCTTACTTTCACCACTGAGCTACACAGACAGGTTTTATTAACACAGCTTATTGTTTTTTTACTGTCACTCTGTGACAGTAAATTCATCTGGTGAGAGGTTAGCCATAATTTCAACTGTCAAGAGACTTTTGTCAGATTTTTAGCTTTAAACCTGCAAATTTCACTACAAAATATTTTGCATGAAGACAATGGAGTAGTCGTGCTGCTGCGTCTTTGTGGTGATCACATACAGGTACTCTTTTCAGGTGTACCGTGCTTATTCCATCTTATGAAGGGCTCATTGCATGGGTGGAATATGGTCTCAAAAAAATATAAAATGCAAGTCACCTTCAAAAATAATCCAAGGACACTGTAGGGTTTGTGCAAAATTAAAACACCTGTATTTTACATGGCAATATGTATTTAAAATGACCAACGCGTTGCAACCGACCGTAGCTTTTACACCTATATTGCATTACACTAATTCATAGAGTGGCTCTCTATTAATGTGCAAGCCTATTGGTCCAAAACAAGGAAGTGATACATCATTGATAGAGAGGAGAAGATATTTTGACATTGGTGCCAATGTACTGATACCATTAGGTATTGTGGTATATTTTTGTATCTACAATTTGTCCCAAGCCCAGTGAGTACCTGCAGCACTGTAAGAACAATCTAGTTGGCTGGAAGTGGTGGCCTAAAGACATAATATGATGCTATATTGTAACTGTAAATCAGACATGGAAACAAAATGTTTCCATGTCTGATTTAGGTTTGGATTGAACTTTCTCCTCACATTATAATGCCATATATTTATGATGCAAACAGAGAGTTTCTGACCGGTCGATGTCGACGTCAGTGTGGAGCTGCTGCAGCAGGAGGCTGTGCAGCTGCCGCTGGCCCTCCGTCTCCTGCTCCTCCAGCAGCGGGCCATCCTCACAGGGTCGCCGGCTGACTCTGACCAACACAACACAGACACGTCAGTTCACTCTCAGCGGATACAACAGGAGGAAAAGGACACATCCACCATCATCAACAAAGTGCTACTGTCAGATAACAATACGACAGTATTCTGTCATTAGGTGGACACTTACACTACCACAACTAAACAGTTAATGCGCCTTAACTCACAAACATATAACACATGAGAGAAAGGATTTTTGTAGAAGTGATTAGCAGTGAAAACATAACTTTTGTCTAAGGACTGACAGTAGAATCAGGGCTGCAACTCATTATTTTCATTATTGATCAATCTGACGATTATTTTCTCGATTAATCGATTAATTGTTTGGTTTATAAAATAGAAAAAATAGTGAAAAATGCCCATCCCCAATTCACGAAGCCCTCTGTACCGTCTTCAGATTGCTTGTGTTGTCCGACTAACAGTCCAAAACCCAAAGATATTTAGTTTACAATCACATAAAAAAAGAAAAACAGCTTATCATCACATTTCAGAAGCTGAAACTAATGATTATGAGGCATTTTTGGTCTAAAAAATAATTTACACAGTTAACAAATATCAAAATCGTAGCTGGTTGATTTTCTGCTGAGACTGATCGTTTAAGCAATTGTTTAAATCAAGCAGGATTTGAATTTACAGTAATATGAAGGCAATTAAACTGTACAATAAATTGTACAATAATCCAACAGTGCAATACTCTGTCATTATTAATGAATTTATACTGTACCTTTCATAAGACCAACTGTAACTTCTCAATTTCCTCAAGGGGTTCAATAAAGTATTTCTGATTCTGATAATTGACTTAATAACATTAAAGCCCTACATATCCTAAAGGACATGCTAAGTAATGTACAATTATATCCATATGGTGCATCCCTAGTTCTGAATGGAATGAATTAAGAAAAGGTGTATAATAAAAAGGTGGTCAGTGGAAATGCATACAAAAATACAGCTTAAACTAAGTTATAGCTAACGTTACAGGTGTTTTTCCAGGTAAAGTTACTCTGATATATTATTTATTTTTATTTGCACATATATAAAACTGCACAAAATCCAGTCAATGAAAAAAACATAACAAGGAAATGTGTCAGGAGAGGTCAAGAAGCTCACAGGCTATAACAATAACAAGAAAGAAAGATCTAAACTAACATAAATGTAAGAATACAACAAAAGTTAAACAACAACAAAAAGTACACAAAATGTGCAGAAAAACCTAACCAAAACAATCCAATAAAAACAATGAAATACATACAAAAGAAACAGTTAATGATGTCTAATTATCTTTTGATATGTTTAGATATATTTTCTTTTCTTCTGTACTGCCATAATATTGACTCTGCCTTCCTCAGTGGAGGTTTATAAGCCACCTTGACTGGCTTTTGAGAGAGAAAGATGAGAGCTAACATATTTATTTATCTATCTATATATATATATATTGTTATATAACCAGTATAGGTTAATAAAATGAAATATCAAATAACAAAACATAGAGTAGCTAGCTAAAGCTAGCTTGGCTGTAGCTAACGTTATCTCCATGACAACAGCGATGCGTGATGTAGACAGAATAATCGACGTAAAAGCTACGTATAGCAGCTTTAAACTGCTATTTTCCTGTAACGCTAAGTCTTTAACTAATTACTTTTGATTAAAATGCCATAATTCTTATCAAACTATTCACATGTGATCCTGATAAACTGAAAGGTTTGTTTACCTTCGCATGCTTCCGGCTATGTACTTCCACTTCCGGCAATGTGGAATCATGGGAAATGTAGTAAAATCCCCACATGAACAATAATGAACAGTCTCATGGTTGCACTTGGGGGAAATAATGCCACAGCTTATATTTTTATGCGTTTTTGGGAGTTGAAAATAGAGCCACGTTTTTTGTAGTATGTGCTGAGAATATAACAATTAAAATAAAAAATATAACAATTAAAATAAAAAGTGCATATGGTAAACAAATTATCTTTTTTTCTCAGCTGTTTGGCTGACTGTTGCTATTTGGAAATCCACATCAGACCTATGTTGCATGCATTCTTCATGTAAGTGCTGAGAATATAACAATTAAAATAAAAAATATAACAATTAAAATAAAAAGTGCATATGGTAAACAAATTATCTTTTTTTCTCAGCTGTTTGGCTGACTGTTGCTATTTGGAAATCCACATCAGACCTATGTTGCATGCATTCTTCATGTAAGTGCTGAGAATATAACAATCAAAATAAAAATATAACAATTAAAATAAAAGTGCATATGGTAATATGTGCTTTTTTAATGTGCATATGTGTTTTTTTCAGCTGTCTGGCTGAATATTGCTCTCTCTTGCTATGGAAATCCACATCACACCTATGCTGCATGAATTCTCCATGTTATGCAACATCTTCTAAAGACCTTTCCATGCACCACACCCTGTTTTATTAGAAAGGGTGTGGTTACAGCCCCACCACTATCTCTCTATCTATCATCCCACTTGGCTGTGCAACTCCCTTCATCTAGCTGAGCTGTGTGCACGGTGTCATATGAAATGTAATGCTGCAAAGCCTTACTGGATATATACTCTAAACCTCTCCCCAGCCCCCTCCACCCAGCTGGAGTGTCCTCAATTAGCCTGCTGGCTGACGTCAGGAAGGTGACATGGGTGCCTCCATCTCTGAGCAATAAGCAGCAGCTACTGCAACATGGGGCTTTATAATAGATGGTTAGGCTGTATATGCATGCGAGGATAGCTGGTTTGCATGCAATTAAATGATTTCCCCATATTGCATATTTAGTGTGTGGTTCTGCAGCTGCATGCTCCTCTCCTCCTGCCCGCCTGCCTGGCTCTGCAGCCGGGCAGGAGCAGCAGCTTCGCTCGGCTCGGCTCGGCTCCTCTCTGCAGGGCTGCAGGGCTGCAGGGCTGCGCAGCTTCTCCTGACTGACAGAGAGATGAGGGGTGGGGACGCAGGGTGGGGTCACAAGCAGGGAGAGGCGGAGGAGGAAAAGGCAGAGAGAGAGAGCCCAGCCCTTCAATGCACGGCAACAACACGCCGTCAGAGAGCCAGAGAGAGAGGCAGAGAGACTCACAGACACAGAGACACACTGGCTGCTGCTTCTTGTTTTGGGGGCAGCAAAAGGAGCCTTCGACGCTGCGGATATGAACTGAGAAAGAAACACTGGAAGAGGCAGGGGATCGTGTTCCTATATCCCGAAAATCTACTGTAAAGGTGGAGAACTAACCCCCCTAAAAGCCCTCCTCTCTCTCTACTCTCCACCCTTATTGAGATATAGAGCTACACCCAAAAAAAAAGCCCCCGACCGACCCCCTCCTGCTCCTTCTGCTCCTGCTGCTCCTGCAACCGAGATGCACACGGAGACCCGTAACAAGAAAGTAAGTGCATGCACCTTATTGACTTTGCCCTGGTCAATTGCAAAAAAAAAAAAAAAAAAAACATCTACCTATGTGGATGATCTGCCTCCTGCAACACAAGCAAGTCAGATCCACATGTGCAAAAATATGAGAATGTCATATATGCATCTATAATAACAGTTAATTACAAGTGTGTCACTGGTGGTGGTTTATTTTGCAATTAGTGGAGGAGTTTTGTAACAGCAACCTCATTGCATTATAAGAACATCATGTTTAGAGCACTGTCATTCCCACTGTTAATGCAGAAACCTCTCTATATATCTCCTCTGTCTCTGTCTGTGTCTGTGTCTGTGTGTGTGCGAGGTTCAATTTGAAATGCTCTGTGATCTCTGAGAGGCAGGAAGGAAACGGAAGGCAGAAACTGCAGCTTGTAGGACACCATCTTAGCTTTTAAAGGGCCAGCAGCCTTCCTCTAAAATACACACACAAACACACACACACACACACAAGCCTGGGAAGCAGCCAGGTGCACAGCCTCCAGCTACACACTGCACAGGCCGTGCACGGCTGCTTGTGCCTTTAAATGCTTCAACATTTGGAGTGTGTTCCAATCCGCGGACTTCCGTACTTACACTCACTATTTTGAGTGCATAAGTGCGTTCACACTGGGAAGTACGGCAAAATGCAGTGCACTCAAAGTACCCGGATGTTGTACTCAAAACGGTCAGATCGTTGAGTGTGGAACGCTGGACGCTTTTCACACTCAATTGTTGCCATCTTGGCTACGTAGCGACCACTATTCAAACATATGTAGATAACACATCTCTAGGCGTAGGCGACGACGTTGGAAACGTAATTTCCACTCAGCTTTCATTTTTTTCTTCAACAAAGCAGGCAGATATTTTGGCGGGTAGCGAGCCGTGGGGAAATTTGAGACGACCCTACCCCGTTGAAATTCACGCACTACTCAAGTTAGTACAGAGTGCACACAGTGCACTACATTGAAGTGTACTTCAGGAAGTACGTGGATTGGAACACACTCTATGTGTCAGGCATAGAGACTGGCAGTGTACTCAAAAACTCAAATCACAGACCGGTATGTCAGATGTGATTATTTGATGGTTGTGTATAGGGAAGATGCTTGATGGAGACAGTTTGTTACAGTTTGGTGCACAAATTTCAAGTTCTGCAATAAAAGAAGTGAACTTCGACCTGCATATTTGCACTGCTGACCAGTTCATGTGTATCCTGTTTGAGCATGGATTATTTGATCGATTTTAGCGGTGCACACTACCAGACCACACGCTGCAGCAAATATTGCTCTGTTGTTTTTTTTATTTAGTTTTATTAGGACTGTCAAAGCGATTATGACGCAAATTTAGATTTTTCGCCACTAATTTCTTTCACGCATTAATCAATCTTTCGGAGGTTGTAGCGGGCTCAGCTTTACCAACACATGTCATTCTATCTTGTCGCAAAGGAGGTTAAATAATGCTCCAAACTTACGGTCAATTTTACGAGGCCATTTTCAAAGGGTGTCCGTTGACCTCTGACCTCCAGATATGTGAATGAAAATGGGTTCTATGGGTAGTTGAATTGATTGACACAGACGAAAGTATTAAATCCACTCCACTGAAGCAAATTCAAGCTTTGTAGCCTGCAACCATTTGTATGACATTGTTGACAAGTTTCAGGTGATGATGTATTTGGAAGAGATGAAGGTATGTATGTTTAGCCAGCCTGTGCACGCCGAGGCATGACAGCCAGTTGAGGCCTTTCTGTATGGTCCTGACCTGCTGTTTTAGCTGTGTGGACACAACAAATATATTGATTTATAAAATACTTGGGCGACTATGGAGCTCTCTTTATATTTCCACATTTATTTTCTTATTCTTTTACAGATTTATTCTTTATTATATGACTCCTATGACTCTATAGTATGGCATCATAGGAGTAAATAAATAAATAAATATTTAAAAAAATACAGAAATCAATATATACAGAAATAAATGTGAAAATATATGAAAATGCACATTATTCTTTTATATTTTGTTATTATTTGTGTTTATAGTTAAACATTTATTTTTTCTTTTCTTTTCTTCTCTTTATATTTCCACATTTTTTATTTACTTCCTTAGTCTTTATTTTATTCCTCATTATATTTCCACATTTATTGATATACCCATATATTATTTTATTTATACATCTTTATACATATATATATATATACATATATATATATAATACAGTACATAAATTAATATATACAGAAATAAATGAACAAATAAATGTGAAAATATATTTTTGATATTAGTCTTTTTAATTATTTATCTTTATATTTCCACATTTATTAATTCTTTTATTTTTTCTCTTTATATTTCTACATTTTCTATTGACTTATTTTATCTCTTTATACTTCTACATTTTTTATTTACTAATATATTGTTTTATTTATTCCTCATTACATTTCCACATTTATTTATTTACCTATATATTTTTTGATTTATTCCTCTTTATGTTTGCACATTAATTTTCTTATTCTATTATAGATTTAGTTTTATTATGGCACTCCTATGACTCCATAAATGGCTTCCCAAATATATTATGGATGGAGCCATTTCGCAATTTTTACACTTGCCAAAGAAACATCAGTTTGCTGCGGTCAGCCATGGTTTTTGTTCACGTTTGGCGGCGTGCATCTGGAACGCTTAGAGGTCGGAAGTTGGGAATTTCAACTGGGAAAATCCCAAAGTCTGTAGTAGAGCAGCTCCGTCTCCAGGTAAAGGTCGAAGAGCAAAGCTAGTGAATTAGCTTGTACCCTGTTTTTGAGTGTCTCTTGTGTTAAAATCTCTATGAAGGGTCAAAGCACTTTGGGCTCCAGGGCAAACATGTGACTGCTCTGCTCAATGGAGGGCTTTTAACTAAAAGTGGAAACCAATAGATCCGCCCGGAGCCTTGTGACTGAAGACTGACATTTTAACAGTAGTAACCGCAGTAAGTAGCTTTTAGCCTGCAATAAACTTAGTGAGGTGTTGTCATGACACCCCCAGAACAGTTATAATTAGCCCCATTGAATCCATTAGATATAGAAAAGGGACATTTATATGACTTATGAGGCATGTCAGTAACCCACGAAGAACAGTATCTGAGTCACAAAGACTCTATTAGCCAAATACAGTCAATCTGGAGGAATTTTCAGCCATCATTGGACTGGAACGGCAACACTTTATCCTCCGCTCTCGAACACAGTGAAAAGGGTGCTGGCATAATTGTAATTGCTCCATGATGGCACATTTTCCCATGTCTGTCTTTGCTTATAATGCCACGTGAGGCTGAAACACATTTAAGACTAAAAGTCAAAGCAGCAGGATTGGCAAAAAAATATATTTAACTTGAGGCTGAGCCTCGCAGGTCAAAGTTGTATGTCTGTTTATTTATTTATTATTTTATTTAACCTTTATTTAACCAGGATTATTGAGATTATGAGATTATGAATGATGATTTTGCAAGTAGGTCTTGACCAATATGGCAGCTTAAAAGTTTCATAAAAGCACCACATAAAACAGAAATAATAAAAACAAAACAGCAAACAGTTTAAACAACATGAAAACATTTCACATGAAAGAGACAACAGACTTAAAACAAACAGCAAGTGTTGCATTCACATAAATCAGTTAAACATAGACTGTATATACGAAGTGGACGTAGTCACCATGATGTCACCCATTAGATTGCGGACGACGGTTTTGAAGACTTGAGTTTGGCAGAAGTGACACACAAGGGCGGAGCTGAATAAGACATTTTTAGGCGACCAAAATGTTACAATTAACTTTCATGAACTGATAACACACTGTGAAAGGATCGGACAACGCCGTGGTAGCGACCCGTCAATCACAAGGTAGCCCCGCCCTAAAGCATCCCCTGCTTTATGGTCTATGTGACTCTAAATGGGACCATAATTTACTAAATGAACATCATGCTGTATTGAAGAAGACTTGAAACTAGCGATTGAGACCATAAACTCATGTTTACAATGTTTGTAGGCTCATTTTCTCATAGACTTCTATACAATCAGACTTCTTTTTGCAACCAGAGGAGTCGCCCCCTGCTGGCTGTTAGAAAGAATGCATGTTTAAGGCACTTGAGCATTGACTTCACTTAGGATAAATCCCATTCAGATTACATAAAAGAGACAACAGAGTTAAAACAAACAGCACTTGTTAAATTCAAATAAGTCCGTTAAAGCTTTGCCCTTGTTTAGAGTGCATTATGTCCACATGTTGTGTCTGCATGCATGCTATGAGGTCATTGGACACATGGAGTTTCTGCACTGCACCATCATGAGGTCTTCACTGGTTCTGTTGGTTCCTGTTATCGGGGTGGGTAGCGTCCCCTTTTATTGCTCGGGTCTTGGATCTGTGTGTTATAAAACCAGAGTGGATCCGAGCTGACTCATTATCAGCTTTGATCGTGTGATGTGGTGTAAATATTGCAGAAAAAAAGTAGTTTTTGGGGCAGACGGCGAGTGAACTGTGAAGTGCAGGAAAAATGTATTGTTGCTCTTTTTGATCGTGTTTGTGTCGGCGTTCTCTCTCTCTTTCTATTTGGGTCTAATTATCCTCAGGTTTATCCCCAGACTTCTACCGCCACGTCTTCTTTTAAGTTGAAAGAGTCTCCATATTTTTCCACCTGTTTATTCCAAACAAACCAGAAACATGAAACGCATCACTTCCTGTGTGGCGGCGGAGAAATTGTCCCTCATAACAGTGACTCTAAGCGCTTTATGAACTATAATGAGAAATGCACTTTAATGTTACATCAGTCAGTCTATAGTGGCAGACCAGACATTTATTTACACATTCTAAATATGATGGGTTATTACTTTGAATTATGTGGTGCAGCAGACACAATCAATCAGTGTACAAATAGCAGCAGGTGAGACGGATATAATGGACCACACAGTAACAGTGTTTAATTGTTTTCTCATTGCTCGCTCGAGCTGAAGCTCTCATTCTTTCTTACTTTCTGATTTTACTTTTACCTTTGACCCAGATAACTGTTTTTTGATGCTCTGGGAGCGGAAATCAATTTCCTCCAGTCACACTTAAGGCTGTGCATTTTTGGAAGTGTAGTTAACTGATAGCAGTGAACTGTTTCTTCATCACAGAGACACAACTGAGCATGCTCCGTGGTGTGAGTGTGTGTGTCCAGGATCAGCTGGCTGTAGACGTGAGAGCAGGGTCAGCTGTACATTCCTGGGCAGGGCATCAGCAGGAAGGGCCCTTCATGAATACAAAGTCTGCCTGTGTGTAGGTGTGTGTAGAGGTGTTTGTGTGTGTGTGTGTGTCTGTGTGTGTGTGAGAGAGAGAGCTGATGCCTCTCAGTAGGCAATGATTAACTGCGCCGAACAAAGTTTGATCAAACTACTGAGATAGTGGATGTGGTGTAGAGGTGTTTCCTCTCCACACTGACTACACACATACAGTATATGAACACACACACATGCACATCTCACGACATGGATGGGTGGAGGTACGGCTGGGCGATATGACTACATGTCGTCAAATCTAGAGCTGTGACGATTGATCGATTAGTTGTCAACTATTAAATTCAACTATTTTGATAATCGATTAATTGGCTTTTGTTGAGATGGACCGAGCCGGTCTCACAGGAAGGCGTATAAATACCACGACATTACACGGACATTACACATGTCATGAGTACGCATTTTTGCGTGTCAAAACGTCTGCAGTTAGTTTTAGGCAAGAAAAGCAATAAGTTAGGGTAAGGGAAAACATCATGGTTGGGCTTAAAATAGGTAAGTAAACTAAGTAAAACATGTACAGGAACAACTACGGAAAACACGTCACAAATGTCAACAAAAAAAAACATGACGTTTATGACGTGACAAACGTCACTAACGTCACTTACAAAACAAAACACTGTTCAACACGGGTCTCCTGGTTAAAAGTGTGGTGTTTGTTGGACCCATCAACCTCCCCACCCGCCCACCATAAGTGGTCTTTCTTGCTTTTTATTCTACGTCACTAGCTCTTAACGTAGCATTTACATGCGTATGCGTTTACATTGCAGTCAGTACAGGATACATGGCGTACAAATGACGTGGAAATCAAGAAAGGCATACTTATTGCACGCTAAATTGTGCATTATCGTGGCATTTATGCACCGTTTTGTGCGAACGGGCTGGATGGACACAGGTAAACAACAGGTTAACATGAGTGGGAGAGGACGGACCTGGACTTCTGCAGAAGTCCGATGTTTGCTTGACATCTGGGCCGATGAGAACATACAGAATACGCTGAATAAAATCCACAAAAATAGTGACGTTTATAAAGTTATGGGAGATAACCTGGAGGAGAAGGGATTCGTGCTCACAGTAGATCAGTGTCAAAGTGAAAAAACTTTGACAACAATATTTCAAAGTCTCCGACTTTGTGCACGCCCCTCAGCAACGTAATTGTTTTATTTGGGCCACTTTCATTTATGCACTGTGAAACTGAACCAGACTAAATAGAAAACGAACCACAATTAGAAATAGTATAGAATCAAACGGACTATGGCTGGTGACAGTGCCCTTAAATATCAAAGCATGTGTAGTGTCAGTATAACGTAGAATCAGGGGTGTCTTTCTCAAACTTTTTCTTTAGAAAAAGAAAAGAAATAAAGCAAGCAATCTGTCACAGACGAGACACAAACACATTTCTAAACCCACAGTAGTCAAATATAGACCAGAATACAATGCGTCTGTAAAACAGGTTGGGGTTTTGTTGCACGCAACTGTCACCGCTTCTTCACTGGAAAAATGATTCCTGTATTGCTGTTGTTCTGTCCACCCACACACACACACATACACACATATTTATTATATTATATTCCACTTCTGAATGAAACTAGTTCACAGCAGGGGGCACGCTCACTGTGAACATGTTTTGCATCGGTTTGCGACGTGTCTCTGGTTGATCTTTCTTTCCATAATAGCGTGTGACAGGATTTAGGGAAACATAGAACTGAAGCAGAAGTAGGTGCACCAGAAGAACTTGGCATGCGTTGGATGTTATAAATTGATTCTCAGTAATGATATTAAGTATATCCAGGGGTGCGTTTGTAATTTAGAGGCACTTGTGACCTGGAGATCAGGAGTCTCATGCTTCACTGGCTGAGCTAAGGGCGCTCTAATAAGCGTACTGTAAGTGTTTTCCAGGTGGCGGCGGCGGCAGCGGCAGAGCTAACCGGCTCACTGCACTTTTCCATTTTCCATTTTATGTGATGCTCGTCTCATTCAGAGTAATTTACGTGCGTGTGCAGCAGTACAATAAGCTTCAGCTCCTTGATCACCAACATTAAAGGCGAAAGGCAGGGACGAGTGCAAAGGGTTGGATAACAGAAATGTTTCAGATGAGACGGAGAGCTTTCATGTTACCTGGCAGAAGCTCGTATCAACAATAACTGAGTGTATGTGTTTGTGTATCAGGTGGTGAACTAGCCCAGCTCAGTGGGTGACTGCTCGGTTAGTTCGTCACAGAGGAGATAAATAAGAGAGCGAGGTATGAAGGCACGGTGTGAGGAATGGACTGAGTACGTTAGGGCAAGGGTCGCCACTGGTGGGTGGCGTTGTGGTCGGGTCATTCAGTCAGATGAATCACTGAGAATTAATGGGTAGCAGGAAGTCTGGAGGTAAATGTTAGATCTGTGCTTTTCATTAGTCTGCATTCCACTATAGAGCCAAACAGAGCTGCATAGAAATGTAATTTACAGACACAATGAAATAAAAATAGAGTTTACACATTGTTAATATTCCAAGTCGTAATATATAAAACTATCTAGCAATATATTAAAAATAAATCTAAGGAAGAAACAGCATGTAAAGGAAACCCTTTCTACATGATGCCTCCGTACACAAAGCCAGCTCGGTAAAGAAATGATTTTCCCAGTTTGGTGGGCAAGAACTTAACTGGCCTGCACAGAGCCCTGACCTCAACCACATCCAACACATTGGGGATGAAGTGGAACCGACTGGGAGCAGGACCTTATCGCCAAACATCAGTATTGGAACTCGCTGATGCTCTTGTGGCTGAAGTCTTGGGGGGGGAAACAAGAAAAAACAAATAATATGTTGCATTAAAAGTACAGTGTGTAGGATTTGGCGACATCTAGTGGCGTGGTGCGCAGAGGTTACCTCCTCTCACTCCTCCCTTTCGCTTTTGCACTCTGCGGCTCACGTTTCCGCAGTTTCACAACAAGCGTATCAGAGAACTACGGTGGCCTTCAGGTAACATAAAAATATGAAAGTCTCTCTCTAGAGCCAGAGTTTGGTTTGTCCATTCTGGGCTACTGTAGAAACATTGCGGAGCAACATGGTGGACTCTGTGAAGAGGACTCGCTCCCTATGTAGATATGAAAGGCTCACTCTAAGTTAACTAAAACACAATTCTTAGTTTCAGGTGATTATACACAAATGAAAACATAGTTATGAATATTATATTAAAATTCTGCTTATAGATTCCCTGAAATACACACCGGTCCTTTAAGGGCTGGTCTGATTTTGCTAAAATCTGGGGGGGTGATGCATCTTAATTCTGATTGGTCGCCATGTCGTCTGCATTATTCAGGTAAGACAACTTGTTGCTGCACTATCAGTGTCTGGAGGAGGGTTAACAGACTTTGTTGCCCTGGATTCAGCAGAGTGGTGCAGTAGGGGTTGGGGGGGAAGCCGAGTTGTTGGTGGTGTCACGGTGTCTTTTTTTTTTCTCCTGTGTTTGCTGGGCGGCCTTGCTCAGGCTGGCCTGCCCCAGGGCTTTAGGGCTATTTATAGAGACACAGCACCGTTTATATGGTGAAGGCAGAGTAGAGCAGAGCCGGCCGATTCTCTTGTCACAACACCAAAAGTCTACCCTGGACACCAAGTTCAATATCCAAACATTTGAAGCCACTACAAATATCATAACACAGTCCCCACATGGTGTTTATACTGAGCTCGACTTCTCCACAAAGAGTCTCAAAAGGGATTCAGACCTGGACTGAAGTGTGTTTGCTCAAAGAAAATAGAAATACATTGCGTCATCTTGTCACCAGGGTGCATCAGTAGTGAAAGCAGAGGAGGTGACGGAGGACCACAAACAAATCACATAGCCAGCATCAGATGGAGATGTGGGTTCCTTTTCAAATCTGCTGGACTAGTTTGACTCATTTTACAGTTATGTTATCAGATAAATACTCAGGACCGGAGTGGTTCGGTATTTGTGAGATCTGTAAACAAAATAGTTCCCTGTTCGACTGCTGGCGCTAGTTTTGTCAACCAGCTCTGGTGGAACTGGGATCCAGTTCAAGTCGTGATGGACTATCTGACTCTGTTATAAGAGGCAGACTGCAGCTCCTTCTATTACACGTCTCCTCCTACTTATTTTCCACTACTACAGTCTACCGTTTACACCATCTGGAGGTGACACTGACATTAACAACATTTCTGCCTCTAGAACACCGTTGTTGAAAAGACTTTACTGTAACTGTGATACAGTAGTTTTGGGGAAATTTTACGGTTTTCCCAGTCAGAAACTAATAAATGCCTTAGGACGGATCTTTTTATGTATTTGACGTAGTCTGAAGTTAGGTCAAACAGTGGTCGTTGATGAGGTGGAGGCACTACTAGGTAGATGGATATTAGGTTACTGAGGAGGAAGTGAGTATACTCTCCTTTTATATTCCAATGTTTTTCTGGCTGATAGGTGTGCATACTGTAAACCACCAGAAAAAGAGGTGTGTATACTCTGTATACCTGCGTGTCTATGGGATCAAATAACATAATCATGATACTATAAGCATCCAGGAATTGAGTGAAAAGTAAACTAAGGGGGAAAGCTAGACTATAAAATGTTGAAAAATAGTGCATCATAATTTCACCAGAGTCCAAGGTGATGCATTCAAATTACAATTTCTGTCAGACTAACAGCCCATAACACAAAGATATTCAATTTACAATGATATAAGGGCAGCAAATCCTCACATTTTAAAAGCTGGAACCAGCGAATGTTTGGAATTTGAGCTTGACAAATAAAATAGTTGACGTTTTGCTGTTGATAGGTTAATGGACAAATAGCTTCAGCTACCAGACCTATTTGATTCATTGAATAAGTCTGAGATGGGTGAAGTCTGGGAAGGTTACCACATGACACTGTTGAAAAACTGAAGATGTGGCTTGGTTGGATATAAGCTATAATAAAACAGACATATAACGTAATTGGTAGCTGTTTGTGAATAATACCCACCCAGACTGTCTGTGTGTCTCCTCCTCTGTCCGTCTTTAACCGGCCTGTCAATCACCAACATGACAAGAGAAGCAGAAGGTTGGTGGATATATGGAGATGGAGAAGAGCGAGTGAGGAAGGTGGTGATGGGAGTGAAACAACACACTCTTGTTTACGCTCACACACACATCCAAACACAGTGAGTTCGTTGGAACAGCTTGGCCGGCCCAGTAGCCATCTGTGTTGACTATACATTGAAGTGACAGTTTAACTCCGACTGTCTTAATGTGCTAATCTGTCATCCTTGTAGGTTTCCAGATTTCTGGCAACACTTTAGCTCCTTGGATGTCTATCTGTTTATTCCAGACAAACTGGGAACCTGAAACGCATCATTTCCTGCAGTAGCGACCAGACGGGGAGGGGTTTAAGGTTCAAAGTAGAATTCATCGTCATTTTCTCCATATACACTATTATACCGGTGTAAATACGCACAAATTTGGGAGTTAAAGTTGCAAAATGAGTATTAATAAATTTAAAATTTCAAAAATATTTAAAAGGTGCAAATAGAAAACTAATTAAATCAAACAATTTGTCAAAACAAAAAGGGATGAAAGATTCCTTGATATAGATTTGGAACAATTTGTGACCAATTTAAACTGAGCTTCACAGTAAAAGTTCTTTGACTCAAAGCGTTTAATGTGAAAATGCTACAGGAAGTACATTTTACATTAACAGCTTTATTGATGTATGCATAATGCAAAATGGGCAACACAATCAATAGTGGAAAGGTACACAACACCAAGGAATTTTATGACATGATATAATAATAATAATAATAATAATAATAATAATAATAATAATAATAATGATAATAATAATAATAATAATAATAATAATAATAATAAAATACATATATTTGAAATAAATTAAATTATATAAATCTAAATAAATACATTTAAAATAATAAATAGATACATTAAAATAAATAAATAAAATTAATTAAAAGAAGAACCCAACTGACCATAAAAACATTGAAGAATTCCCCGAAATGTATATACATCTGTGATAAATTCCAAAATCTTATAAATCATAATCTGGATGGGTTAACTACATTTAGAAAAATGTTTTTTTGTATTTCAGGTGGTCATTTAGGCAGCCAGACTTATTTTTTTCTGCAGATGTTGTTGCCATTAACCTACACAAACTTAACCACACATGACGAACAGTTTATTCATTTTGAAATATTACAGATTTCAACTTTTCTTTATTGGCCTGATGTAGTGCAGGAGAACAGAAACATGTCGGTAGCATCACCTAACTGGCTGACTGTCTCTTCATGGAGTGAGAGATTAGATTGAATTGATTCATTGATTAGTTATCTGACCATTTACTGACTGTCTTGTTGACCTGTTTGATCAGCAGACGTGTTAAATGAACATCAGCCCGCTCGTTGGCTTGTTAACTAGTCCAGTATGTGACGGAGTAAATAGTTTACTGGCTGACTGTGTGTGAAAGTTTCACACTATTACGCAGACAGTCCCTGAATGACAAGATGACGAAGGATCAGGAGCACATAGTCAGCATGTTTGACCCGTCATAATAGACTGTTGACAGTCACACAAAAGGCTCGCGGCCCACAACTGTTGTTGTGACTTTACACTGAAGACGGATTTTCTTTCTATTTTTAGCTGCGGAGGTTTTGAGATTTCTGTCTTTTAGATTTCTGACCTCAATACGACGGAGGTGGAGTTTGTGCCGGGACATTTTTTACACACATTCATTGTAATAACTTTTCATTTTTATCTTGCACCATCAGGTCAAAATTATAATTAGTCGTTCATGATGAAATATCTGCATGACTAATGACCTTCCCATTTGGTCATTTGAAGAGAGTTTGCAGGAGAGATAGCTTTGAATGCACCAGTAAGCCCAGTTATTTATTTAATTAGCTTATGGCCTTAAATGTTCTCAAGCAGAACATGAACAGGCTTACAATGTGGGTAGATTTGTAGGCGTGTCGAAAAGTCGTTTGAATGTAAAATTACACATTTAAGCTTATTTGTTCTCGTGGTTATGACTCACATATGATCATTTTCCTCAAAATCCGATAATTTCCAGCCTCTGGTACGATACTTTGTGGTTTAGCAGTGATGTGTACGTAACAATATGTCAAACTGGTGTCTGAATTTGGATGTTTGCTCGCTGACGGGCTGAAGTGTTTCTCATGATGTTGGCTAGCTGGTTTTAAAGGGTGGTGGCCTGAGTCAGGACTGCTAATGGAGCCCGGCGTGGCTGCTGTTTCTGGAGCTGACGCCCAGTCTTCTGGATTAAACAATGGCAGCTCTTAACAGTAGGAACAGAGTTTATCTGAAGGTCATAAAGCTGCTGGGAGTTTTGTCATGTGAGCTGCTGCTTCAGAAAGCACAGCTTTGTTATAGGACTGAGGTTTATAATAGCTCATGTCTCTTCTCTTTCTGAGACCCGGCTTCTCCTCCTCAGTTTATCCTTCATCGGTCCTCTGCTCGTTCACACTATGAGATAAATACACATTTCAGTCATGTGTTGATGATGGGTTTCTCTGCTACACCAGATATGTGTAAGCTGTCCAGCCCTGTTTAGGAGCTCCGAGCCAAGCATGTCTGCGAGTTAACATCCTTTTTGGACGGTACCTTTACAACATGTTGACGGCCACTGTGCCCAAAACACTGAGCTGCTCGCCGTGGTAACTTTGCCCGTTGAACCAGAACAAGGAAAGAAACCTCAACCCCGTCGGTGGATGTGCTTACAAGCTTTGTAAATCATTCAGAGCAGGAATGTGTGAATTCCTCTGTGGTAGTTTGAAAGCACGCTAACTCTCCTGCCAGCATACAGTACTTCCAAAGAAACCTGACAGGTGACAGGTTACCGCACAACTTTGACATCATTCTGTGGAACTAGGATTGTGTACGCAATCATAAACAGATTAAAAAAAAATCAACAGCAAAAACAAATCAGTCAGCTAATAGTAAACCTTGTCCGTAATAGACACTAATAGTAACATAGCAGCATATCACCCACCCCACAACATGTGTGACAAATGTTCGAAAAAAGTGTTGATTAACACAACATTCATACCCCTCCAAACCACAAAAGTTGCTTCAATGAGTGGGAAGTTCATACTCTTAACGAATTGGAAGAACGGACCCCATATTTTCCCTGATTTATTGGAGGAGCCACTTAATGAAAGTCTGATTTTTTTCCAATCTAAGAAAATAAGGATGTCTCTTATCCAGTGTGTCAAACTGTTGATTTCTAATTGTTCAATATTAGTTTTCTAGCCAGTAGGGTGACAAAAGCAAGCACATCTTTTTTGGGATGTAGAGAGTGAAGACCCCAAACAATGCACTGAGAGCTTTTGGTTGTACATTTTCCCCCAGTGGAGATTGTAGGAGATTGTTGACAACTAATTATTGAGAATGTTTAGAATGAGAAAATAGAACAGTTGAGTCAACAGCGAACAGCAATCTCCCGAGTTAAAGTCGGATGTTTTGGTGACTCATCCATCCATCCCCACCTCCTCCATACGTGGACTTTGTCGCTCTATAACGACACCAGCTTCCTCCTTTGCTCCAGTCATTATTTACCTTGCACAGCAGCTAGTCTTGTGATGTCACAAAATCACAACAGAATCCATCTTGTCAGGCTGTCAAGTTATGCGTTTGTGTCCAGAACAGTCAGCGTCCTGTGCAGAACTACTGGCAGCGTTGGGCGTGGTTTAGGCATGTGTAAGGCGACGACACGGAGAGGCAACTGTTTGTTCTGAACAACAATAGCGGCTCCTGAAGAGGTTAGCGTAGATGCTGCAATAACATCAGTTCTATAAGAACTAGAGAGTATTTCTTAATTGAAAGAAGAGCAAAGAACGCCACTGAAGGCTTTTCTCGATCGAAAAGATGTGTCTGCTCTTCTCCCGACTGGCTTCGGCAAGAGTTTGATTGACAGATGGTTCATCCAATCACCTGCCGAGTATTTTTTTTCCCTTTTCCAAACAGTTTCCTGTGACGGCCTCTCAGATGGTTCTGTGTAACAAACCATCTGGCGCGTCAGGTTAAGTCATTATTACAACGGCTGCTAGAGGGCTTTGTCACTTGAACTTAAACATATCTCGTTTTGGGGAACTCGCTGAAACGACTCAAGCTGTCGTTCTTCTTCTTTTTTTTTTAACTTAGTGTGGTTTTCGGTCTGAGCGCCTCGTAAGATGACTTTAATTACCTGAAGCTAATTGCTCCAGCTGTTAGGACATGCTGCAAAGAACGACGGTTCACATGAAAACCCACATGTACAACAACATCACCATCACACACACAGCCGCAGCTTCGTCAACCAATAACGCAGACATTTTATTACGTTATGCCACTTTTAACTTTGAGCTCATTTGTGTTGCTTTAAGTTTTTTGGACCAGACCCTTGAAAAGTTGGACATATAGAATCGATTTAGAGCTCAGAACTGGAGGTCTTTGGTAGCGAAGGGGAAAAGAGAGGAGAAGCCTCGGTGCTGGGGGATCGAGGGAGAGGAAGTGTTCATTATTGGAGGGCTGAGTGTAGCTCAATGTGTGACTGTGAATTATGTGAATGAGTGTGTGTGGCGAGGGGTGGGGCTTGTCGAGGCGAGCGTTTGTGTGTGTGTGTGTGTGCATGCAATTGTACATTCTTCTGTGAATGCTTGCTGCATGCCAGTGTGCATGCCCGTGTTGGTGTGTGTGTGAGTTGTGCGAGGATATTGGACGTGTCACCTCAGATTAGGCCCTGATGCGGCGGTGGTGGTGGTGGTGGTGGAGGGTGACCCCCTACCAACCACGCCACAGTCATTAACGGAGGGGGAAAGAATCCCGTCGCCATGGCAACGGCGGCCGCGCTGCCAAAACGGCCACAATGAAAAGAAAAGGGGACGTGGGAGGGGGAAAAGAGGAGAGGAGGAGGGGAGGGAGGGAGTGAGGGATTGAAGGAGGAGGAAGAGGAGGAGGAGGAGGAAGGCGGAGGGGTTGGGTGGTGGTTGAGGTGCGGAGGGTGTGTCGGAAATGATGTGTGTGACAGATAGAGGTTAGGGGATTGATAGAGAGACGGAGATGATGATCGGGAGGAGATGATCAGATAATCAGGTCAGGGTTTCTATGATGCACACACACACATGCACGCACGCACGCACACACACACAGCATTTCTTGGGAAAATGAATTCAATATATATACTAGTATTTATTTTCACACCACTGAAGCCGGTTTTGAACCGGAAGTGGAAACAGGGTCAAAGGTGATGGAGGTCAACAAATCAACATCACACGACCGCAGCAGGTTCCTGTCCACTTTATTCAGATTCAGATTATTTATACGGGGACAGAATAACGGCACAAGCAAAAAACAAAAGCGAATTTATAAATGTGAGGTCCAGTTTTTTTACTAAAAACTAAATACATCATCTGGAAATATCTGGATGATTTTGTATGTTGGAGTCACTATGTAACGTGTGAGTGATGATCTAATATGTTTGCCACATTGGGCCTCGTGCAGGAAGCGATAGAAGAACAAATGTCCTCTTGTTTTTGTTCGTGTCCACGATTTGTTCTTATTTTGTTAGTACCAATGATTTCTGGGAGGGACTTAGGAGAAGACAATCGTGGTGTTAAGAGAATCCGACTGCGCTTTCACTATAGGCTCCGTAATTAAGATGTGTCATTGACGTGGTTCTGCCGTGGTGAAACTACAATGTTCTGAAGATGAACTACAAAAGGCGCATGCTCGCTTCACCGTACGTTTTTAAATAGCTCCTTCAGTGACAGGCTGCTTCACCGGCGGTGTGCGAAAGAGAGATACCACAGGTCCTCCTGCTGCTGGAACACTTTACACCAACAATATGAAATTATCTGACCTTAAACGTGGAGAAATTGAAATAAAAAAAAAGAATATATGATAAATATTGAGTTAACTCTTTACCTCCTTTTCGGACGTGTAATATTATTTATGTTGATTATTTGATAATTGATAGTTTACTATATGTTAACTGTTGTTTTTATTTTTTATTTTTTATTTTTTTTTACTTAGGTATTTGTTACATGTTCAAAAATAATAGATACAAAGTGAAATGAAATGGTTGTCACTGCCCACTCATATTTATCAACTTGAATCCCAATTAGTATATGAAAATAATATGCATGATAAGCGTATTGTTTGTTTTCATGAACAGCAGAATGGTGCGTCTCTTTAAATGTTGCGGCCGCAAGGCAAGGCAAGGCAAGGCAAGGCAAGGCAGCTTTATTTGTATAGCACATTTCAACAACAGGGCAATTCAAAGTGCTTTACAGAAACATTCAAGAACATTGCGACAAAATGCAAAAGAACATTAAGAAATAATTAAAACAGTTATAAAAACATAAAAACATTAAAACATTAAAGATTAGAAAATAAAAACAAGCTAAAAATAAAAGCTAGGATAGAAGCTAAAATTGCATAAAACTCAAAAGAGTAAAAGTTATAGTGCAGTGTCAGAATGAAAGGCACCCGCAAACAGGAAAGTTTTAAGCTTTGTTTTAAAAGAAGTGAGAGTTGGAGCGGTCCTGCAGGTTTCTGGGAGCTTGTTCCAGATATTTGGTGCATAAAGGAATTGTGGGATGTTATTATCTCCTTTCCTTTGGTAAAGGACGGTCCAGTGTATCCTACGCTGAAGGAGATAATAAAGGAAGGAAGCATTGAGGCACATTTCCTCAGCATTTAGAGGATTGGAACAGCTCTTATCATGACTACCAATCAGAGATTTCCGGGTCATTTCACTCTGTTAGGAACCTTCCTAAGCAAAAAAAACCTTTTCGACCGCAGCCCGGGGCCTGTGAAGACCTTTACTGTGACCCCTGGTATAGTCCAGTGATCTGGGACTCAAACCATGTTGTTTGTTGTTCCTGTTTCTCTCCTGTGTTAGCATCTTGTCACTTCCTGCTGTCGCAAGAAAGGCATTAATAATTAGATGTATTATATCTCACTTGTGTTGTGCAGAAGGGGTCATTTGATGGAGATGGATTAACCATTTCTTTTTGCTAATGTCTGCTCAGACCGCCTGACAGACGATAAAGTAAATGTTACTCATGTTTGAGGTTAATTCAAGTGCTTTGAATTCAGCTTTAGAGAAGTGCTCCGACCACAATGTTGCGGTTTGGGCACGTGTGTGTGTGTGTTTGTGCATGTACAGTACGTGTATGTGGGCGTAATATGTATTTAACTGCAGAGTGCACTAACTTTGACTAGTGTGTGTGTTTGTGTGGATAAGAGGGTGTGTAGGGAAGTAGAGGCCGTCTTTGCGTCAGCAGGGTGTGGTGTTGATAACAGCCAGGCTGCCTCTCTCTCTCTCTCTCTCTCTCTCTGCCAGCCAGATGGAGACACACCCAGTTCTTCTCTGCATAGGAACACTACAGGCGGTGTTGTTGTCGTTGGTTTTTGACCAACGATCACAAGACGCTAGTGTGGCACTGCTTTTGAACTTGCATTGAAGTAGACAAAATAATGCAAACACATCATAGAAGAGGTCTGAAATGACTAAAAGTGCAGTTAGAAACACTCCAGAGACCACTACAGAGATGGGTCATATCTGGCTGGTTGCCAACAAGCAGCATCTGTCGGCCATGGAAGAGCCAATCAGCAACGACATGAGTCAACTAACGGAGCCCCACAAATAATCCAAGCCTAAACAGCAAAAAAAGATCCAGTGTGTCAACGTGGAAACAGTCTGGAAAATCACGGTAACATCTGGCAAACTGCATGAACAAAGAGCAGCAGTGGTCACAAGCTGAAACTAAACAACAAATAAGAAACATGCATTGATAAACTTTACTTTTATATGATAGGGGTCACTCCAGCACCTTTCCCACAGGACAAAATACCCACTAAAAACCACAAACATCTGGCTTTTGTCTTCAGTGGAAAGGTTACAATCGGCATTCATTCCCGGCACAGATGACTCTGCAGTAGTCACAGGTAGTTATAGGTGTTCAATTAAGTGTTAATAATGAAACTAATACATTATTAGTACAGCATCTTTCACACAGAAAATATAGCTCACAGTGTTTTACATAAAATCACAAAGAAAACATTTAAGTAAATAAAGCCAAAAAGTTTCAAACAAACAATTAAAAACAAAATAATGATAATAATGAAATAAATCAGGCGTTAAATGCAACTCAAAGTGCTTCACATTAACAATAATATAAAAATTAAACAATCAGAAGTTTCAAAAGGATAAACACAATAACAAAAGGTTATTATTAAAAGGGTAAATAAGGCCAAAACATGTAGGTCACATACAGGGAGTTAAGCACCTTAAATGACCCGTGTGTGGAGCCGTGTGTGTTATTTTAATGGTAAATATGAACCTGACCGTGAACCAGTGTTACAGGATTCCTCAGTGATTCCCACCTTGTCTCAGTCAGGTTCTCCTCAGTCAGAGGAAACTCCCTGCAGCGTTCAGAGAGGAATTGCATGAGCGTCGCCAGGTGCTGCCGGGTGATAGGTTACGCAGCTCTCTGATGGTTATCCTATAATGGTTTGTTCGGGTGGCTGCTGCTTTGCTGCTTTGCTGCTTTGCTGCTTTGCTGCTTTGCTGCTGCCTCCCAAACAAACAATAATAATAATAAATCAAAAAAAACATTATTTTTTATTTTATTAAAATATATTTAAAAAAAATAAAAAAAAATAAAAAAATAAACAGCAATAATAAATTTAATCAAAGTAATTCCGTGGATTTTGATCTAATATTGCTTGATTTACTAATAATAGTTAGTTTCGCACTTAATTTTATTTGGACAAAATTCTTCCTGTTAAGACGACATTAAAGGTTGATTATCAGGCTGTTCCCACACATCGTTCGTAGCTATACTTATGAAAAGTAGCACTGTAATTTGTGTATATCCCACAAAATCTATTTGTATTTAATCCACGTAATCATGAACCAGGAAATATAAATAGCAAAAACGGTTGGGTCAACAAACTTTGGACTTTCACCAAGGAGACCGCCGTTTGTGTCTCGTGTGAAACCAGAAGTAACATCACTTCTGTAGTTATTTAAACCCAAACTGCGATCTTTTCCTAAATCTAACTAAGTAGTTTCCTGTGAAGTTTGTTATGAAAAGACTGTCTGCCTGTAACAAGCGTAAATTGACAGGTGTTGCTGGACATTCGTAGGAAAACTCATGAAAAATGAGGATTAACTTTTTGTTGTGATATGAGAGTTTTGGCTGATTTTGTTAACTGAAAAGATACCAATGCCGGCAAATTAGTGCATCCTTAAATATTATGTTTATCTTTATAAAAAAATGTACCGTGCCGATTTTGCATCCAGAAAATGTGCAACAATTAGGCACGACGACACCGAAAAAAACAGTCAAAGAGAACAACAGCAGGGGAGTGCTAAAAGCATTTGCGTTCAAGGGGCCTTACAAAATGAAATGGAGGAAAAAGAAAACACAAATTAACAGAAAATGTTGTCAAAATGAATCATCGTAATGTTCCTCAGCCTGTTTTTGTTCTTGGCAACATGAATGAAAGAAATTTAATTTCACACCACTTATATTTACACACAAAGCTCTCTCTGCATCTCGCTACTCCAACTTCTCTAACTTCTCTTTTCTCTCTCTACACGTCATTTATTCATGTTCTCTGCGTAGACAGAAAATATTGTGCAACGGCAGTGACCTTTGACCCCGTGAACATTAAACGTCTCGAGTTGGTCATTGTTGACTCGTGCCTCCGACAGGCAGCCGTCAGCTGTTGTTTTGACTTTCTTTGCACTTCGATCCAACTCTGAGGTTAGATAAGGTGTGTGTGAGAGAGAGCCGGGTCAATGTGGTTGTTAGTTAGCAGAATGCAGACTGTAGGAGAAATACAGGAATCTACAATCATCTGAACAATGTTTATTTTCTCCAAAACTCAAATAGTTGCATTCATGAACTTAAAGAGAGCACAGGACACATATCATCTGGTGTATCAGAGCTGCGGCCGCATGTGAGGGTGACAAATAGTGAGTGAAAAGGGAGTGCAGCCTTTAAATAGGGAGTGATCAGGTGAACTTAATCAGGTTAATGAGGAGTGACAGAGGGTGGAAAACAAGAGCCAATCAGGGATGAGGAAAGGAAGTGAAACAAATAAAAGAAACTAGGGGTTATTTACTACAGAAATCCTTGAATTTCAGGACATTTGTGAAACATTTGTGACATTGATGGTGGAGGTTCAACCCATGTTGGTGTTTTCATGCTTGTAACAGCAGGTTTGGTGATTTATATTTCAGTTGAGTAGAAAGACGCCCTCCTCTTCTTAGAAAAACAATCTTTTTGTTCTGGAAAACAGTTTTAATCTTTCTGTTCCTTTTCCAAACAATGCAAATGATGAAACTTGTGTTTATCCCCTTCGAAGATATCAGATGTGATATTGTGTATATTTAAATGCTTAATGAACATGCATTGGTCATGCAAATAATGGGGTTGGTTGGTGTTCATACTGAGACAGTTGCAGGCAACATGTCTGTTATCCAAAGTAGGATTCAGAGAAAGATGCAATTTAAACAAAACAAAAAATTAGCTGTTAGAGTTTAGTTTTACTCATGAAGTTTTTGGGATCACGTAAATCATAATGGTGAAATACGGTAAATTGTTTTTAACATGACTTTAATTATTTTGTATATTGCAAGAGGAAAACATCAGAGTGACTCAGCTCTTGTTACTGTAAGTGTCCTCCTGATCTCACCATGATGATGTCCGTGGTGTCCAGGGCTCACGGACGCTCAGCACATCTTATCTTTCAGCGTGTGTGGGACTCAAAGGATTCACATCTCTTGACTCTCCAACGAGCGTCAGAGCAGCTCCAGCCCTGAACTTCCTGCAGAAACCTCCTGCCTCGGCTCCTCTTATGCCGACTTTAGCCCTGATTTTATGCTCGCCGACAGTTTTTGGAGCTCTCGGACAAAAACCAAGCGCTCGCATATTTGCGCTCAAGTGCTGAACCGTCCAAAGTCAATGCCAAAATTGTTAAAACGTGACAGTACTCTTTCTAAAGTACCACAGGCACCGTCAGGGCTCGAGGCATCTAAAATCCCAAAACTCACTATCAACATGTTCAGTGGCATGTTAACGGAGGTTGCATTGAGTTTCATTATGATGCTTTCAAGCTCTATTCAGTAAAAATGAGTACTGGGTGAAGGTAAATTCAAAACATAAAAATGTTGTTTTTGGAAAGAAACATGAATAAATCCAGTTGTTTGAAGGAGCTGTTTTCACAGCAATATAAAATAGATATTAGAGAGGGAATTATGACCTGTTTAACTTCCTAACACTACTTCTAAGTGGAATTTCAGTGATATTGGTATTGACTACTAAATTTCCGGTATCGTAACATCCCTAATAGGAACTTTACTGTGTTGCGAATAAAGTTGTTGTTGCACATAAAGAAAACAGGCTATGAATACTAAAGAGGTGTGGAAACAGGCTATTACGTGATCTGCTGTGCCAACGACAACATCAAGGAGCTTGACTACGCCTCCGTGTCACTTCTTGCGTGTGTTTTCGTGACCTTATCAGGGATTCCTGTGAAAGATCTTGCAGCGTGTGATGTCCTGTCGCCGGTCATTCATGTAGTGTGAAAACCACAACCACTTCAAGACTCTAGATTACAAAACAGCGAGTTGTGCGTAGTGTGAACAGTGCAGAGATCGGATGACTTTGAAAGTGTTGCAGTGTGAACTTGTCTTTTTAGAGGGACCTTGTCCCTTTAAGAGGCGGTGGTCCGTCCTCAGCTGACGGAGGGTGGAGGGGGTGAAACGGTCAGGGAGTGGTCGGCGACGGGAGATAAGTTTGTCTTCTCTGTCACGGTGCAAAGAAGAAGTAGACGTGTAGTTTTCAGTGTTTACTGTGTCAGCATGTGATGATGTAACATTACAGCGTCACGGCTACCATGTTTACTTTAGATATTTAGTATTGTCCTGAATGTATTAGAAATGAATGTGGTGATAAAGACCCGACTGAGAGAGGGCAGTGAGGGATTGTGAGAGGGTTATGAAGAGGAGAGAGAGTTAAAGAAGGAGGGGGAGGAAGGAGACATATGCTTCTAAGGTCACAGCTGTGTGAGAGAGGGTGAGACACGTTTTTTTACTCCTCTTCCCTCTCAGTTTTGTTTTTCATCTGACTGTTTTTTTAGTTTTCTCCTCTTCACCTCGTCCCACCCCTCTTTCATCTGTTTTCTGTATTCCTCCCCTCCTTGCTCCTTTTAACTGTGTTTCCTGACTCGATGTCATCGTAGTCTTCCTCCTCTTCCTGTCTCACCGTCCCCTCTCCTCCTTCCAGGACAATATAGAGATGGCACTGCTTGGCACGGCGAGTCCTCAGGCCACAGCAACATAGCGGCCGGTTAACATGCAACATGCACATATGAAGAGAGAGGCATTCAATGCTGAGAATGAATGAATGAAAATCACAGTGTTATGGGAGGAATATCTTATCGTCCGCACACATCTGTTGAGCAAGAACATTTTCTGAATAAGTATTTCTGAGGCAGTGTTCAGACAGCTAACATCAGCCTTTTCATGAAATGTTGTACACTCATTCACGTCCCCCCTCAGGATGAATTGTAATAACTTTGGTGATCCGTTAAGAATAGTGCTGATTTAAGAAAGTATAACCATATAATTGTCTCACCGGTACCTGAATGCATGGAGACAATGAGCCCATGGGCACAGACATGCAAAAGACCACACCACCTCTCCTACACGAGCAAGACACGCAGACTCTATGGTTGTTTAGCCTCGTTTTTCTTGTTTTGTGTCTCTTTGTGGTTGCTTTGTGTCTTAGTGTAGTCATTTTGTGTCTATTTGTAGTTGCTTTGTGTCTTTTTGCAGTCATTTTGTGTCTCTTTGTGGTCATTTTGTCTCTTTGTAGTTGCTTTGTGTCTCTTTATGGTCATTTTGTGTCTCTTTGTAGCTGCTTTGTGTCTCTTTGTGCTCATTTTGTGTCTCTTTATGGTCATTTTGTGTCTCTTTGTAGCTGCTTTGTGTCTCTTTGTGCTCATTTTGTGTCTCTTTGTAGTTGCTTTGTGTCTTAGTGTAGTCATTTTGTGTATTTGTAGTTGCTTTGTGTCTTTTTGCAGTCATTTTGTGTGTCTTTGTGGTCATTTTGTCTCTTTCTAGTTGCTTTGTGTCTCTTTGTGCTCATTTTGTGTCTCTTTGTAGTTGCTTTGTGTCTTAGTGTAGTCATTTTGTGTCTATTTGTAGTTGCTTTGTGTCTTTTTGTGTGTCTTTGTGGTCATTTTGTCTCTTTCTAGTTGCTTTGTGTCTCTTTGTGCTCATTTTGTGTCTCTTTGTAGTTGCTTTGTGTCTTAGTGTAGTCATTTTGTGTCTATTTGCAGTTGCTTTGTGTCTTTTTGTGTGTCTTTGTGGTCATTTTGTCTCTTTCTAGTTGCTTTGTGTCTCTTTGTGGTCATTTTGTGTCTCTTTGTAGTTGCTTTGTGTCTTTTTGTAGTTGTCATTTTGTCTCTCTGTGGTTGTTTTGCCCCTTTTCATAATTGTTAAGAGTCTCTTTTCAGCTGTTTTGCATCTCTTTGTAGTCTTTATGAGTCTCTCCCTGGTTGGTAGACTACCTGTCTCTTTGAGTGACAGTTTGTAGGTGAAAATGATGGGAGGCCCCTGACACTTTGGGCCCCTGGGTCCTGTTCCTGGAAGGCTTACTCAGTAATCCATCCATGCCTGAATGCACCAACGCAGCCTTTGCATATTTGTAATGTTTTCCGTCTGAATGTCCAACAAGTCAAGACTCCATCTGTTGCTTTTTGCATCTCAAGTGATATAAAACAGCCAAGATAGTAATCACAGGAAGTCCTGTTACACAGCAGGTTTTTGGTGGCATGGCCCTTTAGCACGCAACTGCCCGTCTCATCTCTGTGACTTATTAACCAAGCCACACCCTTCCACATATCACACACACACACACACAGAGCAACAGAAAGTAAGGGAGGTCAAGAGGAGAAAGAAAAATGAGAGACGGAGGGGAGGTGGGCAGAGAGAGAGAGAGGGGTGTGTGTGTGTGTGTGTAGTCGTGCATGTGTGAATTTGTCTATATAAAGGAAGTGCAGGCCAAAAGCTTCTGACCCTGATCGCTCACACGGCATATGTATGAACACACACTTTGACTTTTCCTTCATTTTGCTTCGAAGCGTCCTTCCCTGAGAGGGGGTCCTCTCGCTTCTCAGGGCCGAGGCTGCGAGGGGAGGGGCATGTGTGTGTGTGTGTGTGAGAGGGAATCCAGTTACAGGAGTTGTGCAATGTTTGGACCCTCAACTGGAAACCAATGGGAACTGACCTCGCTGCCCTCTCCCAACTTATCTGCTCCTCCTTCTCCTCTCCTCTCCTCTCTTCTCTTCGGTCCTGTATTTCATTGCAGTTATAAAATGAGTTAAAGGTAAAACTATCAGAAACTCTCAGGTAGAGCACAGGTAATAAATGTCATTGGCCATTTTTACCAATCGGCGAAGTGTCACAAATATCACCGTTGTTTGATGCGGACAGGACTCACTCAAGTCACAGGCTGTGTTGATCAAAGTATGATCAAGCAACGGCCGGGCCGGTGTCAAAGCAGCCCGCCATCGGCTCCGTCACATCTCTGAAAACGTTGCAGCGGCGTTATTTGTAAATTGACCACATGTTGGGAATCTAAACGGTTACTGTCTTGCATATAAATACTTAATATTAACAGCTTTTAGCCTGGCCTTAAATCTTACAAGTCTGACGGCCGGACCGGTCTCAAGGCACCCCGGTGCCAGCGGCTCCGTCACATCTCCGAAAACGACCGCAGCAAATTTCCAAACGTGTTATTTGGATAAACTGACCACATAATGGGAATGTAAACGGTTACTTTCTCGCATTAAAACATTTTAAATCTCACATCATTGACGTCCGGTCTCAAGGTTACGTCTCATACTCAGAAACTCTTGCAAACATCCAGGCCTTTCTCACGTACACAAATTAACATACTATGCCGTGTGAAAGCACTACATAGTCCACTTTACGTACTTACTATGACTAGTATGAATTGTATGTTAGTATGCGAACCCTTGAACTAGTCTTGTCTGTAAATGGACGACTGCCCTCAGGTGTTTGGGGTATTTTTTGTTTTCCCAAAACACAAACACTGTGATATCATATTCAAATATCTTTGGCAGCTCCAGTAGAGTTTGTCGGCAAGAAATGTTTTAGTGCATCTAGAGGTGCTTTCAAATGGCGAGCAGTTGATTCCGCCGCCTCCATTGCCTCCGATGTAAACACAGCGGCAGCTGAGGTTGACGGCTGCAGCACTCCTTCCAATAGAAGCAGGAAAATGTCCACTTTAAAAATCACAAAAAGCCATATCATTGGATTATTTTTGTGCCATTCATGTGTGCTGAAAACTCAAATCGCTGCAGCCTCGAGCTTTATATTTGGAATTAATGGGGTGCCATCTTTGACCACCACCACCACCAAAGCGTCAACATCTTGCCTGGGAAACCTTTTTATGCTAACGCTCCCATCATTGGTCAATCTGTAACCAACCCGGGACTCCGGCCGCACCTCGTCTTTGTCCCTTTATTACTGAAACGTGTCCAAATAATCCCAAAGATGCCATAAAATCAATAAAGATGCATAACCTCCCACTACGACTGCACCGGAGCCTTGTCTGCTTTTGCATCCACCGCCCTGACAAATTACCGTTTTATATCTGAATGCTATCGACAGCGTGTCGGGAGGATTTTAGACGCCGCTATGAACTGAGGTTGAACCCTCGGCGGTACGAGCAGGCGGACATTATTTCTGTTATTTCTCTTCTCGTGCTGATTGTCAGTGCGCTCATCAGCTACATCAAACGACAGTGAACCCCAAGTGAAGCCGCTGCATAGTTAAATAACGATACTATTAAAGGACACTCTGAGTCTAACAGGAGTCGGGTTTAGACAGAAACACATTTATATGTGTGTGTGTTTTCCTTTGATAGGTCTTTCTGGAGCTGCTCTGGGAAAGTGCTGCGTGTTCGTTCATGGGTGTGGGCATAACCAGACGTGAACCGTGTACATATGTGTGTGTGGACCCTGTGATGACATAAACAGAGTGTGGCTGACTGGGGCAACCCAACCCTCCCCCCCGCCCAAAACACACACACACACACACACACACACACACACAGGGCCGGGGGTGTTGGAGAGAGGCAGCACTGACCCAGATAGTGTCTCTGTCCCACCCTCTCTCTCACAGGCACTGTAAAAAATAAGCTCAGCAAGAGTTTTTATTTCCCCACAGAGTCCTGGTGTAAATGTTTAGAAATGTCTGTCAGAAAATATTAAATTAAAATATCACAATATCCCAGATGTTAAGTCTTTACACACCGGGGGGTTGGTGAATATTATGCAGTGAAGAAGCGGCGTAATTTATAACGTTATCAACCAATCACGTTGTTGTGTGGAACGGGTTGAGTTGCGCCTGTATTTATGAAACAACAACACGGAGGTTCCGCAGTCTGAACCAAGACGGCAAACTTTATTAATCCTTTCAACCTTGACAAAAGCAGCGCAGACCAGATCCACTCCTTCTGTTCTTACCTTTAATATTCGTAGGTGAGTATTTTGCATTTTCGCGTCGTTTTTCCGTCATGCCTCCGGTGTGTAACGGTCTTAAAAAGTACGTCTACAGTAAGCCAGTTTAATAAACAACCTGCAGCATTTTTGTCACCTAAAAACTGAACTTTTTAAAAAATGGTCTCCAGAGTGGATGCATCTTAAATCCCCGGCTTGGTGTTTCAGGAACATTTTAAGAGATTTTGCAAAACACTAAAGTCACCTGTAACTTTCTTTTGACGTCTCATTTTAAATGTCAGTGTAGCCGATCAATTAGCACAGCGCTCACTTACGTATCTTGATATTGTCGGACAACGGCGTGATCATAAATGAATGATTTTAGTATTAATGAGAGGCTATTAAATCACTATTTGATGCTTGTTTCATTTCCGAGAATGAGAACAACAAAATGATGAATTTGGCTTTAATAAAACACAGTATATGTGATCACAGAGAGGGACAGAACAGAGGTTTAACGGGCTGAGATTAGCAGAGTAACTGGACTGTGTCTGCTGATCAGTTCCCATTTGGTGAAGGTAAATGAGGGACGTTTAAAACCCATGTTCCAAGTTGCAGCAAAAAGACGTCATCCCGATCTGTCTTCCCAACCCGATCTCATGGGAAGGCGTGTAAATAGCACATAATTTCTGTGTGTCATGACAACGCATTTCAGGCTTTTCGCGTGCCATTTAACGCCACGATGTTAATGTGAAATGTTCGCAGTTAGGTTTAGGCAACAAATCCACTAAGTTAGGTCTCGAGAAAAAAACATCACAGTTGGACTAAAAATAAAAAATAAAATACAGAAACAACGTAACATAAGTACAGAAAACATGCTACAAATGTCACTAAGAACACGTCACAAATGTTTACATGAAATGTAAAACTTTGTAATTCAGTGTTCTTGTTTTGGTCCAAATCAAGTTAAACGACATCCTGCTCACATGGAGTTCTTTCTATTTTGGCCTTGTGCTACTGAGAATATAAAACGCTCTCCAAATAAGACAAAATTAGAAAACACAGTCTTATATTGTAATGAAGCAGCAATTGCCAGAATCCAACTTTGTGTTGCTTCCAGCTGTCTGTGTGATCACACATCTGATCGCACGATACACGTGTTGTCATTCTGTCTGTGTAAAAACTGCATTAAATCACATAGCCACAGGTGAGAGGGAGAGACGATCACACCTTTATTTTTATTAGTGTATTCCTTTGTCATTTTTTGCAGTAAGTGCATCCAGAACCTCTCCTGTCAGGTCTCCATCTTTTGCGGTCCCACATCAGAAAAATGACCAATCAAAAGATATTTAAATGTTTCTGCTTTAGCTAGTAGATGAATTAAACGTATTGTCTTAAATCCCATTCATTGTTTCAGTGACAGCGTTTGAATCCCAGACCAAAGTGAATGACAAATCCAGACAAGACACGACTCCTCCGCTCTGCTCGGCTCCCTACGGCCCGGCAGTAACAGACTGGTTGTTCTGAGCGGGTGTGAATGTGTGGGACCGTATGAGGATGAAGCAGAGTGTTCAGTTCACGCTCAGTCAGCCTTCGCCGGTTAAAAATAGATTTTTAAAAATGTTGAGATTGGCCTGTTTGAAGCCCGGAGACAGATCCTCTAGTGGACGGCAGCAGAACGACACATCTAGTCCTCATATATGGGGATTTTTAGGTCTGCAACTAATTTCACTGATATTTTGTCTTTCCATTATTAAATGTCAAAAGTTGTGAACGAATTATCATCACAACAGTCCAAAACCCAACCTTATTCTATTAACAATGCTATAAAAGAGAGAAAAGGAGCAACTCCTCACATAACAGAAGCTGGAACTAACGAATGTTAATGTCATTTTGCTTAATAAATGACGTTTAAAGGGACTATTTGTAAGATTCAGAAATGCTGCTTAACAGCGACACCTGTGGCCTTGAAATCAACGAAAGTCAGCGTCGAGCTTGCGCTTGCTCGCTCTACATAGACATGAATGAGCAGCGCTCAAAACAGTGAGACGACAGACGTCAGCTAAAACCACAATATCACTCTATATTTCAGCTGCTTGGCAGTAATGTTAGCTGACCAGACAAAGGTCTCTCCATGAATCAATGCTGATCCTAGTGTTGGCTTTTCCTGCTCAGCGCAGGCTTCAGCAGTGGGGCTCCTCAACGAGTTACGTTATCGCCTCCCGACCGCAGCCAGCAGCCGAAGACACCTCGGAAATCGGGGGTGGGAATTGGGAATGACATCACACCCGAGTTGACCGTGTTTCGGTACAACCAGTCGGAACACTTAACGGGGTTTGCTCCAGCCAGGTTAGCTATTGCTGTTTTCACAAGCTGGTATTTTGTGCACACAAACACCGTAGCACACATGTCCACAGATAGAAGTCGGACAGTATACTGTGTGCATATGACTGATTTAACGAGACACAAATAAGACTATAAGTGCTAATAAACAGTATTTGCTGCAGCTTCTTTACTGCTGATGCGCTCCGTCTTGGATGTCGAGGTTGGGGTTGGTGAGGTTCGTCTGACTTTCTGAGTCAACGGGTGACGTCACGGTGACTACGTCCACTTCTTATATACAGTCAATGGCAGTAACACACCTTTAGGGCTTCAGCTATATTTTCCATCCAAAACAGGCGACTAGTTTACACTCTATTGGAACTTGGAAGCAAAAGAATAGTTCACCGTGGCTTCTAGAGAACTAACCTCATCTGATCAGGTTGTAATTCAGCTTTTGAATGAATGTGGGTGGGGTCATAGAAAGGTTTCGCTCTTTTGTCGACTCAGCAGTGACACAGTTTCAGTGAAGAGGTCTTCTCTCTCTCCGTCTGTCCGTCTTCAAGTCCTACTCGTCCCCCTCTACCCCCACCCTGACTTCCTGTGGTGGGATCAGAGGCTGACAGGGTCACACCCACCCCACCCTTTTTTATTCCTGGAACTCCACAGTGAGACCCCCCCCCCCACTCACACACACACACACACACACACACAAACACACACACATACTCTTGTCACTCCTCATTTACACACATACAACATGCACTCTCACTCAGTCTCCCACTATCACTACTCATTAGTGCTGCTTTCTCCACACACACACACACACAAATACTCACGCACGCACACACACGCACGCACGCACACACGCACGCACACACACACGGTCCTTCCCCTTGACTGCCTCGTCCGCCAGCAGATGTGGATCAAGTGGGATTTGCCAAAGATTGTCAGTGTTTGCTTGGTTCTGTTCGGGGTGGTAGGATGAATGGGTGTGGTTTGTTACGCTGCAGCACAGCTACAGAAAGTTCAGACGACTTAAAAAATTGAGTGTGTTTTATTTTTTTCTGTGATTTACTGCTTACGTGGCTCTGTCTGAACTCCACCTAGCTTTAGCTCCACATTAGGTTTAAACAAGGAATTATTTGCAAATCCCATTGGATCCAGGTCTGGCTGCAGCACTCTGCTCCTCCAATCCAAAACCTTTTCAACAGATTTACTTTGGACTTTGTAAATAAGATACTCACGAGTTATAAAAGATAAATACGCAGAATTTAAGGCCTTGCGATGTAGAGAAAATATCAGACATTCTGTTTTTTATTGTCGCTGCATATGAAGATTTATGTGAGATCATTTGTATGTGACGGTGTAGAAATGTTTCCTTAAAGCCGCTGCTGGAGTTCTGCCCTTCAGCTGTGCTGTCCTTCAGCTCTTTCCAGCAGACAAAAACAAATCCTCCCTCCTCAAGACTGTCTGACACTCACCTAAAAATGTTAACAATGATGCTTTCGCAACTAGAAGAGGTGCTTCGTATCATCGGAAATTCTCCCCCCAAAATCTTGGCGATGAGAAAACGCGGAAGACAGAATGTGATTTGGCTCAGTGAGGTGAGCTGAAGCAGCTCCTGAGTTTCCATCCTGTGACCAACAATAGTTTGCATTTTCTCTGTCGGGTCAATTTACAACTTGATGAGGGATTAGAAGAAGGTGACGAGGACGTTCTGATTTCATTCAGGATGGTTTGATTGTTGAGGTGGGAGCCATTTATATTCATGTTATACATCCACAGAAGAGAGAGGGCAGGTTTCACATGAAAGAAGTGGTCAGTTACAGAAGAGAAGAAGTGATAACAAGGCCGGCCGAGGGGAACGGTTTGAAAACATCATGCAGGAACAAACCACCGAAAAACTGAACAGAAAAAGAAGACGACGGACGAAAGAACAAGTTGTAAATTCACTGTAACAATGTTGGAACACATTTATCGGAGGACCTTTCAGATTCTGGATGTTTAATTAACGTTAATTCTCGTAATCCAGACTTCTTGAACATCTTTCACTCATGCAGACATCATTTACATGTAGGGGGTTGCATAACTTCCTGTTTCCTGCACGTTTCATCTTCTTAACTCTATATACAACTACACAGGAAGTTGGGTATACAATTACATTTGTTTAGCTGACACTTTTATCCAAAGTGATAAAGTGCCCACAACGACAGGAAATCAACACATACAAGTATAAAAATGAATCAAACAGTGTGTTCTAATACCCATATTACCTATGCCAGAAGTATGCCAGAAAAAGATTTTAGTATACCTCAATATGTCAAATGCAGTAAGCCAAAAATACCAGGATGTCCTACTACCTTCTGTTGCATTATGCAGTTTGCTTTTCTGGGTATTCTGACCCACAATCGTCGTAGAAGATACGTCACATCGACTGAGCTACCAAAAAAGCGCAGACTGATGACAGCCTGATGCGACGGATATATGAGCAAGAGGGATAAAGTTCAAGGCGCAATGTTTAAGACTAAGCTATGTCCCAGTTATATGTACAGTATGTACTTTGTAAGGGCAGCTGCAGGATGTACTACAAGTAAAAAGTATGTGTTTTGGAACGCAGCCTCTGTTTGACTGCAGTAACAACGACTTGACTGCAGTAACAACGACTTGACTGCAGTAACAACGACTTGACTGCAGTAACAACGCGACTGCTTTCTCGCAGGAGGCATTGCCACTGCTTTACTACGACACAGTGCTAAAACCACAGCTGACCGATGCAATGTTCTGTGAAACCCCTGATGGAAACCCATTCTTAGAACATTAGGAGGCTTCCAGATATTGTGTGTTTTCTCCTCCAGCCGGGTTCGAGGTGTGTGAATGCTAAGAGCAGCTGCAGTCAGTGTTGCCAGATCTGGGGAGAGCAACAAGCAACCAGGTCCGTAGAAACGAGCCCAGGAGCCCAGCCAAAGGAAGCAACTCTCCCCCCAAAAAAGCCCAAAACAAGCGACCTCACCTACCTACTGTACCACAATATGAGAGAGACAAGCAGCCACTTGATCACTTCATATTTATGATGCAATGATTGCATGCATTGATTAGTTGCATACATTAAACTTAAAGAAGTTGAACGTTGCATTTCTTTTTTTGCATCCATCTTTAGCTTGTAACTTTACATTTTTCTTTTGAACTAAACTTAAAGAAGTTGAACGTTTCATGTTTTTTTTTAGCTTGTAACTTTACATTTTCCTTGTTCTTTCTTGCCCAACTAGATCGGCTTGATGTGCTCGTATATCCCATTTACAAAAACGCCAAACCGCCTTTGAATCGTCCCCCACATGAGGGCAGATCCAATCTTTAAATCCACTCTCTTTTTCCCAGTCTTTGTTGTACTTTTTGCCATATTTCGCCAACTTAGTACCGGGCATTGTTAGCTAAACTCCATCAACCCCGTGAAGATTTGCCTCACTACAACAACACTCTGAGTGGTGGCGGTGGCGGTTGCGGGGGTTGTGTATGGATCCTGCAACAGGACAATCTAGACCGGTATAGAGGAGAGAGACAGGAGCCCAGATAACTAAACTACACTTTAGAAACAAGCCCCCAAAAACTGCAACCTGCGACTACCAATATTTGTAAGCAACATTTCCGGAAAACAAGCCCAAAGTCACTTATGATGAAACACCCAAAATCTTTTATCTGCAGTGCATTGTGGTCCATTTCCTGCTGCTGTCGGTGTAGAAACCACATGGATTTCTTCTGTGATTGTTGAAATAGCAGCGCTGCAAAACCTGATGTAAAAAAAATACATCTGCTGTTAAACTCAGCGGTGTTACAGGGTCTGTTTGGACACATTTTGGATAAAGAAATAGAAAGTAAAGTATTAAGATACTCTGAAATGTTTCATGGAGGCCGTTTGGTGTACTTTCAGAGCGTGGCTGTGTGTGGGGGGGAAGGTGTGGCCTTTACCTTTGTTTAGAGACACAGAGGGGGCTCTGTCCCATCACAATGGGACTGAGAAACCAGTGTGTGTCCTCTCTCTCTCTCTCTCTCTCTCTGTGTGTGTGTGTGTGTGTGTGTCCTGTCTCTCTCTCTCTGTGTGTGTGGGAGGGAGGGGTAGTGCTCGCAGCCACACCCAGACTGATTGGCTGAGGCCACACCTCACAGTGGAATCCACTGGAGCTGGGTCACATGTCGGCCTGCAACAGTCTGCCTGCAGTAACCGGCTCAGCTAAACACACTAAACTCAACTAAAGAACAGATTAAAACCTCCCTGCAGGAAAGTCCAGTGATTCTGTCTGTTTTTTTAAGACTGACCTGGATTTGTCTCAGCACTGGATTCAGGATAAAGAAAGAAAGAAAATCTTTCCAATTTGTGAAGTTTACAGGACAGTAAGTACAATTAGTCTAGAATACAGTAATTCAACTTGTAATGCCTAAAAGCTTTTTATTACTGAATGCTGAACTTTTATCTTCCCGTGATTGTCGATACAGACAGGAAGTATAGAACTTCTTTCTGTATTTGAGCGTCTGTCTTTCTGTGAGAAAGGTGTGAAGTCACTTCACCATCACTTCCTGTCTGAAACTTGCCTCCACACGATGATTAATATCGAGCCACGCTGGATCGGTGAGTGTGACGGACGATACTTTAGTGTGAACAGAGCCACATAATTGGGCAACCCGACAAGATGTATCACATTCAAGGCCAAGTGTGGACGTGTAGATCTCACAGATTTTAAAACCACAACTCAGAAAACAAAAGAATTCCTCTGAAACAGCGTCTGTAACCGCATTCACATCAGCAACAGCTGAGCTTAAAGAGGAAGAGAGAAACATCGGAAGGGAAGTCATCCTCTTATACAACTTCCACTAGTGAAGGTCAGCAGTGTTCAAACCGTGGGACACGACCCGGCGGCGGGTCGGGTCGGCTGACTCAGTCGGTGTACAGAGAAAAATATAGATTTGATTTAATATCACATTAAAATTGTCTTGCTGCTTTTTGAAGACAATATTGTCGGAAGACTGAAATTACAACATGAAACTACTTCTGCGGCTTTAAATCACTTTGATTTGCCAATTAATCGAGTGGTTTAGCGTAATTTCCATAATTGCTTAATCATTTAAATCATCTCCAAAAAGCTCTCTGTGATTCATTCTGTCCTTTACGTGTTCTTCTTCTATGATTTAGATCATAATACTGGCAATTTTTCGATTCAGTTCTCATTTTGGGAACTTCGACTTGTTTTGTTAAATGGAAAAAAGCATTTGTAGATCAACATAATGTATGTATTGTTTTGGTATCGGCACAGAACCACGCTGGCATTCAGTGGAAACCCTCAAGTAGATGATTTAGTGCCACCCACTCTTTGTCGTTTTGGTCTTAGTTGCCTAAGATTTCACAAGTCGATTAGTTGTTTTTCATGCTGAATGACTTATTTCCATGAAACTTATGAGCACATATCTGGTCAGGCTGTTGTCATACACCGTTCAGAGCTACACCTACAAAAAGTAATGCACCATAAGTCGTATATATCCCACAAAATTAATCAAGAAAGAGTGACAAATGGCGCGTAGGGAGGAGGACGGGGTGGATAGGTGGATCAGAAAAACACACCAGACTTTCACCCAGACTTTCACCCAGACACACCCATGTGTGAAACCAGAAGTCGATGTTGATTTATTTATCACGTAACACTTTTGGTGTTATTTTAAGCCAAACCACAATCTTTACCTAAACCTAAACAAGTATTTTTGTTGCCTAAACCTAAGGAAGGTGTTTCCTGTGAAGACGTGTGAAGTTTATTTTGAAAAGACTGGAGAAGAAATTGATGCTGGACATTCATAGGAAAACGCACGAAAAATGAAGAATAACTTTTTGTAAGATATCATACGAAACCTTGTATAAGGATACGTTGAAACACCAGATCTAAAGCGATGCTTTATGGAGGAACTCTTGAGTGTTAGTCGACAAATCGAAGAATTTCTTTAGTCCAGGAAGGCTCTAGATGATTTACATCTTTAGAAACATTCAACATTGTTCTCAGATAGAGTCGTAGCACATTTAGATGTCAGAGAAAGGAAGAAGTGGACATGGAGAGAAAATGGAGACAGAGAAGAAGAAGAAGAAGAAGAAGAAGGGGTGTGTGCATTGCTAGAAGTGTGTGTGTGTCGAGTCCCTCTGCCTCGGCACTCCCCACACCTCTCTCTCTCTCTCTCTCTCTCTCTCTCTCTCTCGCTCTGTTTCTGTGTCTCTCGCTCGGCTTCCAGAAAAGGGTGTGTCCGCCTGCCTGCTCTGAAAGGGAGGGAGGGGTCAGTCCACGGCTACTCCTCCCTACTCTGTCTGTTATTTCTCTTTCGCTCTCATTCCCTCACTGGCAGCCTCAGGATTAGGCCTTTGTCTCTCTGCCTCCTCTCTCTCTCTCTCTCTCTCTCTCTTTGCCTTTCATTTTCTATCTCTTTTTAAGCAGAGTGTGTGTGAGTGTATATGTGTGTGTGTTGTTACCCCCCTCTTCTGGCAGATTTTTGAGAAGAGGTTTTCTTTAGCCAGCTTTTAGAGCAGAGGTAATGCTTGGAGCCATGCTTCCCCTCCTCCTCCTCCTCCAAACTCTAGCATGCCATTTCCTGTCTCACTTCCTCTCCTACCTGTCTTCCTCCCTTCTTATCTCTTCTCCTCCCTTTTCCACATTTCCCTTCCTCTTCTCATGCTTCCTTCTCTCTCTCACTTTACTCCTCATTCCTTCTTCAAATCCTTTAGCAAATCCCCTCCTTTCACCCTCTCTCCCCCTGGCCTGGAAGTTTTGGCCTTTTTTCTTTTTTTACATTGTTCTCACCCTTCCCTTCCCTCCCCTGTTTTTCTCTCTGCCATTTCTCCCCACCCCCCCTTCCTCAACTATCACCTCCTCAGCCCCCTTTCCTCTCCTTCCCTACCTTCTTCCTCTGCTTGTCATAGATCCCTCTCACCTTCTGTCTCTTCTCCTCTTCCTCCTCAGTGCCAGTCGACTCCTAAGCAGAAGAAGAGTGCCGTCGGCGCCCAGAAGAAGCAGAAGAGCCCGGCAAAACAGAGCACCCTGACCCAGCAGCAGCAGCAGCAGCAACCGCCGCCGCCGTCGTCATCGCCACCGCCGCCGGGAGCCCGGGAAGAGGAGGAGAAGGAGGAGGAGGAGGAGGAGCCGGCGACCAGGCCTCGGCCGCCGCAGGAGAAGCAGGAGGAGGAAGCAGGCGAGGAGGAGCGAGAGGAAGTGGCGACACAGTCTGTGAAGACGAAGGAGGAGGAAGAGGAGGAGACAGTCATGCCGTCTGTACAGATCAAACCAGAGCCGGAGGAGATGGAGTGCACGGTGAGGAGGGGGAGGTTGGGTGGAGCTGATTTGTTGATTGATGATGAGGATGAGAGTCAGGCGGGTGTGGCCGCAGACTCCCATCGCTCACTATCAGGTGTGTTTGATCACGTTGAGTTCATTCTATCGATGGGATTAACCGAATATTAATTTGTCAAACGATACGACTCTAACTTCTCTTAGTGTTCCAACTTAAGGGAGTCAAATCAGAACCACGGCCTCAATTTCACACCAATCTCACAATTAAACGACATACCTTTCTGTAATAATAACAGCGTACTCGCCACCTTAATTGCGGAGATCTGGGAACACGACAAGATCGCCAAAGGCTAAACGCAATAAACAGGTCAGACGATCAGACTGTAAACAAACCTCCAAAGTAGCCAAACCTATTTGGAAGAAAAACAAATGTGCCCATCCCCAGACATGCCAAACCGACATCAAAGAACTAGAAGGACGTCTGTTGCGTCGCCTCACGTCGCTTTCATCTTGGCCAAAAAGCCGCGGGTGTCTGTATTCATCATTCAAAAAAGGAAAAACAGGAAGAAGACTTCTTGACTTGATTTGTTTGCTGAGTTTTCATATCAGAAAGAAAAGCATTCAGTTAATTGGTCAGCTGTTTTTCCCCATTAACTAATCAATGGTTCATATAATCTGTAAGAATAACACAGCTTTGTTATTCTGTCGATTTCCAAGAGAGGAAATGAAACAGATCTGAGGAGCTAAAACAAAAGAATGTTTGGAATTTATGCTCGATAAATGATTGATCCTTTATGATTTTCATGTTTGAACAATGGTAGCGTCAGCAGCTGGCCTCTGACAGCAGGGTCAGCACACCAGGAGGAAATCTCTGGAAAGGGAAAGTGAATGAGGAACCCCCTCATTGTCCTCAGTAAATGCTGCTGGAGAGCCTTTGAGCAAAACGTCGAACCCTCTATATCGACTCTATGGAACAGCGTGTGTAAAGATGTTGAGGAGTGTTGAGGAGTGTTTCTGCTCTGTCGACGTGATGTCAGGAGTCTGGAGCTCAGGTCGTCCCGACGGATGGAGGAAAAGATGTAGAAAATCATAAAACACATTTAATTGCTCTCACAGCGTGTTGACATTTGTGGTTCTGCATTTGCAAAGTTGACCTTTTAGTTTGTTTTAATCCTGAGTGACTTTCAGGGAGAGTATGGGCCGAGCAAGCTCCAATGAAGGGGTCAGAGGTCAGAGCAGCACCAAAGCGCCCTGACAAGAGACTGTGTGAATCATTTTGAGGAGAAAACCTCCTCTTAAAGAGAAACTCCTGTTAGGGTTACCCGGCACAATGTCGCCTTAATGCCCCAGTGGTTTTATTTCTCAGGATCAAACTGCTTCAGTCTGAATGTCGGGTAGTAGATGAAGCTAATTTGGAGCGCAGAGATTCATCTTTTTCCTGTAATGCCGTGTCTTTCAGTCGACTTCTCTTTTTTATTTTTACATATGACTTTTTACTCTCTCAGATTTACATGTCTCAGAGGATCTGGGTAGTGTAAATAAGATAATGCACTGTAATTTGTTTATATAAGCCACAAAATCAATTTGCATGTAATCCACATAATCGGAAGTTTATTTTCAAAAGACTGTAAAGCATGTGACGAGCGGGAATTGACATGTTCGTCATGTGTTGGTGGACATTTGTAGGAAAACGTGCGTCCATATATCATACGGAGGATACATTGAGATAAACATGACAAAGTCCAAGCCTTTAAATCACGGCCAGACAAAGCGACAAAATAAAACACATCATAGCAAAAGACTTTGAAGTTATCTCCCCACTTCTACATGAACTTATTCTCCTTTGTGCCACTTAAGTGTCAGTCAACCTCCTCTATACTGTAATTTGCTACTGTATGTCCGTCGTATCTTTACTGGTTATAGTTTCAGTCTGTGTTTGGCACATGTAGTCATGATTTTCCAGATAGAGTTGAAGGAGTAATGTGCAGCATTTGCAGCTGCATTTTGGACTCTAATCATTCAGCAATGTCTGGAGCCAGAAATTCCCATATGTCTTTTACATTACATTACATTTATTTGGCAGACACACACTGCTCATAGCGTTTTTCCTGCAGTGTTTAGAATAATTACTGATGTAAACAAACACTAAACGGCACCAGAAACTATTCATAACTAGTTGTTGTTCTGAGGATTGTGAGGATGAAGGGAGTTTCCGGCCCTTTTGTCCTGAACACCTTTGTCAACATTTTAATGTGGATTATACCTTTGGGAATTTATATGATCTATCATTAGGCGTTGACATTATTTGGTCTACTTCTTGTCTACCAAAAGGCCATATTAAAAATATACTTAGTGATGAAGATGCATGGTTACCTGGCCGCCTTCATGGCTATTAGAAGAGACTAACTCATTTTTACGAGTGTTGTTTGTGCCGGCTGGTTGCTGTTTTCATTGTGATTAAGGACATAATGATTATTGATGGCTAGACTTTCTGAATGCTAATTAAATATAATCACATGTAATAAAAACTTTGCATGTCGCCCTGGCAGCGCGGGCATGTTGCTACACCTTTTCATGCTTTATAGGTAGGTCCTGTACCCTGTTATAATCGGAGACACATGAGGGTATTGAATAAAGGGCGTGAGCGGTAATGATAAGGTGTCACAGGCACGCCATGGCGGCCGTTAACCCGGCCTGCGTACTGAGGAAGGAAGGGAAGGGTGTTGTCAGCTGGATGGGGTGGAGGATGGATGGGTGAGGTATGAAGAGAGGAAACTGTCGAGAGGGAGGCGAAGATGGGGAGAGAAAAAAAGAAACAATTTGGCGGCGAGGAGATGAGGAAAGAGTGCAGATGGAGAGATCGATGTGAAGGTGGAGAAGGAGGTGGAGAGGGTGTGGACGGTCAGATAAGGAATCCATTTTGTCTTCCTCTGTGTTGCTTTCGACGTTTTTTTTCCCCGGCCCACTTGGCTCTGTACATCTAGCAGAAAGGAGATGCTAACTGAGGCTAACTGCCACCATTGGTTTTCATTAGGAAACAGTGCTAACAGCCTTTTTAGTGGAAATGCCAGGCAAGTGGAGAGATGTTTTTTTTGTCTATGACCACACAAGCTGCAACCCAATCTCACGGGAAGGCGTATAAATAGCACAACATTACATTCTGCGTGTCATGAGGACGCATTTTAAGCTTTTCACGTGTCATTTGTACGCCGCGCAACAAAACTACGGTAACAGCTGCAGTTAGGTTTAGGCAACAAAATTACTTAGTTAGGTTTTGGAAAAACCTCATGGTTGGACAACATAACACAAGTACGGAAAAAACGTCACCAACAAAACACGGGTCTCCTGGTTGAAAGTCCTGTGTTTGTTGGACCCATCCACCTCCCATATTTACGTGGATGCGTTTACATTGGACTCAGTACAGACTAAATGGCGTACACATGACACGCCAAAAGCAAGAATGACGTTCTTATTGCACGCTAGATGCTTTGCGCATTATCGTGTCATTCATACGCTTTTTCCTGCAAACAGGCTGCAATCAATTGAGAAGGTCAAAGGAGTATTTGAGGTTTTGAGAACACATACATCAAAATCAAAAGATTGTTTACTCCTCTGCTCCCTGCTAACGCTTTAGCAGACACTTTGTAGAGTGACATTATCCAAAAGTACATTTTGATTTTTAAATTGCAAGTGACTTTATAGAATATAAAACTATATATAATTAGTCTGGAGCTGTTTTAGATGAATACTTCAGGTACATTCATCCACTTTGAGCAGTACATTTCCTTCCATTCACCTCCTGGAGCAGCAGAGAAACTAATCCTCACAAGTCCTGAGGCCACTGGAAACCTTTATGGATTAAAAATTGAGAATATTTTGATTCCTCTATGACACATTTTGACAGTTTTCCCTCCCTGGAAGCTGCGAGTTTTGGTCAGAAGTTTGAACTCTTGGCTCTTTGGGTCCCCGTCATGTCAAATTGGACCCACAATCCTCGAAATCCCCCCAATCCAGACTTCTATTTTCCTTTGTGATGGTGTGTGAGGATGTGGGATTGGCTCTGGGAGGTAACATTAAGAGGGAAGTCGCATGCAGGGCAGGAAACCAGCTGTTCTTCGTCCTCCGCTTTGCATCTCTTAAGTTAGAATTTAGCAACATCATGTAGACAGTGCGCTCCCAGCAGGTCACATGGTCAGGTCAAGTTCCCAGTGTCCCCTGTGGTGGTTTGTCTTCATTTCGGTTAAAATTGGATTAAGATTGGGTGTTGGTGGTTGAGGTTATAGGCTAAGCCCATAGCTATATTATGTGTGCAGAGTCTTAAGAAGTAATTGAATTGTAAATGAATAGTTTGTAACAGTGAAATGAGCCCTCCGTGTCACCTTTGCAGAGGCTGATAAATTAAATGAACTTCACCCGCTAAGACTCATTTTAGCCGATGAAAGGAGGATCATGTTCAGTTCCACTTTGTTGGTGTCATATTCATGAGCGGATTGAGAGTTTTCACGTCAAGTTTGGTTAGTTTTGGTATCACTTAACCGGCCTAATTCTGGACAAAAGATGAGGAAATCAGAGCAGGAAATGAGCCAGGAAAAAGAGGGATTTAGAGACTGCTGTTTGTCAGCCAATCAGCAGCTAGGTGGATGCAAAGCTGTGATTTTGATTTGCTCTCACTGCTTTTTTGACATTCATTTCCATTGATATATCAGTTGGTCAGCTGATGCTCCTGTTGTTTTTGTTTTGTGCTCACCACATCTTGACATTTCTAAAGCTTTACTTATCAAAGTTGCCTCATACCTGCCCAGACTTCCAAAGGTCATGATGCAATACCTGCTCAGTCATCATTTACAACAGACCCTTTCCATGAATCTGCTCTCAAGAGGGACGCCAGTATTACTAAGAAACCGATTATCGGTCTCGTCTGGCTCTATGACGGCTGGATTTATGTTTCAGTACAACTTCAGTACACATAATACAAACTTTATCTGTTTTTATTTTACAATTATAGAAAGTGATCAAGCGTTTCAAGTGTGACATGAACTACTTTGTGTTCGTCGGTAACTTGCATCTGTACATACCAGTATGATTTGTCATACATTAAAATCCCAATTATGCAGACGACGCCCAATTTTACCTGGATCTGTCAGCAAGTAACAAGATTCTCTCCACAAGTGCATTTTCATTTTTCTATGACGACATATTACGGCCACTGTATCAGCTGTAATCATCTGATGTGAATGCACCTATATACAGTATACTGACATGTCATGCATATTTTTATACATATACATATATGAAAATACAATTAATTGGATTATATTCACAAGAAGTATAAATCATGTTACCCTTATAAATGAAAAAGAAAATACCATTAAATTGTGAGGGAAAATCTTTATTCTTGGATTTTTGTATTTGATTTGAGGTCATCTTTGACTACATACAGACAAAAAATCAAGCCTTTTACTTTATCAATTTATACATATGCAATGTCTTTTTATAGCACCTCAAGTGTTCAGAGTCTCAGACAATTTTATGATTTTATAATCTCAGAGAATATTCAAGTTTTTTGTGAGTTTTTTTTCTGTAATTTATCACTTTAATCTTAGAGATTAACATTTTTGTTTTACTCCTTCGTCATAGTTTTAGTCTGACAACAAAAACAGAAAACTGTAACATTTCTAGTAAAATATGAATCTAAAGTTCTCACAGTTATTTATTCGTTTCTGATTTTTGACTGCAAGTTTTTGGAAGTCTTTTTTTTTTTTTAAAAGTACAAAATGAAAATGTGTTTTCACTGTTCTCTGATACCCCAGTTGTTGAATATTAACACTTTATATGCACAATTTGGGGTCTCTACACTGCAGAAACATTGCATGAAAAATAGATTTATTATGCTGCTTTGAAGGTTTCTATTGATTCAGTTCTTCACTTTTATTGATCGTCTCAGTTGGCCATGTATTTAGCAGAATAGAAGAACTGACTGTTCAGAAAGTGTATCATCAAGCTGAAGCATCGGGTGTGAAGGAAGCGGTGACCTGTAATTCAACCTCACGAACGCTGATAGAAAATAAACTCCTGATTGGCTGATTTTAAAAACGTTATATTATATATAACATATATATATATGTGTTCTCATGAGGCGGTGAGGGGTTGGGGGAGGTGGGGGAGGGGTTTGTCAGAGCCTTATATGTGTGTGTGTGTTGTGGCATGGTGTGGTTTGGGTTAGTGAAGGGTGGGGGCTGGGTGGAGTACTATTGCGTAAGGCATCATTAAGCAGAGGGTGTGTGTGTGTGTGTGTGTGTGTGTGTGTGTGTTGACCACACCTCTGTGGCTGCGTCGAACAGAGGGGAGTGGAGTTTCCTGTCCAAAGATAAAGTCTCCAGGAAGCTGGTCCTCCTGGTATTCGCTCCGCCGGGAACCGGCGAGCACTTAAACGCCTCACGTCCCCACTTAATGCGACCTTTGGTGTGTTAACTCAAATCGTTTGCATCATCATTGTTAACAAACATTAACACTGACGATACTTAAGGAAATATGTACAACAAACATCAAGATGTGTGCTGGTTCGACTGGTAACAGAGTCTCATTCCTCAATCTCGGTCAAGCGTGCATTTCCAAATAAAGACACTCAGTAGGCATCTGATGTTGTTTTCATTATCGATTACTCCGCCTATTATTTTCTCAGTTAGATTATTTTTCTGTTGAGTGTTTAACCAGAACTAAGGATAACTTAAATGAACAATAAAGTGTGTAGATCAACAAATAAAAGTGTTGAAGGTGCAGAACCAACAGAAGGTGCTGCAGGGTGGAGGTGGCTGTAGGAATGTAGAGACAGACAGTGAGCACATGGAGCAGCTTTTATAGCCTGGAAGACCCAGGTGAGCTTAATCAAGCCAACGACCCTCCCATGTCAGCTGACTGCCTGCTGGGGTCGGCCAGGAGGAGTCACCAAGACGTGGGGAGGGGCCTCACACCTACTGGAAAGACCCATACTACTATTTCGTATGCCAGATAAATATTTAGCATACCTCAATATGTCAAATGCAGTATGCGATAAAAATACCAGGATGTCCTACTACATCCGGTTGCATTTTGCAGTATGCAAGCCAGCATGCTGTTCTGGCTGTTCTGACCCACAATCTTCTGCACAACGGATGTAGGAGCAAGAGGGTCAGAGTTAAAGGTGCAATGTTATGACGAAGTAGTACGTCCCAACTGTTTGCAACAGGACGTACTTTGTAAGGGCAGCTGCACCTTTTGTAAAAAGAAACTTTATGTGATTTTGAACGTAGCGTCCGTTTGGTTTAGGCGAAACACTGCGGTCACATAGCCGGTTAGTCATTTTTGTCGTAAACAACCGAGTCTCTTGACGTTCCTTGAATTAGCTGATGATTCCGGCGTCGGTCCTTACCGACAGTTAGAAATTTGGTCATTGGGTCAAGCCGACATCAAAAAATTAGCGGCGATGAAGGCCGACTGTTGCGTCGCTTCACGTCGTCTTTGTATTGAGTTGCATTTGAACACACCGCAAAGACTACAGCCAACAGCCGACTGTCACATATGTTTTGCGGCTACGTGAGATGTGATAACTTTCCACACCAGCAGGCGGCGGTAGTCTGTATTCGTCATTCAAAAAAGGGAAACAGGAAGACCGAGGACGGCGGATATACAAGCCGTTGTTATGATACCTACATGAAACAAAGCGGCGTTTGCCAACCATTTACACACCACTCTCACTCACCACTTAGCTTCAATCCAGATGTTGCTGTGAAAATATCCGTGTGTTGGAATGATCAGATGAAAATGAAGATGAAAAATGAGAAGAGCCTTCTGTGTTTTTCCTCTTGACTTTACTCGTTGGCTTGCTTTCCTCACTTCTGTTTCTCTTCTTGTGCACTGATTCGCTTAACCTGAACAGCCAATCAGAGTGATGTAGCTCACCGACGGGCTCTGCCGCTGATTCAACATGCTGAATCGGCCAAAAAATCTCAGACACAGGCAGACTAGAGCCGACGGTGCAGGATATACAGCAAAAAGTAGGTCGACAGACGCTCACCGACGGGCTCAAACTGTCTGACGGCCGACCGTGAGCTGGTTTGTCGTGCCTTTACTTAGATTTTGTAAAGTGTGTTTAATGTCCGGTCCGAATGATTCGGACATTCGCGTTCTCGCATACAGCTCTTCCTCCAGATGATATCTAGATGACTTCAGGGCTGCAGTGCATGTGTGAAAGGGGCTATACAGCGGCAATGACAACTCCCACACAGCATGAGAGCACAACAGCATGAGACCATGCTGAACTCTTGGCTGGTTGACAGTCCTACGTCAGAGAGAAAGAAGCTGAGACTTCAGGAGAGGACATGTGTGGTGATCTGATTACTATTTTAAAAGATACCTCCGTTGGCCGCTGAGCAGCACGGAGCAGTTTGGTAGTTTGGTGGTTGTAAGTTGAGAAGAGGACAGGTGGTGACGAAAAGAAAGAGGAGACGATTAAACGGGGTGGATGGTTCATACAAGTTGACTGGTGTTTGTCGCCGTGTCACAACAAGGTCAAAGGTCATTCTCGCGGCCTCGTTATGGCTTCCTGTCTTTATTCAATATCTCTTACTCTTGTTTTGCACACCTTTATCTCTCTACCTCCAACCATCGTTCTTCTTCTTCTACTTTCTCTTTCAAACTCTTTCACACTCTCTTCCTCCTCCCTACCTCTCTCTCTCTCTCTCTCTCTCTCTCGCCCTAATAGGATATGTCGAGGGAGGCTCTGCTTCCGCTCGCCCCGTCACCATGGCAACCGCGGCTCTGGCGGGAGTTGCCGAAAAGACTGTGTAGCCTGACCCCTCCCCTCCTCTTCCCCCCTCCCTCCTCACTCCTCCTCTTCCTCCTCCACCTTTCCAAACCTCTCTCTCTCTCTCTCTCTCTCTCTCTCTCTCTCTCCCTGCCCCCCGTCCTCTCTCTCTCTCTCTCTCTCTCTCTCTTTCTCTCTCTCTCTCTTTCTAACTCGCTGCTTCAGCCAAAGGCGAACACACGCACACACACACACACACACTGAATACCTGCCAGCACAACACAGTGAATAGCCCTGTAATCTCTCTCTCTCTCTCTCTACACACACAAACACACACACACACACACACACACACACATGCACAGAGGGCCTCATTGTGTATTTCTCTGTGCATGTGTGTGTGTGTGTGTGTGTGTGTGTGTGTGTGTCACTGATGTATGCACATAAACAAGCCAGTTGTCCTCCAGCAAACAGGAGCACTCATGCACAAAGACAGGCCACAGCACATACACAGTCACACACATGTACACACACACACATGTACACACACGGAGAGTGTGTGTGTGAGAGCATGAGACATGAGAGGTTAGAGGCCTATTTGCTGTGCTTTTGCCAGGAGGGCTTTAGCATGAGTGTGTATGTGTGTGTGTGTGTGTGTGCGTGTGTGTTGAGCATTCAATCCATTCAGAGGACAGCACATTCACAATTTTGGGATGCAGAGAGAGAGAGAGAGAGAGAGGGAGATGTTGTGGGGATGGGGGGGTAGACGGATGCAGTGCAGATACTGGACTGATGCAGCTCCCTCTGCTGGTGCATCGTGATGATGTCATTGTTGGCAGCCCACTTCCTGCAGAGTGGAGCTTCCAGGAAGTAGAACAAGCAGCTCTGATTGGGACAGGAAGTAGACACAACCCTGCAGTGCGTGTGTGTGTTTTGATTCAGAACTGACTGACGAAGTGTACTCTGAAATGTAGGGCTGTCGTCCACTAGTTGATTTAATCGACAGATCTGTGAAACTTGAGTTTCTCCACAAAGCATCACACCAAAGCACCACTTTAAATCTGGTGTTTACCAGAGATGTGCTCATGACTTTCTTCGACTAATCGACTAAAGAAATCTTAGTCAACTAAAAGCTTTTCTTTACACACTATTGGCTTTATTTTGTGTGCGATTAAAAGCAAACCAGGCACTCCAAAATATTAGAACAAGTGGCATCGAGGAAGGAAATATTAAAAAGCCTTTATTATATTGACTAAATCAAATAAAAAAGCCAGCATGTTTCGACTGTAGATCTTCGTCAGGGCATTTAACTCAGGAGAGCAGTTGTAATTTGTAATCTTTATTAGAGTGCCAATGAATAGCTCGGTTATCAACCCAAGGCTTTCCTCACTGAAAAGCTTATTTTCTGGGACATTGAATGTGTTTTTTTGTTTTATTCACAGAGCGCTGAGAGCCTGCATTTAGTGTGTGATATTACATCTGAAAAGGGAGGAAAGGAAACGGTTTGTTACCTGAAAAGAGGGCGCTGAAAAGTGACTTTAAAGAGACGCACGTTCTACAGGAACTGCTACAGACGTTGTTGATATACGAGTGATCCTGAGGCGTCAACTGAGGTCGTGCATGACGAGGAATGAGCTTGTGACCTGTGAACTAAAGTGAGGCTCTCTTTCTAGTTCTACACCTTCATCTCACAGCTGGATGCAACAAGTAGAGGCACATTCTTATAAGGAAGGAAATTAATCATAAAACAAATTAAGCGTGAAGTTCTTGGGTACGCCAACGGCATCATTCTTAAAGTACACAATTGATTCATGCTTTATGAAGCTGCCGATCAAACGCATTTGAAATGTTTCAACGTCTTCACTTACAGGAAAGTCCTGTATTTACAACCTGTATCTGTAGTATCTGCTATCACTTCCGTGATATAACATCTTCAGCGTAGTGTCACAAGGAGTGGAGACGCTGCTAGTGGATGGGTGGATGGGAGGATGGGTGGATGGGTGGATGGGGTGTTGCAACACAAACAGACAGGTTTTAAACAAGTCCAGTTTAGCCCAGCTTTGTAAAGTACCTGTTTGGAAGTGAAAACAAAGGTGAAGAGTAATAACATCCATATGTGTTTGTTGCAGAGCTGCTTGCTCTACTACATTCCCCTGTCTACAGATCAACAGTTCATAAGTCAATGTTCCTATCCTAAGTTAAGATAGGAAAAGTGTTTTTACACGAGCATCCTGACTTCACCAAATCTGAAATAAAGTCTCCTAACTTTAGGAGAACCTAACTAACCTAACTTTAACTTTTCCACCACTTTTCTTCTGCTCTTTGGACATAAGAGCTGAAAGCATGCTGGATACGACCGTCTGGTATTTTAGTCCACTCTCTCTCTTTTATCTCCCAAGTTAGCGTTGTTGTAAATTTCCCAAAAAGAACATCTTTAGATTTCTCTTACTAAAACCTCAAACTCCTCTGTCTTGAAGTTAAGTGCACGCCGTTGTATTTTGCTCCATTTCAATGAGAAAAACAATTGTTATAAAGTTGTTTAGCCTGGCGGGATGAGAAACGTAGTGTTGGTTGCTAGGTAACAGACATAAAAGTTGATAAGTGATGTTGGGTTGAGTATTTACCTAAAATTGGAAGTTTCTAATACGGTACTTTTTCTTTTGTCCTTAAGCAAAGTGATCATTGTACAGCACATAGCCTAACATGAGAAAATGCAAGAGGAACGAGTTACTTTAATTTTGTTCATAATGAGCTTTAACTACGACTCTTAGGCACTTTTAACTGACAATGTGCCACGTGTTTCTCTGTTTGTGTTTGTAGGGGTGTAAGAAAATATCGATACGCATGAGTATCACAATATTATGTTGTGTTGTGTTGTGTTGTTGATCTTTCGGAGGTTGTACCGAGGATGAAGCTAGAGGGAAGTTAGTTTCAAGAAGGAGGCTGAATAACGCTCTAAAGTTACGCAAAATTTCACGAGGCAAAACTGGGGGTCCCTTGACCTCTGACTTCTAGATGTGTGGAGGAAAATGGGTTCTATGGGTACCCACGAGTCTCCCCTTTACAGACATGTCCACTTTATGATCATAAGTTTTTTGCATGCAGTATAAATGTGTTATTTTTGTCTATTCTAAACTGATATTTCTGGTCTTTTTGCTATGATTTTCCTAAAATTACATTTAAAAAATCTGTATGTATATCGCCATGCTTACAGTATCGCAATATATTGAATCGTTACCCCTGTATCATGATACGTATTGCCAGATTCTTGCCAGTACACAGGACTAATGCTGCTCCTAAGTTATGCTTTATCAAATACAACTCTTCAATACTTATTACTGCTGTATACTTCAAAATCAGTGGTAGCATTAATTACAAGGTGCAGAGACAATATGCTGTTTGCTACAGAAGAATAATTAGACCTTAATAGGAATCATCTGTTCCCCTATTTCCTACACAGGTTGTCTTATTTTTTGGGAGTGTTCTAGTTAACCTCTTAACCGCAGTGCTGTAATAATATCATGTTGAACAACTGAAGGTGGATTTCTCTTTTAATTGGGGGGTAAGCTGAAGTTCTTGTATGTGCACTGAGCTGCTGTAATTAATACTCAAGTTAGCTTCAAGGTTGGATCGAGGCCATCCTGTGTGGACGGGTGGGGACAACGAGTTGCTAAGCACCCGGAGAGTCAACAACTGCTATTAGGTAACATTAGCACGTGTTAGCGTGGTTAACGGACGCAGTGAGCTGTGCTGGGATCAGCCTGCTAACAGGTGGGTGGACCAGAGAGACAGATAGGGAGGAGGAGGCTGCAGGATGGGGGCCGTCGGGGTTTCCTGAGGTGGGTCAGGCTGTAACGGGGTGGAGCTGTGTGTGTGCGTGTGTGTGTGTGTGTGTGTGTGCTGGGCGGGGCTGCGTGCCTGTCGGTTGATATCTCCCCCAGCTGTTGTTTTTGCTTTATCATATCTTCCATATCCTCCTTCATGTAGGATATCGTTACAGAAAGTACATGCACATTCAAATCCAGCACACATGTTCACACCCCCCAAATAATCTGAATTAATAGTGTTGATCACGGATGACATTGACACACACACACTCCCAGCAAATCAATACCAAAAGGTGCCTCTCTCTTCATCTCTTCTTCCATCCTCCCTTCACCTTTAACATGTACAGTCACAGTATTGTTTGCGTCACCTGGGGACCTATTGATTTCTTCCTGTTGAAATAAACAACAACAGTGACACGGACTGAAAGCCTAAGGCTAAGGCTTCGGTGGAATTCACTGTTTTTACTCAGATCGTATTCTCCACCAAAGGCCAGTGTAGGTGCAGCAGCTTTGGGGTAGTGTTACCAAGTCTGTTGGCTCCATATGGGGACTCACTTTTGGCCCAAATACTCAGGAACTAAAAGTCAGTTTTGCATGCACCTGTTTGCATTTCATGGTATCTGAAGAACCGTGAAGATTAGGAGTATCTGATGGATTAAAGGGGTGATGTTTTTGACTGTGTGATGTTTGAATGAAAAGAAAGGAGACGTAAAGAGGCTACTAATAGTGGAGAGAATCGGCTTTACTCAGACTTATTCCTAATCTTGATACTCACAGCGGTGCTTCTTTGCCTTCTGAATGATGCTGTAGATGTGTAGCAGTGAGCAAAGCTTGTGTTGGACCAGTAGTTGAAGTTCGACCCTGCAGACTCTACCTGATAGTTCCTGGGTCATTAGAAAGTCCGACCTCAGGAGGAGGGACTTATTGGGAAGCAGAACTACAGCCCATAAACTAAGACTGAACTTGGTTGCTGTGGTTTGTACAGATAAAGTAATAAGTAATCTATTGTATCAACTGTCAAAGAGACATTTTAAGTGTGATTATGACATTCACTGATGGTCTGTGTTAAGGTCATTACCTCTCTGCCCTTTTCTCAACAAAACTAGCACGTATATGCAGATTTTTAAACAGGTGAAAACCCACTAAAATAGGCGATAGACTTCTTTCCTATCATGAGTATGCATTGCCGTTGCACTGGCAAAACGGCGTTTTAAAACGAAAACAATCTTCGTCCAGATGAGCGTTTTAGGGCCATTTCAGAATTCATCTCAGTCCATACTACCACGTCTGAAAACGCATATCAAATGAGCGTTCATGTACACTGGGCATGCGCGTGCTGGTGTAAAACAGGAAGCAGCACAGTTGGTTGCATCGAATATATTATGTTAGGCATTGATCTCAAATAGTTATGGTTAGGATACGTCATCGGACAGCGAGTCTCGTGAGAGTTTTTGCAGATCTCAGATCAGATTTTGCAATTTGCGGGTTACCTTTTAGACATCGACTGTCCGTCCAGACTAAAACACAACCCTGGAGTTTTTCATCTTAAAACGGCGTCAACAGCATTTTCAAATGTCTCTGTTTTAGGGGCTTGAGAATGCCGTAGTAGTGTGGATGCTAGCTGTTAACGTAGCAAAAGCTGTGCGTTTTAAAACAAAAATGTATAAGTGAGGATGTAGCCTGACACGACAGAATTGGGAGAAAAACAGGGAGGACAAAATAAAAAAAGCAGCTCTGATGAAATGATGAAACGCTCCAGCTTCATTCGCTCTGGATATATTGTTCCATAATGATACTGTACCATGTGAAGGGGCCACATAAGGTTACTGATAGCAGAGCTGTATTAAATCACTTTTATCTATGTGTGTGAGAACAGCACGATTAAAGTCCACTGGACATATTACACATCCATCTTTCTCTCCACTGCAGTCACAGCTGCTACCCGCTTCCATTCAAGTTAGAGATCACATGAATTAATTGCAAGGCGAAGACTGGGTGACCCATTTTATGGCGGAGTAGTTGAACTGAGAGGAGCAGGGGGGGGAAACAGAGCACTGTAGTGAGCTCCACTGCAACACGTCGAGCTCAGCGAGCGTTTTTTGTTTTTCATGTTACATCCAGACACGTTGAGTTTATTGTTTTAAGGTGCCCCGGCAGATCGTTGTGATTGTTTCAGGGACAGTTATTTTATGGCTCTTTTGTCTCAAATGCAAATTTTTGCTGTGAAATTGCGAGTGAAAGGTGACGATGTACTTTCAAGTGAAGTTCTTGCCTTTGTGTGGAAACGGAGACAACAGACAGAGGGTCTTTGTGTTGGTATTCAAATCCAGATTGGTGAGGATTGGTGGTCTTTATTGGTGATATAGAGGGGACATTGTCAGCTAATCAACAGAGTGTCCTCTGGGTAATGAGCTGCTATACATCCTCATTTTAAAGCTGATCAGAAAGTTTCTCTCTTTCCGTCTTCCATCATTTCTTTCTTTCTCATTCTGCCGCTCACATCACAGAGTTTGCAGGAGTCCAGCGAGGTTTTTTTCTTCTTTTGGGGATTTTGCAGAGAGTTGTGGGTTTAATCTGAGCAACCGTGAAAAGAGGAGCAAAGAGGGGAGGAAAGAAAGAGAACAGAATGGAAAAATACGGGAGGGAGTGGGTGGAAATGAGGGATGAGAGGGTGAGGTGGGAAGAAACAAGGGTGTGGTTGGTGTAAAGAGCGAGAGATGCTGGAGGGGAAGGCGGGGGAGTGAGAGAGAGAAAGGTGAAAAGAGGTGTGGTCATGAGAGAGAGAGAGAGAGAGAGAGAGAGGTGGCGAAATGATGGAAAGATGAACAGACTGGGAGGGGAAGGGAAGGGAGTTGGTGGTGGGTGGGGAACGAGTGGAAAACATGGAGTCAGCTGATAGCACCCAGTTTCCATGGCAACGCTAGGCCTTTCCCACCCACTCTCGTCTCTTTTCTCTCTCTTCTCTGCCTCATCCACTCCCTCACTTCTTTCACACTTCATTTTCTTTTCAGTTTTCTTTTTTCCGTGTCTGTCTCTCTCTCTATAATCACGTTACGGCCGCTGCTGCTTCCCTTTTTGCTTGCTTATCCTCTTTTTTTCTTCCTCTCTCCTCCCTCATCTCCTCTCCTTTGCTTTCCCATTTTCCCGATTATCGAGCTCCTTAAATTCCTCCAACCAAGTTTGGTGCAGGTTGTATCTATGTTTGTTTTCTGTTCTGTTCAAATAGAGATAATGAACATCCCTCCTTGTGCCTGTATTACATGCCAGAATAACGAAACCTTGACAAAAAAAAGGTGGTCAGTTTTTCACTGACATGCGAGTTTCTTTCTTTTCTTCACTCCAACAAAATGTGCAAAGACACCAACGGTCGTCTGGAATGCCAAAAATGATTGTGAAAACATACTGGTGTAGTGACCCGCACTAAAACATGCAAAACCTCCGTTATGCTCCTCTTAACGGTGGTTATTTGCATGTGTAATCATAGCTGTCTGCAGGATGGCGTTCACCAACCTTTGAACTGTGTGACCCGATAAAAGGGCGTAGCTGAGCCTCCACCCTTCTCCTCCTCACCCAGAGAGAACTGGACGGAGGCCAACTCCTGGACTGGAGGCTCGCTGCTGCTCCCTTTCTCCTCTCTCTCTCTCTCTTAATCAGTACCAGTCTCTCTCTATACCCGTCCAGCCCTTCTCTCTCTCTCTCTCTCTCTCACTTTCTCTCACTGTCTCCTCCACCTCCCCCCAGAGTCCCACACAGCAGCCATTGTTCCCAGTGCGTTGGAGCTACATAGCAGCTGAGCCCTGGGTGGCTGTAGAGGCGAGCGGGGCTCTGACGAAACTAGGGCGTGATATGAAAAAGCCTGATGCAAGTTAAATGAAAGCATCGATCCGGAGTGAAGCAGTTCCTCAAAGCAGACATAGTCAGAAAAACGAGTTCAGAGAGCTTCAGGGCAAAGATATACAGTATGTGTCAGGTTGAGCTGGTTTCAGGAGCACGGTTCCTCTCTGGAAATTCTCATCTTTTAATGGTATCCTTAATATTTCTCAATAGAGGAACCTGGTCTCATGGGAAGGCTTATAAATGCCACGACGTTACACGGACATTCTGTGTCATGAGTATGCATTTTAGCCTTTTTTGCGTGTCATTTGTACTTCTTGCAAATGTCCCTAAGTTAGGTTTAGGTTAGGCAAGGTTACCACTAACTTAGGTTCAAGCAAAAAACAGTTAGGGTAAGGGAAAACATCATGGTTGGGTTTAAAATAAGTACGTAAACTTAGTAAAATCCGTATGGAAACAACGTAACACAACTGCAGAAAACACGTCACAAACGTGAATAAATTAACGTGACAATCGTCACCAACGTAACTTACAAAACAAAACAACGGTCTCGAACTCCGGTGTCCTGGTTAAAAGCCCCGTGTGTGTTGGACCGATCCACCTCCTCACCCGCCCACCTTTCTCGGTTTTTATACTACGTCACTAACTCTTATAGCATTTATACATGGATGCGTTTACATTGCAGTCAGTACAGGATACATGGCGTACTCCTTTCTTATGTGCGAACAGGCTTGAGAAACTCAGGAGTCTCATGGATGATTTAACAATATGATTGTTGCTGTGTTTCTGAGTCGTCATGGCTCTAAATACTACAATACCCATGAGCATCAGCAGCTGTTGATATAGAGAAAACTCCAGTTTAGGGAGGCAAATTCAAAATGCTTTGTTTTTGTAATTGTTAGCAAATGTGTGATCGGACAAAGTGTAATCTTTAGTTTCCCCTGGTCATTATCAGCACATGCAGCAGAAGTGTAAGCGCTACAATGCATCCTGGGAGTTGTAGTTGACTTCTCTTCTTGAGTGTTTTTATGCACGTTTATCTAAAGAACCAGATATTTCCTATAGCTGATGGTACTGAGAGTTGTTTGTGCAGAAAATGAATGGAACTCCTCCGTAATATAATAATATAATATATGTGCGTCCGTTGCCACTGCCATGCAACAGCCTGGTGACAGGGTATCAGGCAGAGGCAGGAGTTTTTATAAACCTTTGCTGCCGTCTTTCCTTTGTCGGTGCATCTCCGGCTCAATCTTGCAGCACTGGTGGATGGTGTTTTGGTGGATTGTGTGGCTCCTGCTGGCTTTTCAAACAATAAAGCAGCATGTGTCAGCATTTGGCATGCTTCACTTAACTGTGATTAGTCTAATTAATACATCCGTTTGCCAATCGAATGCTGTTCTTTAACAATAGAGAGTCGGATTGAGTTGAGGACATGAGCTGACTCAGTGGAGTTACCAAGCAGTTGGTTGATTAGAGTATCAGAGGATCGTATTTTTTCTTTTCCTGTACAATCAGCTTTCTAAACTTCTCTTATTTTCCTCCGTGTGACTCCAGCAGGCAAATGTCGGTGACGACTGCTCACAGCCGACAGACCTGAAGGTGAAGACGGAGCCTGTTTGCAAGACGGAGCCCTCTTCGCCCCAGCCGTGCCCTGCCGAGGACCAGACGGAACCCGTTGACCTGTCGCTCAACAAGCCCCGCTCCTCTCCGCTCCCCGTGTATACGACGTGCACCACAACCAACCCGGCACCCAGCCAAATCTTGACCACAACCACCTTGACAGCTACAACCCTCCCCTCTGCATTACAGTCGATAGGCTCCATGGTAACTACTAATCCACACCTCCTCCATTGTTACACTGAAGCTGTCGAACACAGAGGGTTCATGTCCGCCCCTCCTCTTGCCCCCTCTAGGTCCTCTCTCCAGGCTCCATCCTGGCCACTCAGGGTGCCGGGGGCCAGCAGATCCTCCACGTCATCCACACAATCCCCTCGGTCAACATGCCCAGCAAGGTGGGCCAGCTCCAGACCATCCCTGTGGTGGTGCAGTCGCTGCCCGTCGTCTACACCACCATGGCTACTGACAGCGTCGCCACGGCAGCCATCACAGTGCCGCTCATAGGCAGCGACGGGCGCTCAGAAGGATCTGGTGAGTGGTCACTTCCAGTAACTTCCATTAAGAAACCATAACAGACGACAGTGGTAACTTATTCTACTGTACTATTACAACGGAAATATGACATGATCAGACTGTGGAGTTATCTAACTTTATGTTATATATTGCGTCTCACGTCCTCGACGTGCTGCACAATGGTGCCTCTCATGTGTCAGATGCACATCACATGTTTTGCTTCTAGTGCTGCTTCTGCTGCTACTATTAATCCTACTCGTACTACAAGTATAATAACCTGGGAAGGTGTATTGCACAGGGCGTTTGCAAAGCAATATCAGTTAGGAAAAGGAAGGCATTTTCTTTTTGTGATCAAATTGTATTGATTTTAAAGATATGTATAGGAAATTATTAGCAAAATAAAATCACAATTTAAAACAAAACCTCAATTTAAAAAAAATAAATCGATATAAAGAATAAATAATAATATTAATAACACAACAACATAATAATAATAATAATAATAATAATAATAATAGAACCCCCCCAAAAAATAAAATAAAAAAATAATAATAAAATTAATTAATTAATTAATAAATAGATAAACAAACAACAAATGGCGACTCCCACCGCGCAACCCCCAAATAAATCTCCTGAGAGTCTCCTAGAGTTTTCTCTTTAGCACCATGCATCCTAGCTACTGAACTTGCCATACTTGCAACAAAATAAATAGACAACCACTGTGATTTTGTAAGAGTATGTGAAGGACTCAGATACGAGTCAGATACGTTGTGATAGATTTAAAGGACATTCAGGAGCGATACAGTAGGGGTGCACGGCACTACATAATACAAGACATTTGCCACAAAGGAGCACACCGTTTTCCAAAAGAGAGATACCTCCTAACGAAACCAAAACATGTGCATAACAGAGCCATCTTACATCGTACACAGAGTGCATCTTGGTGAAAGGAAGACCACACCCGCCTTTGTTCTTCTACGGCTCTGTCACTTTTGCCCACTCTGTCATTTGCGGAGAGCTCTCGGTCTCAGAGGAGTACAGTGCGTCTATCCAGGGAGATGGTGTGTGGTGTGTGTGGTTAGTGATATGTTCGCCGTCTGTCTTTGTCATCCTGGAAGCTCTTTATATGTGCCAGATGAACCTAAATGTGGAAAAGTTCCTGTGTCAACAGCTGATTCACCCAAGTTTCTAGATGTCTCATAAATGTAAACGGGAGCTCACAGTGTTCTTTCTCTGAGTAAGCAGACTAACAGGGTTGCTGAGTAACTAATAATCTGTCATTTTTTAACTTGTACCTGAGCATGTGCTCCTCAAAACGTCCCGACCTTCTCTGACACTGAGATTAACCAGTGTGTGAAAAGCTGATCAATACTGAAGAGCCCTTGTGAAAGAAGTGGTGTCATCATGTCAGCCGTTAATCAGGAGCGCGCTTAAACACGCCGATCCAGTCGATTCACGTTAAGCAGCAAGAGAGGTTAAAGGATGTGTAATCCATCCCTGGGTAAACATGAGTGGAAGCTCCACATTTGCTCAGGCAAGCTGGTAAAACAGGCCTGCACCCCAATGACAAACTGCGGTGAAGCCAGTCTGTGAAGTTGGTTTAGTTCACCTTGGTTTCTAATCCAAACCAGTACGGCCTCGACTCAGGAATGTAGACGAGGGAGGCAGCGACTCTCGGAAACGTCTCCAGTACGCAAACTGGCCTGAAGGTGCTCTCACACTGTCATCAGCATTCAGTACATGCTGGGAGTTCACAGTGTTGTTATAATTTACATTTTTGACTTTGGAATGGAAGTTAGGTGACAAAAACATCAACATTGACTTCTGGTTTCACACGAGATTATTACGTGAATTACACACATATTGGTTGTGTGGGATGTATACGAATTACAGTGCATTTACTTTTCATCGGCATAGCTACGAAATGGTGTATGAAACCAGCCTGCTCCGGTCCAATCGTTGGCGTATGCACCTCTAGCTGGTTTGCCAAGAAGAAGAGAGGTTGTGCGAGGAGATGCGCCGTTAACAACATTTATATAATTCGTCTTTAAAGGAAAACAAAGAGTGAAATGGCGTTACACTCCTAGCAGACAGCGTTATGGTGCATTACCACTACCAACTGGAATGGAGAAACGTGGACCCTCAATTGTAGTATGAATGGAACCGCAAGCGGAAAGCATGTTCAAGGCATATTATGTTGTTCCCCACCAGATGTGTGGGAGGATAAAATATCATGTGCAAAGTAGAGTTGCACAAGACGCTGGTCTGTGAAATCTTACAAAAGCCGCTGCCTGTTCCAGGTTTATCGTATGGAATTACTTTAAGTTATACAGCTGTTCATTTCATTGTGTCCTCCTGTACAATAGACGTCCATAGAGAGAGTATAGAGCAGTCTGTAGTGCTCTCCTCTTCCCCGAGGAGATTACATCACATTAACAGAGTACATTTACACCATTTCACTGAGACTTTTAAAGCTGTGTTTGGAGACTTTGCTTGTTTCAGTGTCTGTAAATGTCAGCAGCAGTAATCTGTTGGTTGGAGAGTGACTCATTACCGGCCTGAAAAGCAGCTTGTTTTACCGTGTTACACCTGTAACCACACCCAACAATGCTCACAGACACACCCTGGACGGAGGAACACGTCAGTGCTTGAGGTCAACAAAAACATAAGATTCTCAACTACTGCTGTGTTGCTCTTTAAAGATGTCGACTCTGGTTTACAGCTGGGGCTTTATTTTATCTCATAACTTTGTAACGTCGCTATACAGCCAAGTAGTGGTTGTAAACAAGCCAGTAGTTTATGGAGGATATCAAAAGCACTTTATTTGGGGGTGAAACTAGAAGTAAGAGTGCCCATAAAATGTTGGTAGAAAACAGGAAGTTGGTCTGTAAACTGGGATGGATGTTTACAACGGACAGTTTGAGTAATGATTTTACGGTTTGCCTCTACAACAAGTAAAAAAATCACTTGGAAAGATTTCTTGAAATAAAAATATATAACAAGAGATCTTGAAATTATCTGGGAAAACTTTTGAGCTACATTTCACAGAATTAGGGTGTATTTTTTCACTTAAGATATTCAAGATGCATTGTCTAAAAACACGTCTCCATATCTCACTGACATCTTACTAGTAATTAGACAAATATACTTGGTAAGATTTAGCATTTTCCCGCCCCGTCTGACTTCTTTTTATTCGTGTTGCCGCGTTCCCACATCTCAGAAAGTAGTGACGAGTTATCCTTTATTTAGTCTGTATGCTTTATGCCAAAAGAAACCAATCAGATGGGACAAGAACATGATCTCACAAATAAACAGTTAGCACCGGTTATCGTTCACTCAGTTTCCTCTGAGGGCTCATTGAAGTGTCCCTGAAACTAATGTCATCTAATATCATGTAATCTTGTGAGTAGGGAGGGCCAGGTGGATTCTCGTATTCCGGTATTGAAATTCGTCTTTGTTGGTGCATTTCATAGCCCGGAAGGAGCGCTGTACGACACCGAAAAGAACAAACAGAAACAAATAGTGAAGATGTGAGAGAGGAGGAAAGGAGGGGGGGGACTTGTGATGTTCTCTGTTTCTTCTCCTGCACCTGCGAAGCGAACAAGCAGGAGGCGGCTGACATTCGCTGTTCATGTGGTGCTGTGTGGGAGGAAAAGGAATAGGTAGACACACGGAGGAAGGGAGTGAGACTGGGTGAGGTGGAGAGGTGGGGGGTGCGTTGAGTGTATGCTGCAGGGGTGAGGAAGGATGAGGAGGAGGAGGAGGGGGGGTGCAGGGGTCGAGAGGAGAGGAGATGGGCTGTTTAGCGTTTGAAAAAGGAAGGCTGCAGCGGTGGAGGGGGGGGGTGACTTAATTGTCTCCAGAGACAAAGAACACTTCTTTTGGTGTGTGACCCTCTCCATACCAACACACACACACACACACACAGTTACTCCACCCAAATTCCTTGCGTCACCCCTCCAGCCGCCCCACCCCTCCTCGCTCTCTCTCTCCGGGCTGCATGGACTTTGAACAGCATGGCTGCCACATTCCTGCACATAGACCGGGGGGGCTACTTTTTCATGTCATTATGTGTTTTCAGACCCAATAATTAACCATCACACGCCCATTTCTTTAATGCACAAATTGTTCAGCTTTGGTAATATTGTTTCTGATAAGCAGCAGCATGTGAAGTTGTGAAATTGTGAATTGAGGGGAAAGAGAAGAGTGAGTGATGGAGGAGAGAGACTGACTGAAAGAGAGAGAGACAGAGAGGGGGTAATGTACCAGCAGACTAAATTAATTAGTGCTGCTGTCCTGATCCAGACACAGATCATCTGACCACAGAGTAGATCATCTTTACAGACATATCACAATATATCTAACTAAATAAATCAATGTGGATAATGTTCACATCATTTCCTTTGATCAATAACTGTTAATGAAAACCATAACCATCATATCTTTTCATGTAGATCATTACAGACGCTATGTCAGGAATGTAAACGACACAATATAATAATCAATATTATACAGTACATGACGACATCATATGATGTATAGCAGGGTCTCTACAGCTACTCATAGCACCAAGTCGTACAACGTCTGTTTTACTTTTTCGGTTTTTAATAAGCCACCGGGCGGTTATTGCTTTCGCCTCACAGCAAGACGGTCCCGGGTTCGGGTCCCTCTTTCACATAGCAGTCATTCCATCCATTGCTCTTATAATAAAACTTTTGATTATAGCAGCTTTGAATATCAAGTTGTGTGATCTTCTTCTAGGGGTAACCTCACACTGACTTTTCCGGAGACAACAGGCCATGTTCCCTCTGCATATTAGCTGATATCTTGGGAGCAAATCCTCTCAATGATTGAAAAGACAACTTCTAATCTTCCTCGGTGAATGTGTTAGTATTTCTAAAAACAGAGGCTTCTGAGGCCTCCAGAGATTTCTCTTTCAGTTAATTGCTAATTAGAATTAGCAGAATATTTTCCATTAACATCTGTTCACATCTGGTTTTTCTCCTCCTTTGACATTGTAAAAAAAAATGTTGTTGAAATAATGGGAGAGAAAGAAAGACTGGTCAGACCTTTTAAAGTAAACACTTTAACGTGGTAAGACTTTCTGGGAAAGATGTCGAAACGAGGAGACATGCAGAGTTCCAGTATGTGAGCCATCAGTTCTGCAGACCACACCTAACTACACTCTCGTAGCGAGGTTTTGTCTTGCTAAGTTGCTGGAATCCAGCCATCTCTGTGTTTAGAACTTATTAACCTCCTGCTGTTTTCTTCTGTTTCCTCCCATGCTCTTCTTCCTCTATTCTCTCACTTCTGCTTCTTCCATTTCCTAATTTCATTCATCTCTTTTCTCTCCATCACCCTTCCTCAATCTCTCTCCATCCCATCATCTCCCATCTGTCTTATCTTTCCTGTCCTCTCTGCAGTTCGCATTAAGCCCGGTTCAACGTCTCCGGTGGAGTATCAGAGCGACAGCGATGCAGAGAGCGGTACGGAGTCTGGATCGGCCTCCCTCAGCGCGCAGAGCCTCGACGCCGGGTGAGTCCATTGTTTGTGGTAAAATGTGTCTCAGTTATAACATGTTAAATAGTGAGCGTTATGCTAAGCTACCCGCATCCTGTGAGTAACGCACAGACATGGTGTCAAATGGTAGGATGGAGACTGGTGTCAAATTTGTCCTCTCACTCACGGAAAGAAAGCGGAGAAGAAGTGTTTCCAAAACATGTTGAGCTATTCAGACAACGTTGTTTGTTTGTAAGAAAACACCAGAGTTGAACTTGGATACGCTATGCCTAGTTCACGCTACATGACTTTAAACCTGCTTTTCCGAGGCAAATCCACATTGTCTGAGCGATTGCACATCGGCGCTCGAGCGCTATGTGTGAACTGTTGTGAACCTGTGTCACCTCTCGCGTGTGTTTTCATAACAAAGCGTAGTTTGTTGATCTCATCGTAGATTCCTCCTGGTGAAAGATTGTGTGTGACCTCCTGTCGCCGATCAGTCGTGTAGTGTGGAAACCAAAACGACTTAAACACTCCCGATTACAAGACAGCAAGTTGTGTTTTGTGAACAGTACTGTGATTAAAGTCGTGTAGTGCAAACTTAGCTTTATAAATCAGACATGTGTACAACTGTTGACAGGACATAAAGCTCATAAACCTGCGTGAAGTTAGAACTGTGCCAGCGCGCGCGAGAGAGAGAGAGAGGCACTAATGCACAGCAGGGTTTATGGGAAATGCGGTCTTTGTGAGGATCACCTCCCTCCCCTGCAGTCTAATTACATTACTGCAGCGCTGCCATGACTGGACTCTTATATAACCTTATGTAACCCTCTGAAGCTGCAGAGCACACTGGAGACACCCTGGCTGTATCACAGGGAGACAAGCGTGTGTGTGTGTGCGTGTGCTGAGGACATTCGGTCCTCTCTAGTAAAGTATGGACATTTTAAAGGTTGTTGCTTGTAGGACGCAATGCTGTGAGTGTGTGTGTGTGTGTCCGGTGTGTTTATTAGTAAATCAGGACAGAGCTCCTGCCACACCTTGTAGGCGAGGCCGCCAGACTGTAACTGAAATTCAGGGTGTGGACGTCGACGGTTAGTTTAGTGCTCTAATCTACTCTATGTGTGTGTGTGTGTTTGTGTGTGTGTGTGACACAGAAAGAGAGAGAGAATGTTTAATAGAAACAAAGTGTACGAGTGTGTATTTGTTTTTTGTGAGGAAGATTGTGTGTGTGTGTGTGTGTGTGTGTGTGTGTGTGTGTGTGTGTGCGTGTGTTGCTGGGCAGGGCCGTCCCAGGACTCGGGTGTAAACATGGTTTCGTAATGCCGTCACACCTCCTTGTAAAATGGCTAGGGAGAGACACACAGGCTTTTCTCTTTGTAGTCAAACCAACTTTATTTACATCATGAAATGAATATCAAAAAATATAATAAAATCTGAATATCTCAGAACAGACAACAGAATATAAATGTATGTAAGAGGGTGAATGAAATAAAGAGAAAAGAGAGGATGGATTTAGTTTAGATTCTCTCTTCTGTTGGTACGAGGAACGAGGGGAATAAAAAAGGAAAGATATGAAGGAATAAACGAGAGAGAGAGCGACTAGAGTAAAGCTGAAGTGGAAGCTGTTGTTGTGCAGCTGTGTTGAACGTGACTCTCTGACGCCCTCCAGCGGCCCCAACGTCACTTTCAAATGATGAGAGACGGGTTTGTTCTATTGTGCAATGATGAAACACGTCATTGCACAATAAAGTCATGTGAAGGTGCTCCAAAAAATACACCTGGTTACATGTATTTTATGTTGTTGTTTATTCCAATCCTCAAATATATGAATGTTGTAGTAAAAATCAAGTCCATATTAACATGGTATGGAGTACAATGACACAATGATGGCCCATGGATGAAGAAGTGCAATGTAAAATTAATTAAACAAAAAGGCATCTTATTTACATATTAACACAATTAACTTAAACATAGATTAGAAACATTATTTTAATTTTAATTAATTAATTTTTAATTTATTTGTTTAGTTTTTTCACTAATTATTATTTAATTAAATGTTTTTCTTTGTCTTGTGTATATTTGTACACTGATATAGTTATGTACGTTTATGCTTCTTGAAAATCTAATAAATGGTAAAAAAATAAAAACTTAAGTTAAGATAAAGTTAAGATTACAGTTTGGATAGAAAACATGTTTTCCTTTTTCCCTACACTTACATTCTTACTAGAGCCGAGTTTTAAGACCAATAACAGTATCAAAATGTTAAACTTAAATAAAAACATGTCCATGCTCACAATACTCACAAAGTACATAATGTACAAAGTACAGTTTCTCAATGTAGTTATTAATAATTAATAACATCTATAACTAATTCCTGTACTGTGATTTGTTGTTATTTATCATCTGACGTGGCGCTCATTGTCCATTTACATTAAAGTATTAAAATGTGAGTTTCCAAAAGGTCAAAGAGAAGGTCTTTATCAGTGATCAGCATCACTCAGTCCGTTTCCTCTCTTCTCTCTCAGGTCGGTTATGGACTTAGAGCCCGTCGATCCAGATTCGCCAGACATCAAGAGGAGGCGGATCCACATGTGTGACTATGAAGGCTGTAAAAAAGTTTACACCAAGAGCTCCCACCTCAAAGCCCACCGGAGGATACACACAGGTGAGACCAACAACACGACGAAACATATCCCGGTTCAAAGTAGCAGCTCACTCCATCATTAAATCATTCATGCATTTTTGTTTCCTCAAGTATCCCAACTTCCTTTCCTCTCCCCTAACTCCTCTCCTTGTGTCCTTGCCTCCTCCAGGAGAGAAGCCCTACCACTGCACCTGGGAGGGCTGCACCTGGCGCTTCGCCCGCTCCGACGAGCTGACTCGACATTTCCGCAAGCACACCGGAATCAAACCTTTCCGCTGCACTGAGTGCGACCGCTCCTTCTCCCGGTCCGACCACCTCTCCCTGCACCGCCGCCGCCATGTCATGATGTGAACTCTGACCTCCGAACACCCCCCCACAGCTCCCCTACAAACCAACCTCTCACCCCTTGACAAAGTCCCTCACAGCACATCTTGTACCAGTGCCCCCTCCCTGCCCCACATCTGGATTGGAATCAGCTGATAGAAAAAGACACTGTACCTCCTTCCTCCTCCTCCTCCTCCTCCTCCTCTTCATCTTGAAATCACAGGAATATCAGGAATGCGTCTGTGCATTTGTGTGTGTGTGTGCACAGTGGAGGCTCGTCATCATCACCATCATCACCGTCCATCCAACTCATAAACAGTCCCCTCCCCACCATCCTCCAACTAACTCCACCCGTCACACGAGACGTCTCCTCCTCAGACAGAAGGATGGACTGAAGGGACGTCCATCCATTCATCACATCCATCCATCCAAAGGAGAGGAGGAGGAGGAGGAGGAGGAAGAGGAGGAGTGACATATGTGTGTTGTTTTTGAAGGGGATGTCACTTCAGCTGCCCAGACAATATTCATTCTGTACATATCCAGAGTTGGGAGCTTATGTGACTCCCAAAAAATGCCTCAAACAGTCCCTTGTCAGCACGGGAACTTTTCCAGGAACTTTACCTTTCTTTCTATTTTGGACTTGAGGAACTATGGCAAAATTATTGATCTAAATCAGGAGCTATCTGATCAAAGAACAGGTAAATAAGACTACAAAAAGTCTGATATTTGATCGGTGCTGTGGACACATTTCGGTTGGTACCAAAAAAGTATTAAAATTCAATTCCTTGGCACAGAGTTGCTGAGCCCCCCCAAAAAGTCCCTGCTTGTCTAATGGCCCAGGAACTATCGGGGTGTTGCAGTAATAAATAACAAAACCAACACAATGATTCTGGTTTTGTTTCATCACTCAAACAAATACGCAATTGGACTTCTTTGCCGGGTTTTCCAGAAGCAGTGGAAATGTGCAAAAGATGTTCTTATAGTTCCTGGTACTGTTTGTTTGAAAAGGGTCTAAAACAACCAGTTTGATTCTATCAAGTTTTAATCACAAACTAAACTATAATGGATGTTGAAAGTAAAGGCTTCCCTTCTGTGTGCATATCAGTACACAGCAGCTGAAGTGACGTCAAACAGATGTTTCCTCTTTTCGGCAAACATCTGTCTGAGGATCTAAAAGTAGATTTATTTGTCCCCACCCCTATCAACCCCACCCTCTCCTGGTACAGGGAGCTACAAGACTGTGAACTTTATAAACATTTGTTTTCATTGTATCAATCAAATTATTGTCATTTGCGTGTTCTCCCCCGCACACACCTCCCTGATTGTTCTTCGATAACAGTATTTGCTTTTTAATGCGTCGTTGTTGCTGTCGTCTTCTGATATACGGCCTTCAGTTCTGTCTTTTCTTTTCCCTTCTTCTTCTTCGCCAGGTTTGGCACTCTTAACAGAATGGCATCCTTTCTAAGAAAAAACTAATCCAGATTCTTTTTGTTGTTGTTGTTGTTGTTGAGGCTGTAAAAGACCGAGGAGACACAAATAGTTTGAGATTACAAGTAAAACTCTCGCGCAGGGAATAGGGGAGCTTTTCTGAGTGTGTGTGTTTTGCGTGCGTTGTTCGTGTGTGTGTGTGTGTGTGTGTGTGTGTGTGTGTGTGTCTGATGGTGAGTGTGCATGTTTTGAGACAAACACATAATCAGAATTTAAGATTTTTACGAGTGTGTGTTCCGGGCACTTGTTGTTCTTTTACCTCTTGCCCGTTGAGCCTTAATAACTGAAGTCAATCTGTAAGGGCGAAACCAGAACCGCTGACACGCCGCTTTAATTAAGACTCTGTTTGTTCATGAGGACCTGTTCTTTGCAGCGTTGGCTTGTTTATCCGCATTGCTTTCTGTGGAGAGGACGTTCCATTACTTGAAACCAAACCAAGCAGTTAAAGGTGCTACGTGTTGGACCTTTAAAATTCACATTTTTTATTTGGAGACAAAAGTGCCGTGTAAACAGCCTGTTGCTACTGGGGAAGCCTGTCACAGTGTTTGCAGGCTTCTACTCAGTATTTTACATTGTGAACAGCAGTTAGGACGCAATCACACCGAGGCATGTCGCTATAGGCGCGATCGCTTCAAAATCAAAAGCGTCGAACAAAACATCGGGGAAAAAAAAAATGGATCCAAGCAGCCGTTGTTGTGCTATTGATTTATTTATATAGTTCATCGTAATTAAATACAGCTATTATCAACCTTTCGTCTGCATTTGCCGTGTTCCTACGGCATCTACCGGGAAACAGGAAGGAAGTGGTAAAGCCCGCCTCTTGCTTGATGTGATTGGCTGCCTGGGCCTAGTGTGATACTGACGAGCGATGCAAATCCACGCTGAAAAGTTAAGAATATTCGAACTTGTAAGGCGTATCTGAAAAACACACGTACCATAGGAAAACAATGGTTTAGCTGACGAAGTGCCTCGGTGTGTGATCAGGCAGGAAATCTGCTGGATTGCCTTTTTTTTGGGCACAAAACCTGAAGAGGGCGCTCCAGAGAGAGCAGATTTAAAGCTTCTAGATAGTTTGATGATTGCAGAAGAGAAAAATCAAGTTAAGGATAGTTGATTATGGAAATCGCTGAAGTGACTGTCTCCTTTCAAACACAAATATTTTGAACAAAAACAGCAGAAAGCATCGTGAACGCCTCCCTGAAACACCCCAACAATGTCAAACGCTGGTTTCATGACCTCACAACAAGGAGCCGACATGGCGTGTCAGCGGTTCTGGGAGAAACCAGGCACTGTGTCGGGCCATCAGGGTCCGGAGTGTCTGCGATTTAAACCACGGGGAAACTAAGCGCTCTCCTCACTAGCATTTCTACCAGGGGGGGGCAGTTCTCTTTCAACTGAGTTTCAGATGATTTAATGCCTCAAAAAACTAATTCCCTATAAAGTCTAACAGTTGTTTTGTTGTCTTAAACCTTCCTGACGCACCTCCCCTCATATCAAACTGTTCATCCTTTAACAGCAGTTGGAAGAGAATTGAACCCCTCTAACTCCACATGTGTCCATGTCTTAAAGTGGGCTGTTTTTCAGCTCCTATTCTGGGCTGAACTTGATTATTATGCAACATAACGCAGACCTCGCTCCAAAGCAGCTCTTCTGAACTCAGCAGTAGCTGGTAGTCGTAACAAGAACCTCCGGTTGCGTAGAAGCCTGTGCCGTCGATCGCCGAACAAAGCCACCTCAGAGGAAGTGACGTCTTAATCAAGGGGCCGAGTACGTGATCAATCTAACACGCTTATCACGATCCTGATACTTTACAAGCTAATTTTGCTTTTTGCGGCGCTGTTCTCGTCGGCCGCTCGGAGTTACTGTTGTTGTTGTCATTTCAAACGCTAGTAAGCGAGAGCTAAATGTTAAACACCTGACCTTTCACAGTATCAGAAGTGAGATGGACGAGCAGGCTTCCTGTGAGCTGAGTGCATGCCACAAACTCTTACTCTCACTGCAAAAAAATATCCACAAAGTCACTGAATCTGGTTTGAATTCAGGCACTTGTTTGGAGGGATTTTGTTCTTTTTTTGCAGTGCAGAGTAACGCAAAGTTCCCGTTTCTCTTCACACCCCCCCGCCACCCTCTGCTTCAACTGAAAAAACAAACATAGTTACTAAGCACATCTTTCTAGAAGAGTATATGCATTTGATTGCAATTTTCTTTCTTTTGTAAACTGTTGATAAAGACATTAAGGACAATGACAAATAATTAAGATAAATCCATGTACATAACTGTATATAATCAAAAAGTGCAGAGTAAATGTAACGGGTGAATTTCTATTTTTAACACTGACTAGATAATGTGAAAAAAATCTTGTTTCTTTTCTTCTTCCTCTGTTGGTTTGATGAAATGTGTTTCATCATGTGTTGTTTTCTTTTCAAATCTAATAAGACATTTGTTTCGTAGTTTCTTAAAAACAAAAAAAAAAACAATTGGTCCCACTTGTGTTGTGCACACTTGTTGCATGGAGAGTAGCCTTCTTGTTTTCTTATAGTGACGTTGGTGAGCATGTCGGTGTGTGTGAGACTGTGGGCTTCCCACAACATTGATGACCTGAGGGGGAAAAAAACCCACATTGAAAATTATTAAATAAGGATCCATTTATTATTATTATTATTATCATAACAGAGCTTGATGTTTCTGCACTGGACCTCATTTAAAATATCACTAAAAGCAGTCATAACAGTGGTTATTTTGGATTTGATTGTTGGTTTTCAGCTCAGTTGCCAGGAAAAAATGTTGGCGCTGTTGGTTTCTGCGAACCACGGATACGTTGAATGTGGACGTTTTTGCAGCAGGTGACGTAGCATATCGAGCTACCGTTATTGAAAGTAACATCGTATAATAAGGTTGTGTCTATAAGGTAACCCACAAATTGCGAAAACTTGCTGTCCGACGACCTATCCTAACCGTAACCATTTGAGGTCAATGCCTTAAGCCTTCATTATGCTCCCAAACGGACGCTTACAGGGACAACGCAGTAGTTCTGTTACTGTCCGCTCGGATGCGCAGTAGATTGCTAGGCCATCACTTGTAGCGCAGTGGCTGTGCATACAGGTCCGTGCGGTCACAACAAGTTTCCGGTACACTGACATCCGCAGAGAGTCTAGGCGTACGCCCTCACGTACTCGCAGACACTCAAAGCATAATATAGGCTTAACCATCATCCGTGTTACCTTCTAGACACAATCGTATGATAACGAGTATCACACCCAGGAGGCTGCTGTTTGTGTCCCGTGTGAAACTAAAAGTAAACGCTGACTTTACGCTTGCTGTGTAACGTTACTTAAGAAAGGGTCGTGTCTAGAAGGTAACCCGAGACTTGCTGTCTGATGACCTTCCCTTAACTTAACTATTCGAGAGTTCCCCAACTCGTGGGTTACCTTCTAGACATGATCGTAAGAAAGTCCGCTAAGGGCGGTTGGTATTTAATTACGCCACTTACGTTGTTATTGTTATACAAACCATGATCTTTTTTCTAACTATAACCGAGTAGTTTTGTTGCCTAAACCTAACCAATCGTTTCACAACGTTAACCACGTGATATTGTGCATTTCTGCAAGCGTGATATGAGGCTGATATGAGACGTATTTATGGTTCAGAAACGTCTACATTTAACACATGCCAACATGTTTTCCGGCGGTTGTCGGTTTTACATCTCCAGACTCACAGCAGCTTAATTATGTTGAAAAGTAACAAAAGTAGTAGATATATAAAACATATCCAACCTGTTGTACATCTTGTTCTATTACGAGAAAAAAAGGAAACAACCCCGTTTCCACAATTAAAATATGCTCATTAATTGAAGGAGTAAAAGTTTGACAGAGAATGTTTATTAGATGGATCCTTTTATTTCTAGGAACATTTACCCCACGTAGCACACGTATGTGCCATTATGAACTAAAAAACGATAATGGCCCATCGCTTTACAAGCACACTGATCAGCTCTGGTGATCGTTATAGCAGATAGTATTTTCTACACGGAGACACTGAACCCTCCAGTGTCAGTTATTCCACCTCAGATTCTGCTGACGACGAAGTCTTTTCGTCGTCGCAGGGAGACTGATGCATGTGTTCGTGTTTTTCCTGCTTCCTGTTGTTTTTTTTTTGCGTTTTGTGCGAAGCTTGGTTTCCCTCGATATTCTTCTAAATATTCTGTTCATGTGTAAAAGCAGAACTGGTCATCTGCGTACAGACAGTGAAACCCCCACTGAGACCTTGTTCACGTCTGAGGGTGACGTCACTGACTGTGTCCGTCTGTGTGCCTCGACTCACCTCTGCAAAATCAGAAATTTTAGGTATTTTCTATTGAATGCAGTAACTTATGGGCCAGTACTATATTTACTCAGTGCAATGCAGTTATCATTATAATAATACAATTATTAATAATATTTTTTTTTTCTTTTTGTTCTTTTTTGTATTTGTACAGAACAAATGTGTAAAGATCAGTGAGGAAAACGTGAGCTTTTTGATACTGTGACTCATAGTGTTTAAAAGTCAGTTTGTCCCTGTACAGTTGTGATTATTTCCCCCTTCCTCCCTTCTTCTTTTATAGAATAAAACAATGTTTTTGGTGCAATTTAATGCCTGCTGTCTCTGTGTTGTTTGTCATGTTATGGTGATGCTCTGTCATATACAGAATCCAGTGGTTTATCTGGAAGAGGTCAAGAGTCTTGCAAAAATAAATAGAAGCAGATTTATTTATTTTACAATGTGAATGAAATATGTTTTTTTTAATGTTTTCATACCTCCTTTCTCGTGAACACAATATCTCAGGAACACCTGGAGGGAATTTCTTCAAATGTGGCACAAACGTCCACCTGGACTCGAGGAGGAACTGATTAGATTTTGGTGGTCGGAGGTCACTTCGACCTCACAAAACACGTTTTTCACACAAATATCTAACAGGATAAAATGATGACATTCTGACATTTTAATTCCTCTCGGACGAATAAACAAACAGGAAGGATTTTATATCAGTGAGTTACAGATTTGTTGAAATAAACGTATATTTAATGAAGCACTGGAGCTAGCAGATAGAATATGCGTGATAAAATGTGTGATAATATGTTTTAACTTTGAAATTATAAGAGGAATTTAACGAGAATTAAAAAAGAAAAGTTGATTATTGTTCATTATATGATGGCGGCATTAATATTTTACTCTTTATTGCATTAATAATACCATGTTCTGAGCTGAATGTTATCCCAGTGGATCACTGTCAGTGTTTTACCTTGAGGGCCCCTTTTCTATAATTTAGTAAACTTACTAAGTGACATATTTTATGGTTTTTGTCATATTATATTCGATGCATAACAATAACAGCACAGAACAACTGATAAACTGTACAATCAACCCAGAGAGTGAACGCAATAACTGCAGGAAGTTTGTGTAAAACAAGCAATTTGAATGATGATTATTTCCTGTGAATATTAATAATAATTAATAATTATATTAATACAATTCTCTGCCTGTCTCTGTCTTTTGAAATTATAACAATCCTACATACTTAATAGGCTTCTTTTTTGAAAAAGTCAGTGTAATTGCATACTTTTCTAATGCAAGACGAGGCTGTTCAACAGAGAAGGAAGGCTCTGTGAATATAACTTGTATTCAGGTCTTCCCTGTGCCCTTATCCCGTTTATATAATAAATAATAATACAAACTTTAAAAATAATTATTTCATTTAGTTTTCCTCACAGAAACAAATGAAATACTGAGATATAGGCCAACTGTATATTTTTAAGAAAAGTTGTCTCGCACCCCTTAAAATCAATAAGGCCTTGCGTCCCCCCCCGTGAAGCTTTGGCGGCCCCTAGTGCGTGTCGGGACCCCCAGGTTGGGAACCATTGGTGTAGTCTGACACAATACACTTGCAAGTTAAGATGTCCTCCACAAGAGGGAGCACTATAACAGAGGATGAGGGAGGGGGACGACTGAAGGAATCCCACCAGTGAAGAGGCAGAGGCAGCAGAGGTCCTAGTAATACTACTACTAATATTATTATTATTAATAATGATAATAATAACTAGCTCATTTTAAATGTAAATTACTCTTAAAAAGTCCCTGACCTTCTGTTAACAAAAACAAAAAGTTGGATCGTTCATTTGCAGTTCAAACAGAAAGAACACTGAGATCAAACTAGGTTAATAAATAAAGATCTTACAGAATAAAGTGCATGAACAAAGTCATAAAAACCTCATTGTGTGTGTGTGTGTGTGTGTGTGTGTGTGTGTCTGTGTGTGTATGTGTGTGTGTTTGTTGGCTCTGAATGAACCTCTCTTTGCCGTTTATTTTAAATGGGTTTATTAGCCTCCTGCAGTCATGATCAGGCCAATCATTAACACGCACAGCGTCAGTCGTTGCATTCATACAGATGCAGACGGAGACAGACACATACTCACCATATAAATGCAATAAAAGAACAAGATTTTGGCGGCTTAACGATGTCGGATCACTGCGGTGAATCATCGTACCGGTTTGCTGCCGACCTACTTCTTTTTGGACACAAAACCTGTCCGGATAGTTCAGAGGAGAGAGTCTTCTTTTGAACTGTTTGTGCAGCGTTTAAGAGCAGGATTCATATGTTTTCATGAGACAGTCAATACATATTTACAGTTCAACTGGACGGATGTAGTTAACGTGTGTTGTATCAGCAACCAAATCTAGGTTTATTACAATTGTGCAATTGCCGCTGACAACTCTCTCCGACTCTCCAACCCACTCACTGTGACTCAGTGAACTGTATAACAAATGAGTTCCCCACATTGGTTCAGACCAGTTTAAAACCACCCACAGGAAATCAACAGCTTTGTCTCCCTTCAATTGTCAAACAAACTTTTGAAAAGTTGCAAAAAAAGAAACGCAAATTAGTGTTTCATTTACGAAAAGCGTGACATAAAGTGAGACAGACCTCTCTGGTACCCATCCTACTGACACTAGTAGACGTAGGATGTTTGTCATTATTCTAATTCATGCTTCCTCGTGTCCTCTCTCTTCCCGTGACCCAGAGATGCAACTAAGAGATGATTGAGGAGAGGGGAGGCTTCTGAAGGAGCTGAGAGCGAGGAAACACTGACGTATCCTTTGAGGAAGTCTTTTCGACGTAAATATTCCTGAAATAATAGACAGGTCAGCCAATTCTCCCAGGAGTACCCTAAAGAAAAGCCCTGTTCAGACCATTCAAATGCGTCCTGAGTGATCCGGACACAAGTGGACAGCTTTAAGTACGTCTGTTCACACCTGTCATTAGAATGCGTCTCCACATGCGTCTTGAGTGGCCACTTGTGATCCGATCTCACTTCCCCGCTCTATGTGCAAATAAACACGTAGTGAACACACGGCTAATACAGAAGACGTTGTGACACAATATTACATGAATGTCAGTGGTAATATCCTATATATTCAACCATTCTGGTACATTTTAATAACGTCAAAATAAAAGGTTATTGTCCTTAATGTGGCCCAGACCACCTCTGAATGTGGTCTGAAAGATCCGATCTCAATGCGTCTTGAGTGCGTTCACACTTGTACTTAGAGCTGTCCACTTGTGATCCGATCACTGAGGACGCATGTTAATACCAGGTCTGAACAGTTCTGAGGGTGGCAGTAGCTCGGTCCATGTGGACTTGACTTGAGAACAAGAGGGTTTGCCGGTTCTCAAGTCCAGCTCGGACCAAGTATGGAGTGTGGACTGGCAGCTGGAGAGGTGTCAGTTCACGACATGGGCACCGCCGATGTGCCCTTGATTAACGCACCGAACCCCCAACCTCTAGAGGGATTAATAAAGTTTGCCTTCCTTCTTCTGAAAGGAAGTTGGCTGTCTGATATGGATCTCTCCATCCCAAAGCACATTTTGATGCCACATGTTGGTTAACTTGCAAAAAGCTGTGATCATGGACGACAGGGCTTCTACTCCTGAGAACATGACCGTGTCTGCAGAGCTGAAGCGCAGTGAGTCAGACAGACAGACAGACCGCCATAGCTCGCTTGTTTTGACATCATAATACAACATATACTTTGTGGGTTTGGTGGGTTGTCCGAGTAGTTCTTTGCCAAACCGTATAGCCCGGAGAACAATACAGCAGATCCCTGCATGTCTGAGTGACAAGTCACAGTCTGCAGGCGCTGTGGGCTGTTCTGACAGACGTGTTGGCTGCTTTCCCTTTTCCATTTCGTCATGTCTCATGTGGGCATGGCATGATGTCCTTGCAGCAGCAGCACTGTGTCACACATGTAAACGGTTAAAAACAACGCCTAAACAGCAATACCGGTCCAGCCACGTCGTTGACAACAGGATCTTTACCTTGAGTCTACTTTGACTGAGATCTTGTTGTCCCAGTTTTATTTCTACCGTTACCTGTAATGTTTTCTTTGCACAAGTGTTCAAAGAAAACAAACATGTCTAATGAAGCAATCCATCCCAAACAGGTCATTCCTCACTGTACTTCCTGAATATTTTAAGTCTGACATCCTGGTACAAGTTATACAATACACAAGGGATCTTTCTGATTTGGGACAGTGTGTAGCATTTATTATTAGTGGGATCTATTGGCAGAAATGGAATATAATATTAATAAGTGTGTTTTCTTTAGTGTATAATCACCTGAAAATATGAGTCGCTTATTTCTATTATTTCTATTTCTTATTTTTATTAAACCACCGGCTATAGATAGGGACTTTTGCGTTTTCACGTTTTTGTGTCAACCACCGTAGTTCTTCTACACCCTTGGCACACGGGAGAAGTTTCAGTTGGTTTCAATCTGCAACCTCACCGCTGGATGCCACCAAGTCCTACACACTGCACCTTTAACGATCTTAAAGATTGAAAACCCAACACGTTCTCATCCCAACTCATCACATACCGATGCTTTGTCAGACCCCTTGGCGTCACTTTTTGTTTGCAATTAACACATGCTTAATGTTGTGAATAAAAAAAAAAACAATTGCTTAGGTTTAGGCAACAAATCCACTTAGTTAAGTTTAAGAAAAAACAAGACAGTTGGGCTTAAAATTACTACATTTTTACAGTGAAAATGTGATTTGACGTGAACACGGGACATGAACAAACAGCTGATTGTAAATTCTGTAAAGTGAAACTTAACACACGGGACATGAACAGCGGTCTCCTTGTATTGTGTCTCTTTCGGTCTTTTAACTACATCACCACAGTCACTTTCCCTGTGCGGTTACTGTTGCCGTGAATGGGTTTACATTGTAGTTAATGGAACGCCCGGTGCATCTCATACTGACTGTAAAGGGTGACCTGTGCGGCGGTATCAAACGCCGACGGCCGTGACAAAGCGTCAGTATTTGACGCCTTGGGAATGACAACAGGCTGAACCATATATTCAGTGTTCTGTACTGGTTGAAATTGTCATTTCGCTGCACGCTTTGTCAACACTTCAAAAAGTTATGTACAAATGCAGCTGGAAAAAAAATGCACTTGGATCAAATAATATATTCTTTAGTCCCCATATAATATTGACCTGTTTGCATGTAGACAAACACACACGCTGGTGTTCACTGAGATAAAGACTCTCTGGGTTACAAATAAATTGGAATTATTTAAATCAGAGTGCATCAGTTGGCATCAGACTGAACTTATTTTAACATGAGTGAATTGTGTTAAACTTGTTTTTCTCAATGAATGACAAAGACGGGAGACAACACGAGTTGGAACTTAATTTCAAATTATAAATGAAAGTAAGAGTAAATCACACAAATGCACCAAACACAACAAACACGTGGCAGCCAGAGGAGAAAAAAGGAGACTGGTTGACTGACTCAGATTTATATTTGCTGCCTCAGTCAGACCAGGTGATGTGAATTCTCTCTGACGACGCTCTGACTCTGCCTCGAGGCTCTGCACGGAGGGAAATCTGTCCAAAGAGGGTCGACACAGTCAATCTTTATGTTGAATGCTCCTGCTGCTTATTCTGACAGTGGTATCATCTCCTGCATGTCACCATTTATATGATAAAACAGAGTGAATTTTCCTCATTTTGTCTGAAGTTAAAGCCCTTGCACACCCGTGCAGGTGTTCTCACTTATTCCAGCTGATTGGAGCTCTGCTCCGGTTGAAGTTGGGTAGAGTTATGATGGGAAATACATGAGGTCACTGAACTCCATTAAGATTTAAAAGGAGTGAGTTGTCTTGTCCTAACCAGTGCAACAAAGTTAACAGCACAGTGAGGGAGAGAAGTCTGCACCAACTCAGAGAGCAGAGAGGAGGTCTAATCATGTGAAGTGAAAACACCCGTGTGGACCGTGAAAGGTAGAAAAGTAGAAAAACAGAAAAACAGAAAAACAGAAGACGCAATATAGTTTGATGGAAGATTTTAATGCACCTTGATGTTGCAGTACCTGTTTCTTTTACTGTAGCTCATCATGCTGCCACCTATAATTAAACACAGTCTCACGGCAGTTTGTGAACTAGTCATGAAATTTAATCTATTTGATTGGTGTACATGAATTTCCCTTTTTTTCCGTGACGTTCAGCACGACTTTCAACAAAATCTTTTTAGTGCAATTTTATTCAAATGTCGAGCAACACGTGACACACATGTCAATTTCTGCTTCAGTCTTTTAAAAATAAAACTACTTAGTTAGGTTTAGGAAAAGATTGTGGTTTGGGTTAAAAATTACACCGGAAAAACGGAGGTTACGTGACAAATAAATCAATGTTGACTTCTGGTTTCATACGAGACACGAACACCGGTCTCCTGGGCGAAAGTCAAGTGTTTTTTGACCCACCCATCCACCCTGACCTCATCCCTATGTGGCGTTACCCCGCTCTCTATACTTACTGGTTCACAATTACGTGGATTACTTACGAATTGATTTTGTGCGGACCATCATGACAAAACTCGAAACTCTTCACCGTCATTTACGTCCACTAAAAGTACCTGTTTTTGCCACTGACAGGCACAGATTGTTATTATAAGTGTCTGACAACATTATGGAAAGAACCCTACTGAGAAATAAAACCCTTTTCTTACACTTTCCCTGGATCCGGTCTGTTTGTTTGCCCGGGAAGTCTCATTCATCCATTGAAATCTTGCATCCATTGAGTGTTGCATCATCAACATAAATATCAATAAATAAAAAAATACCATCTAAATATTGAGCCATGACACTCACGTTTCCACCGTTGTCTTCCGGCAACAAGTCACATGACACAATTTATTTATTTACTTAACTTTTATTTAATCAGGTAAAACCAACTGAGATAAAATCTCTTTTATGACGGTGACCTGGCCAAGAAGACTGCAAAGTTAAACGTCGAGTGCATTTTGATTTCATACAATAAAAAAAGACAATCTATAACAGAGTAAAGTCCACGCATTGTTGCAAAAACAGCTTGTGGTTAAAACTTCTGTTAACTTTAGTTTAAAACTAAATGTACCAAATGCTACAATAACAAACAGAAGGAGAAAGTTAAAGAAGAACATTATTTCTCTGTAGGGTCCTTTCCATAATGTTGTCAAACACAATTTAGTCAATGGCAATGACAAGCACTTTTAGTGGACGTTAACTGACGTTGAGGAGTTGCCCCGAGCGATTACGGCGTTCTCCTTCAACACTGTACAAATTACAGAAATTGCCGTGCCTATTAGGCTGCACTCACACGAGATCAGGCGTTGCGGTGATTCACCGCAGGGTTGTGCGGCGGCATGGGCGAGTCACTTTAATGGCCCAATAACTGCAACGATTAACGTCTTTTGTTCCCGCTGTATCAACTAATTAGGTCTTTTTCAAATCCTTTTGAATACATTCACATAGAAGATAATTGATGCCTGGAAATAATCCCTGATTCACATTCAATGTGGCCAAAATTGAACAAATCTGATTAAAATTGCAATCTGATTGCAAAATTCCCGCAGGAACATGTATGCATAGGCTATGTAAAGCAGCGACCATCTGTAGGGTGGAATGGGTGAAACATCGCAAGTGACGTACTGTGAATCAGAGCAGGTACATACATCAACAGAAGAAATCACAGATAGAGGACCATATTTTACCCTTTAGAGTCTTGACTACTATTCAACTATTCAATTCCATTACATTCAGAGAGATATCTAACTCCTCAGAGAGGACTACAGGCAGCGTTGCAGAATCAGTCGGACAAGTTTTGACAGGAGTTTTAGTGCTTCTACTGTGGAATGAGCAGCGAGCTTCACCGGGCCCTCGGGTGAATGTTCAGGAGACTGAGGCCAAAGAAATGTGCTTGAGCAGCAAATGGCAAAGCAACTGAGTGTAGATAAATAGGTGAGTCATCTGGGTATCTGCAGGGAACAGCCTGTTCTGCTGTCGCTAATTTCAGAGCCTTGTAATAGATAATCAAATATGCAAAACACTGATCTATTACATTCTTTTTTATTGACTCTGAACAGAATTTCATGGCAATCCATCCTATAGCTGTTGACATTTCACTCAAAAGCACAAATGTCAACCTCAGTAGTCGTGTTTCCATTTGATTGGCAAGCAAATTTTAAGCAAATTTTTTAAATGTTGCAAAAAAGAAATGCAGAACAGGCGTGTTTCCATCAAATGGTTTGGAGCCAATGAACTCGGTTACAGCGTGGTTTGGTCAGAAGTGCTTAATGCTGTGAATTAACCAAAAACACTTGCTTTGGTTTAGGCAACAAAACCACTTAGTTAGGTTTAGGAAAAGAACAACATGGTTGGGCTTAAAACTACCACGTTTTTACAGTGAAAATGTGACTTGACGTCTTGAACATGTGACACGAACGAACAGCTGATTGTAACGTGAGTGAAACTTCTCTTTCGCTCTTTAAACTACGTCACCACGGCACTTTCTCTGAGCGTTTACTGTTGCCGCCGACGGGTTTACACTGTAGTTAATGGAAAGCCCGGTGTGTCCATCGCATACTGCCGCTCAAGGGAGCCTTGTGCGGCGGTATCAAATGCCGACGGCGGTAACAAAGCAGTTGTATTTGATTTGCGTTTCCATAATCTACTGTATTTAGCACATCAACTATTTTTTGACAAAGGCGAAAATCACCTCAAGTGAGCACTAAAACTTTTTTGCGGAGTCGAGGAAGTTTTATCGAACTTTTCCGTTTCCATACAGATTTTCTATCTGCAATACTTCAAAATGCAAATAATAAAATACGTTGATGCAAACACGGCTAGTGTGGTGCTAAAGGAAGAGTCAAGGAATCACCAAAATCATTAGCTTTCATCGTCTGGGAGCCATGAATGTTTGTATTCAATTTTGTGCCAAAACATCTAGTAGATGTTGCGATTGATAAAAAGTCACCAACAGGATTCATCTTCTGGCGACCATGAATGTCTGTCCCAAAAGTTCATGGCAGTCCATTCAACAGTGGATGAGATATATAGATTCTACCATACACATTTCCTTCACAATCACGCCTCACATTAAGTATCTTTGGTGACTCTGGGGAACACGGAGTCTTGAGTCGATTTTGAAATAAGGCTCTGTGGGATAGAACAATACTTTGACACACTTGCATACACATGCAGAGTACATTACGTGTTAACATTAAGGGCGTTGTCCCAGATAATGAGGCAGATCTCTGAGGCTCCCTGCTCAAAGCATCTTGGCACAAACATAATGATTACTTTCCCTGCCAGCAAAATACAGAGGTGGACTCCACCCTCGCTGCCATTATACCTTTATACTTTGACTTATTCTTCTTGCTTAATTGTTGACTTTCATTCCCCCGTCAGGTTCTTTTGTGTCACGCAGCCCCAACGGCAGAGTTACCTTTCACCTGCCACGTCACGCAAACACAATCTCTCTAACCTGCTGCGGAGCCATAACGGATCAGAGGAGTCGATGAAGGGGAATCATTAACTCTGCTTTCTCTATGTTTTGGTCAAAAGCTGTCAATATCCTCTTTTTAATGTTTGACCCAATCTATTATCTCCTCACAGATAGCATGTTATCGGAATCATGCAAAAAGAAAAAAAAAAAATCACGTGTCCACAAGATAATCAAAGCAAATATATGACTCATCTCACACAATTTACAACTGAACTCTGACACCAAGAAAAGCAATGCCAAAAATTGTAACATACAACTTACGCTGTGTTTCAATTCACATATTTTTATGCACATTTTGAAGTATCGCATTAGAAAAGCTGTATGGAAAGACAGAATTCGATAAAACTTCCTCTATTGCGGAAAAAAACAAAACAATAAAGCTGAAAGTTGCTAAAACGCTCTATAAAGCTGAGGGGAACTGTGGTCAGGTGATAATTCTGCGAGTGACCAAAGACCAAAGAAACAAGGAAACAATCTGCTATTATTTTATGGATCCTTTTATTATTTCATTGCAGCATCGTGCACAAACAAACAAACAAAAAAAATACATCATTGTTGTTCTTATCAATTTGTACAGAAACTGATAAATTCTCTGACACACAAGTATCAAAACAAAATTAAACAAGCATTCACATACAACCGATCTAAAATCCCATTAGTTAAAAAAAAAGAAAAGAAAAAAATATTAATATTATAATATGAAATAAAACCAAACAAATATTTACAAAGTCTTCTGTTGAAACTAAAACTACAGTTATGTACACGGGGGGTCGTGGTCGGCGCTCATTCCTCGAGAGAACTTGATTCCTTGGGAAGAAAGTGTTGAAATTACAGGATGTGTTTCCCCCAAATGAACACATGTTGGACAAATTTCTAGACATGACATTACTAACACACACACTTTTTGCAAAGTGCTAGAAACAGTGAAGAAAAGGTGAGATCAGGTGTGGGCAGTAACTGATAAAATGAGTGGTTCACAATAAAATATTAAACCATATTCACCAGAGCTCTCTGGATTTTTGTAGACTATTGATCATTATACAGGCTCCACTGGAAACTAAAAGTAAAAAGCAAAAGTTGGTCACGTCTGTGGTTAGTCACGTGACTCATTGGTATTGCATGACACCCTCCCTGGTCCGTCCAAAAGTAAGCAAGAGGGGTTCCCTGTGCACCAGTCTCCGATGCCGAGGAGCACTGTCCAGGCGACGGTATTTGACGAGTTGGGAGTGAGAGCGTGTTGCACAAACTGGAAAGCTGTCATGTTTGCATTGATTTTTCTGCAGAAGTAAATTATGAAGTAGCTCGCCTAACATAATGAGTAATCTCATACCGGGAAGGTTTAGATTTACAAATCAATTCTGTCTTCAAACTGTCTCTTCGTGCTGATGTTGTAGTTTCTTTTATTTTAACTTTCTAAAAGAGAAAAGGTGGCTGAGGGTGGAACGATGGTGGAATCAAACTCTTGAGTTGTACAGTGCAACATTTTTTCTTCCTCTTGTAATTCCTGTTGTTGGCAAGTGTACAAAAAAAAATGCAAAGGGCATCTCGACTTTTTTTTTAAAACCCTCAAAAGAATGCAGGAGCCACAAGTGCCAACGAACGTCATGCAATCAAGTGAACATGAAGTGAACAGGCCCGGCTCTGCACTCCGTGAGAGTGTAATGTACCAGCCGCACTGTACATCATAAACGATTACATAACAGGTCTATCCACCCATCTCTGTCTTTCTCCAGTTGAAGTGTTGAACAAATACAGGAGGTGAAAAAACAAAACAAAACGGCGCTGAATAGAAAACTGTGAGCAAACCGCAAGCTGTCGTCAGAGGAGCTCGGTCGCCGCGGCAACGGGTAATGTCTTGGATACAAACATTGGCGAATCGCTCTGCTCTCTGAGCTCAACAGGTATTACCTGTGCTGAAACAAGCAGAACTAGGCGATTATTAACTTTTCCATGGAGAGTTCTCTGATTGTGTCTGTTGATTATTTGTTTATTCTTTTTCTTTTTTTTTATTATGAGAATGAGATTATATCGCAAGGAAGTTTCAACATATTACTCATATTAACATTTGATGTAGGTTGTCAAGTATAAATCTCAATACATTCGTTGTATTCGCACACATATGCACACAAATATAAACAAGTATGTACAAAGGCAGTTGGAGGGACATACATCTCCACCTCTCCTTGAAAGTTCATATCTCAAAATGATAAAAGCCGGTGAGCGTGGTGGTGATGATGATGATGATGATGATGATGTTGGCGGCAGATTTGTCGAAAAACAAATAGTTCATGTTGTTTAGAAGAGAAGATTCCAGGACGTCCCAAATGCGTCGAAGGAGCCTGACACTACAGTTTCTGATGACTGCAACATTTGCAGTAATGCATGTCGTGTTGGACCAGTGCATGTTTTAAATCAACATCTGTTCAGTGATGAGAACAGACACCAAAATCATCCCTGAGTCCTGGTAGATCATTAGCTCTGGTGTTAAGACTTCAGCAAACAATGTGTTGACTGATAGCAGACGACCAGTTATTACCTCAGATATAATATTGCATGTTAAAGAGCGAGCCATGACCGTTTTGCTCCCAACTGCCCAAACTACATTTTTTTCCTTCCAATTCCCACTGCTGAGACCCCTCCCTGTTGGGTTGTGGAAGGTGTAAAGCACCAGGTGACTCCTCTGACACACCAGAGGCCTGTACTACGAAGCAGGATTTGGGGTCAGCGAGGTAACTTCAGGTTTAACCCTTCAGGGTTGTCAGTAATATGACGGCATCACTCAACATCTGTTAGCATGGAGCACCAGAATAAACAGGGATGATTTGGGTTCTGTGTCTGTTAAGTTCAGGTGGCTGTCATGTGTTTGGGTGTGATGATGTGACGGTTCTGGGTACGTCCATGTTAGTTCTGGTGACGCTTCATGTGCAGGGCCAGGTGGTCGGAGCGTGAGAAGCAGCGGCTGCAGGCGATGCACTTGAAGGGTTTGGCTCCGGTGTGTTTCCGGTAGTGTCTGGTGAGCTCATCCGATCGGGCGAAACGCCAGTCGCAGCTCTCCCACGTACAACGGTACGGCTTCTCACCTGCAAGAGATAGCAAGACAGGACGGAGGCGTTAGCAACGCACACAACATTTTCTCAGAGTAAAAAAAATAAATACATTTTGTATATACAATCAGTTTTATCATGTATATTTTTTAGCAGCACCCTGTTTCTGCTGTAGTGTTCTGCTGGAGTAATCATTTATCCAGCCACATTTTCCCAGGGACTCAGAATCTAAAGCAAGCGAACACCAAGAGGGATTTGAAAAGATGAAACTGTTTTGGATGCTCTAGCAAAGTATCTGCAAAATGCCTGTATTGTTTTAAAGGTGCAGTGTGAAGGATCTGGCGGCATGTAGCGGTGATTGCAACCAACTGAAACTTCTCCCGTGTGCCAAGAGTGTAGGAAAACTACGATGGCTGATGTAAAAATGCGGATGGCCCTTTCTACCCAGTGTTTGGTTTGTCCGTGGCGGAGCAACATGGCGGTAGATATGAAGGGCTCATTCTAAGGTAACGAAAACACAGCGATTCTTATTATCAGGTGATTGTACACTAAAGAAAACATACTTATTAATATTATATTATATTTCTGCCAATAGATCCCCTTAAATACTACACACGGGTCCTTTAATTAAAAAATATGAATCGTGTAATATTTCCCTCCTTCCAGGCAGTGATTGGTTTCAGTTTATATCGATTTGCCTTGAAAATCTATTTCCAAAGACTTGATTGATTTATTTAATAGCACATAAAAAGACATTTAAAGAGGTACTGCACACGTAAACATGTTTTTTTTTTAGCTCTAAACTAAATGATATGACCGTACTCTGATGAAACACATCAAAAATTAAATTAAATTTGTTTTTATATAGCGTCAAATCATAACAGAAGTTATCTCAAGATGCTTTTCACATAGAGCAGGTCTAGACCGTACTCTATAATTTAGAGACCCAACAAGTCCCTCATGAGCATGCATTGTTATGTGACAGTGGCAAGAAAAAACTCCCCTTTAACAGGTAGTAGGCAGCCATCTGCCTCGACCGGTTAATTAACTGATAACAATCTGCATTTCATGAGTTGAAAATGGCTCAACACGCCATCTACTGTTTTGAATCATCCCTGAACCTCGTAAGGCCGGTTGGGACTAATCTCCGTCATGAGATTAGTCCCAACCCCTCAGCCCCTCGCCCACTATTTAGCAGTTTTCAAAACTTAACTCTCAGTTAACAATGTGTGACTTTTACTTTTCTTACATACACCTATCATTGCATGGCAACGCAGTCGAGCAGGAGCTCTGCTGAGGTGTTAAATGCATTTTGATAAGTGAGATTAGAGACTGGGCCGCTGAACAGAAACCTTAATGCCAGTAAATAACAGTTAGTTGTTGACGTGTGGTGGCTTGTTCTCAACCTGTCAGTCTGATGTCAACACATCCTCCAGATCTCATCAATGACACTGGTGACAAAGAAATGTCCTTTCACAATAAAACCTGAAAGTGTGAGTGAGTGAGTGTGTCTGCCTACACAATGTGTGTTTCTAAATGGGGGCGATGGCAGTTAGCAGTGTGTGCTTGTGGTTTTTCACGACTCCCTCTCGTAAACACGGCGCTCATTTCCATGAAGCTGAACCGCGAGATAAAATCACATGGAGCAACGGGCTCAACTATTGTCACACACACACACACACACACACAGCATGTAACAAGATGTTCAGGTTGGTTTGCTCAGTAAATACGTACAATAATATTTATGGAGTGATATTCCTCATTGGAGAAAAAGAGACAATATGGCATCTCAGAACATTTTCATGTCTTGACTTTCAAGAGAACTTCTGTTGCTTCATTCACAAAACCATCGCAGAGTTAAAAAATGCACCGTTGCAGCCAAAAGATGTTGATTTATGTATATAATTAAATTTCTGAGAAACAGTTTGATAGGAGCTGACAGCAGTAACCGCTGTGTGTGTGCGTGTGTGCGTGTGTGTCATCACAGCTCACTTTGTTGTTACCGACACACCTTTTTTTTACAGTTACATTATCAGACCAAGCGTGTGTGTGTCTATGTGGGAAATCCTTTAGGAGAGAGGTCACTAAAAGGCAGACCACAGTCCGAGCCCGGACGCAGATGCCACCCTATCCAGACCCGGACTTATAACTGATAGGTTATTGAGAATTATTAAATTCTAACAAAGTGTTTCTGTGCAGATTTTCTAGCCTTTATGTCAGTGGTTTAGTGGCCCAGGAAACTCACAGACCAACTGCAAGTGTCGTAAATCATCACAAATGATGCTGCTCAGCCAATCAAATCTGTGCATTCCGATAAGCATTGTGAGTCGAGGCAGTGAGTGAGATACACACACATGAGGGAGATTCGAGACGAGAGAGGGAGTAGTCGTAGAAATAAGTGAATACAACACGTTCTCACTCCCAACTCGTCAAATAGCGCCGTTTGGTCAGTGCCCCTTGGCATCGGAGACCGACGCATTGGAGTACCCCTCTTACGTTTTTACTTTTGGACGGACCAGGGACGGTGTGTCAATGCACGCTCGTTACAAGTGTCCTTTCAAAATAAACTTCCGTTTTCACAGGAAGTTAGGTTTAGTCAACACGGACACTGTGGTAGGGTTAGGAAACGGTTGTTGTTGACGTTAACTTCATGTGACTAGCGATTCACGTGACTGACGATACTAACAACTAATGTGACAAAACAAGTCAACATTACTTTTAGTTTCACACGGGACACAAACAGCGGTCTCCTGGTTGAAAGTCTTGTGTTTGTCTGACCCATCCACCTCCCCTCCCACGCATCCTGAACGGACTCTCACTCTATTAATATTACATCACTACAACTACAACTGGAACTACGAGGGGTGCAACGGATCACAAAACACGGTTTTCAGTCACAGACTGGATCGGCAGCAAAAAAAGGGAGCAATATAACTTTTAGAGATGCCCCGATCATGTTTTTTTTCCACCATTATTGATTGCCAATCGTCGATGAACCACAGCGTAACAGATACAGATCGTTGTTTTTGTTGTTGTTTTGTTTGGGGGGTATCCGTACGGATCAACTAAAGTCGGTGACACCACTAGCAACTACTGAAAAACTGCCTGTACATGAGAAAATACAGAGCTGAGCCCAGTGGAAACTTGGTCAAATCAGAACCTGGACCAACAAGTCCTCATAGCTAAATGACAAAATGGTTTGTTTACAAAGACGAGCTTTGGGAGTGTTCATCTGGCAGCTACACCGGTAGGACGAAGACACGCCAACGGGAATCGTTTCATGTTTTGGCAGCTAAACTTTGTTGTTTGTGTCTCACGCTGGCAAACATAGACGTAAACAATTTAAAATACTCAAACAAAAGGAAATGCATTCATAAATAAAGCACGCCCCCTGTTCTATAATTATCTGGTAGTTCTGGATCAGAAGGTATGAAGAGACTAATGAGCCAAGAACATCCAGCCAAATAAATCTGAACTCAACACTTCTGCTACTCCACCCAAACATTGACATTTCTGTGCTGTGCCACAACGTGCTGTTGCCCAACAGTGAGCTAATCATCAACACGGGGAATTGAATAGGCTGGTATGCACACAACAGGGAAAAAAAATGTCATCTTTCATCGTGGAGGTGGAAATTAATGTCAGAGAATCAATGCCAGGCGTGAGCACAAAACAAACTGAACAGGAGATAACCAAACAATAAATTCCTTTAACGGTGGTTTGGTACTTTCCACAGCAAAAAGTAAAAGAGTTCATGTCCCAAACAAGTCCAGTTTGTGGTTTCCTTTCTAAAGAAGCACGTTAGATATTGTTGAGACTTTTCTTTTTAGATGTTTAATGCCACTAAATGTAATTTATAAATGGCTGAAAGTCCCAGAGGAAACTCTTTTATCAGCCGGTGTCGAGGGAGTGTGTCCGTCTTTGGGCCATCAAGTGCTCATTACCAGCGTGGGCCTCGTTAGTGCTGATTAGATAGCTTCTGCTATTGACCATCAATCACTCAGTGACAGCCATTAGCGGAGTGACGGGGTCCAAAGAGCACAGGAGGGGTTCAGGTGATAGGAAGTACAAAAACATAAGCAAGGCAGAAAAAAAAACCTGCCTCTTAAAATGGTGTGTTTCTATTATTAATAATCTACAATCATCTAAACAACAAAAACATGTGAGACCAAACATCACACATCAGAGTCACTCCAGCCTCCTATCAGACCCATATCCTGTTTCTACAGTTAACCGCTCTAGATGTGTGTGTAGAGGCGGAGTACAAATGTCTACATAGAAAAGGCCGAGGCTCTCGAGCCGCAGGTGTATTTGGTTTTGCCCCGTAGCTGCGCTGTCGGGGTCAAAAGCACAGCCGCCTCTCTGAGACTATTATCCCAGAGGGCTGGTGAAACACGACACTCACAGAACAAACACACTTGAGTGGTATATATATTCCTAAACAAGCTGCATAAAGGTCAGACGAAAGCCTCCCCCTCCACCCATCCATACATGCTTTCATTTCCCTTCAGTCTAAAGAAGAACAATTAAAGTATTGATGGTTTATTTTATTTATGCTGTCTGCACTCGTTTAACCTGCAGTGATTTATATGCACAGTTTCTCCCACTTCTTATGGAACTAGGAAAATGAGTCTTTGGCATTGGGAAGCATGTTAACTAACACACACGTGGATAATCTATTTTCTCTTAACACTAAAAGATTTGTCAAATCTTAACAGATGTTGAAAATGTGAGAGAGCCCACACATAACGACATGTTAAATGTTTGTTCCTATAGTGTTCCTATAGTGGATAGCAATGTTCTTTCCGACATGACTTTTAGATTAAGATTTAAAGTGGTGCCTTTGTGTGATTCTTTGTGGAGAAACTCAGTTTCACAGTTCTGTCGATTAAATCTGTCAACAAAATCGTACGAGTGTTAGTCGACTAAGAATCTCTTTGCTCGAGGACAGCTCACCGGGCTGCTCTCGCTGAAAACATGGACGTCACCTCTGCAACTAAAAGGCATTAAAAGCCTTTACAGACATTTGTACACACGCCAGACAGCAGCTGTTTGATCAGGTGGCTGATTAAAAACGGCCAAACTATTATCTCTCTCTCTTCAAACACACACAAAACACTAATGAGTGCATGTATTGAATACGTCAGAAACCATAATGGACAAACACACTCAGAAATGTAAAGGCAGTGTAACGACACATCGATCACTCTGAGACAAACAAAGCTTTTGTTACACACTTACTGTATACGTGTGTACTTTATATATTAACTCTATAGGGGCTTCAAGTCTCTCTTACGAACAATATGGCTTAACTTCAAGCCAAAATAAAAATAAAAATGGATAAAAGTGAGCGCTATTTTTCTATTTATCTATATTTGCTAGGATATGGCACCTTTAATCTTAAGTCAATTTACATTTCAAATAAAGGCATTTAGCTGATGGTGTTACTCAGGCTGACTCATGAACTAGTCTATCATTAAACATTATTTCATTTCCTAAATACAACTGACAAAATCACAGTGAATTAACGCTTCTATCTACTCTTAATGGTCATAGATATATATCGTATTTCTTCTACATCCCACCATTCATTCCCTAAATGACTACACACACAGTCCAGTATAATACACCAGGAGTATGATATTAACGTTTTACAAGCGTCTCTGCCTGGTTTTACTGAGTCAAAGAGCAAACAGCTTGAGGCTCTCCAGGACGCCCATAAACTCTTTGTGGACCTCTCAGCTTTATCAGCTCGGTTAGTGTTTGTGAAGAGGGCTGGAGGGTTCCCTAATCAGGCTGATAGCACTCTACTCTTTACACATACATGTACACACACACATACGCACACTAACACAATTACAAGAGTCAACGTGCAGAGCTCAATCGGCTGCTGAGGCCATGGTCAAGGTTGGTCCCCCTCATAGCAGTGATTGAGCTGTCAATGAACGCAGATAGTGATGCACTCCAACAACATGCACATCGACAGCTCCAAGGTGGTTTAGACCTTGATCAAACGCTGGCTTGGTCTGTGTCACGGTATGAGGGTCACGGTCCGGTGCACACAGCCTACAAGGTATGGAGATTCATGCACGTAATGCGGTACCAAAAGGTTCACAAGCGCAAGTTTCGCCCGTAAACTTTTAGCCGTACTCCGTGGGCAACATGTGCTGAGGCTAGCACAACAGGCTGATTGGTGTGCGAGTCAAATGAAACGCCGGAGCTGGAAAGCCCCTTCTAAAAAGTACAATATTTCTCTATGAACCGTAGTGTAGTAGAAGTATTAACAACCGTTTCACAGCAGAAACGACCCCCATTTGGTAGAATTGGAGCTAATGAGGCTGATCTGGAGGAGTCTAGTATAACAGATCTAATACATCAAGCTCTTAATCTGTGTCTCCTCGAGCTGAGCATCAGCCATGAGCCAGTCCCAGCATGCACTGTGTGGGACGCAGATAAGTCATAGTGCTGCTAACACACACATTTACACCCATCTAGAGTCTTCAGTTGACTTAACCTGCTTGTCTTTGACCTGTGGGAGGAAACCTCGGGGTTCGAGGAGCTTAAGAACATAAAATACTCCACACAGAAAGGTTTTCAATGAGTCACCGTGTTGTCTCACCCTGATAATAATCCCAAACTTGATACATGCATATCTACAACGGGAGTGAAGCACCTGCTGATGTTGAGACCTGCAGTCAGCAGGACAGGATTTTTGAGGAAATGTCTTCTCTCTATAATGGCGATCAGTAGGCTACTTATCAACTTTTGAAAAGTAGGTTACCTTTGGTGAAGATAATGAAACTGATACTTACTAAAAGACAACCTACTCATGCTGGCACACACTCACACACACACTTAAGCAGACCCACAACATCCCGATACAACCGCCTTAAGGGAAACAAAAAGTAATTTGTCACGTCCAATGAGACATAAATGAGGCGGGATGTTGTACCACATTAAAGAAGAACGAGTGAGGTGTTGGTCACATTACTGTAAAGAGTGACTACATGGATTTACTGTAGAAATACTCCTCCTGGCTGTTCAACAGAAAAGTCTACATGCACAGACACAAAGATTGTAGAATTTATGTGAGGAGGAATACTAATAATTATGTCTGGAGCCAGCCTTTAAGAACAGTATTAAATAAATAAACTGGACGCCTGTGTAAAGAGGCCACAATGTGGGTTATGTTATCTCTTCTATTTGCTGTGGATCAGAGACTAGCTGCAGCGTTCTGTATGAGTTGAAGGTGTGAACGGGCTTTACCACTCAAGTAGGCAAACAGAGAGCTGCATTAATCAATTCTGGAAAAGATAAAGCATGAATAACTTTCTACAATAAATACACCTACAGTTTTACAAAGTTGATCCATGAAGTTTAGAGTCAAAAACTAGGTTTTATGTACAGTAATTTGTCAGGTTACCAAATTCTATTAATCACAAATATAATATGAGTTCAGTGAGCAGAAAAATACAATTTATTTTCTTTGAGTTGGAGAAGAAACATTATGGCTACGGACGATTTGCCCTGGAGGAAGCACATAGATTGGAAATAAAAAGGGGACCGAGGACAGAGCCTTGAGGCACACCAAAGCAACAGAGATGGGAGATGAATATCCACCCAGATCACCATATTTGTGCAGGATTTTTTGAGACAGTAATGCGAGAAAAGGCAGAATATGCCATTGTTAATTTTGCTTGCGACATTTCCTGTAGTTTGATACAGTCAGCCCAATGTTTCTTTGCATGCCCATCTCATGAGTCATCATCAACTGAATGCAAAACAAGACTCGGCAAGCCCGGTTTTGCCAGGTCGCAAGTGAAGCCTGTTTGTGAGATTCACCGAGTGACCAGACTGAGTAAACCAGGGCATTTACTTTTATGCAGCACTGCATACTCTGCAGTCTGATACATGTTTCAGTCAGGCTGCTGCGGTGCGATCATCTGCTCACTGAACGCAATGAGAAGAAAGGACTGCCGATTAACAGAGGAGTGTCAGCGGCTTTCTTCAAGGGGAAGTTACTTGGCTGTTTATTGAAGTCTTAAAAGCTGCCAATTCTAGAAATACAGTTGCTAAGTTAGCAACCCTGGGGGGATTTTAAGTGTGCCTTATTGCAGTGGTTCCCAATCGGGTCAGGACCCACCGAAGGAAGTTGCAAGATGGTTTACAGGATAAGAAAGAAATAAGAAATTGTTGCTATAATTGTTGTTTTTTATTGTGAATAACTCAATAATTTGACCTCATCAGTCCTGTAAAATGATAAGACTAACGATAGTCCAATATCCATACTACCATACTATTTATTATGCCAGAAAAAGATTTAGTATGTCCCAGTACATAGTATGTCAAATGCAGTATGCCAAAAATACCTGGATGTCCCACTGCATCCGGTCGCATTTTGCAGTATGCAAACCAGCATGCTTTACTGGCTATTCTGACCCTCAGTCTAAGCAAGAGGGTCAAAGTTCAAGGCACAATGTTATGACAAAGTAGTATATCCTGATTGTATGCATACTGCATGCAACAGTACGTAGGGCAGCTGCAGTACGTACTGAATGTAAAAAGAAAAGTAATGCGATTTGGAATGTAGCAATAGCTTTAGACTTTTAGTCCTTGGAACTACTTCTCAAGGAACTAAAAGGTTCCTTCAGTCCACTGTTGTACCTGGTCGCTGGGGTTGAAATGCAATGAGTTCCTCTAAAAGTTCCTAGTTCTGGGGGGAAAGTTCCTGCGGTCTAAAAGGGGCTTTAGTTTTGAGGGGTTGGGAACCAATGGATCTCCTTGAAACTGTTGCACAGGATCATTTCAACGATGTGTTGGTCAGTCAGACAGTAAGACACATTCCATGTCCACATTGAGTTGTAGCCGCGCAAAAACAACCACAAACATTTCGAATCATGCCTACAGGGAACAGAGGAGCTTGGCGGTTTGATTAATTTGATATCAGGTGCCAAAAGATTGTGCAGCTGTGCACTGAGATGATTCAACTTCTGAAGAAGTAATATGAACTTGTTTGTTCGTCTTTGTTAGCTCAGCCAGCGTGACAGTGTCACTCTGACTCATGTTATACCGGCTACTGGACATTTTGCAGTATTTTATACAGTACAATTTCAATTTCATTTTAGCAAAAGATTATTATTCAAACCTAGGTGACCATGGTAACAGTGCAGCAGCCACTTATTTCCATTCTATGTGAGCGAGCGGGTGAAAAAAACATTCGCTTCTGGTGGCTAAGCAAATTTGTATCTTTGCATTCGACGTGCAGTTCAACTTTGGTGCACTTTCAGACGAATATCCCCTCGGCAGGCGATGGTCACTTGCCTGCATTTGTGCATGTGTGACTGTGCTTTTAAACGTGCAAACCTCCAGTATGATCCATACATGCCCTCAAATACAGTTTATATTTGCGTTGAACTTGTCAACAGCTCTCTTACTGCTTGTATTGTTTTGTTTACTATTCTCACTGCGTGTTTTACAGTCTGTTTGTCTTTTATGCTGCTGCATCCTGCTGCAACGAGACAACTTCCCCACGGGGATCCATAAAGTTCCATCTTATCTATTTATGACCATTCAGAGATCTGTTTCTACTTGCACATTCATTCACATGTTCGCTCTTTCTCTCTGTCGCTGTTTTCACACTGCGGCTTTTATCGCATAAGTAAATCTCTAAAATCCAGGTCTGACGCTGCTGGGAATCCGCAGGTTTCATCTTACAGAAGGGAAACACATCGAAACCAGCCTTCCCCCATTCTGCAACCCCCCCCCCCCCTCACCACCTTCCTCCTCCATCCTCTGAAAAGGGACTGAAAAGCAGGAGTAACTGGTTTGGCCTTCGTTTTAACAGCGCGTCTTCCCTCTTTTTTTTTTTTCCTCTTTCCTTCAGCCTCCCCTCCTCCCTCCCTCCCTCCTTTGTTCTCTGACTCGGGGGAAGCTCAGAGGACAGGTATGAGCACGTATAAACATGGCGGAGAAAAGACAAAAACTCTTGAGCAAACTAATGTTGCTTCTATGCTGTTTTTGCTCTTCATTGTGTTCTTTGCCTCTATTATAGTTACTGGGTGTATCGAAACTGGCAATATGACAAAATATGCAATATACAAATAAATAAGCTGAAGCCACCTGAGCTCTGAGATTAATGGTGACAGTGGTGAGGCTGTGACTGGATGCTCGCTGGTTTGACTCCCAGGATTAGCTTGAGTCCTGATTCTCAGAACTTAAAATCTGATTTTATTATTTTCTTTCACAAGTGTCATCAGGTTGCATTGCACCTGAGACCGCTGATTTTTTTTATAATGTAGGATTATAGATGTATTCTTTTACAATTTTCGACCAGACAGCCGTCGGTCAGTGACTGATTCTCTAATCAGAAAATCCAGTCACCTGTTACAACTGCTGGGGTAGGTGAATAAGACCTAAAATCAAATGGAGTATTGCGTTAATTCAGGCAGAGCGCTGAAGTCACTCTTGCATTAACTGACTGGCACCAGCTGCTTTAATTTCTGCTTCACCATCAGTAGCTTGGCCACTAGCCGACCCATAACATCCAATCATACCAATTTGGCTAAAAATGGTCACTTTTCCAAAGCCGGGTTTCCACCCATAATTCTCTGGACTTTTAGTTGCAGGAACTACTTTACAAGGAACTAAAAAGTTCCTTCAGGCTATTGCTGTCTGCGTTTCCACAGCGGTCTAAAGACCCGCGAAGATTAAACAAATTAGTCCACTGACGTATGAAAAAACGACGGCTGTTTCCTCATCATTTTAGTGTGACTACTATGGCCGGGCCGGTCTCGAGGCACTCCACCAGTGGCTCTGTCATCTACGAAAACGTCGCAAGACATTTCGGAACAGGCGTTATTTGGATAAACTGACCACATATTGGGAATCTAAACGGTTACTTTCTCACCACACATACTGAAACTTAATAAAGTGATAATAACAGCTTGTAACCTGGCTCAAAATCTCACATTGCTGACGGCCGTGCCGGTCTCAAGGCATCCAATGGCGGTTGATGCCGTCCTGTGAATCGCGAGTACTTGACCAATCAGAAATCAGCACTGCAAGAGCCCCACACAAAGTTCCCGAGCTTTGGGAAAGTAATACCCCCGACCAGGGCCTTTTAGGGGGTTAAATAATGTGGTCTGGTCCCTGTGGTCGAAAAGCAATGAGTTCCTCTAAAGGTTCCTTGTTCTGGGGGAAAGTTCCTGCAGTCAAAAAGGGGCTCTGACTGAACTGTATGCAGATTTCCCTGTCAGAAAGCTGATCGCAGACAGTGATGTGCAATTATACGTCATGATAAAGAAACACTAAACTGTAGCTCCTGTCACGTCAACATTTATACAAGCTGAGAGTGTTTTCTCACCTGTGTGCGTCCTTTGGTGTGCCTTCAGATGAGAACTCTTTGTGTAAACTTTGGAGCAGCCTGAAAAGAAATCACAGAGAGAGAGAGATCATGAGCCAGGCTGACAGCGGAAATAAAGTTTACCTCGGCCATAAAGCTGTTAACCAAGGGGAGAAATGGGCTGTTTCTGGAGTTGTTTTTCACCTGTGACCCAGTGAGAATGACGAACACAGGGACAACTCATTCACATATACTCTGGTGAGGACCATTTCAAACAATCGGGCTCATACACTCCCAAAGAATCAAAATGTTGAAGTCAATGACTTTTTGAGATCAATGTTTTTGCAGTGTGTTCCCAAGTATGCTGGCAGCAACCTGGTTTCTGCTTGCGACATGTAAGAGACAGGCGGTGTTTTACTCACAGATTTGCATCGGTGCTTTTGCTTTGAGAGCAGAGCTTGTTTACACAACAGTGACATCGGTAGAAAGCAATTTAAACCAACTTGTCGGAGTGGTTGGAACTTGTTTTGTTACTTGTGTAGCAAACCGTTCATAAGGACCAGGAAATCGTGCACGGCTCAAGCTTCTGATTGTATCTCAAGTTAAAAATGGAAGTAGTAGAGCTTCAATATTTACTCTTTGTGCGTATGGGCAAATATTGGATTGCATACTATTTTTGTATGTTGCCCTAAGGCGGTCTACACGTGATCGGTGGTGCATGCTGTCCTCGCTGCAAGCTGCACAGTGCAGGCAGAGTGTAGCAGGAAAGCAGAAGGAAAGGAAACAAAAAAAAAGCCTGGCAATGACTGTGAATTCTGTATTTCAGTTTAACACAAAGACAAGTCGCCCAGTGAGAGGTAAGAACCCGACAATCAAGAAGGCTTTGTGTTACATCAAGGACATCATCTCTTCAGATGCACATTGACAGGTCATGCTGATTGAGTGCATTGGCATAAAATCAACGTGTTGTGCAACAACCAAGGTAATACTGCCACCACGTTTTGGCATCTTCACTTTTAACTATCACAAAGGGCTTCTGCGCTGATCATGTGTAGAGAGTGCATTTGTTACTGTCCCCAATGATACAGCATGTAAATAAAACTATGCTGCCAGTGAAGACGTTTCTTGCCCCCAGGGGGAGAATGATGATCTCACTCTTCAGACAAACATGATTTACTGTGATATATTTTAAAACTAAATGCAAACAGACCTGGGTAATCACAGAAGTGGATCCTCCTCTTCTCCAGCTCTGGGTTGTTCCGCCTGTTGTATTTGGGACCTGTCAGGACACCCTGGCCGTGTGTCATCAGCATGGCGTGTGGAGACAATCCCGTCACCTTCATCCCTCCCAGGCGCTGCTGGTACGGAGGCGGAAGTTGGGGCGCTAACCTGAGCAGCTCTGCGTGACCGTCTGGGCTCCCCGGCTGAGAGTTTGGGGGTGAGGGCGGCAGGCTGTGGGGCGCTGTGTGATGGGAGGAGTTGCTCGGTGAGGCGTGGTAGTAACCGTGGTGCTGCGCTACCTGGTGCTCTGCCATCATGTAGTTGCTGTTGGCTGTCGCGTTGCAGAGGTTCTGCATGGTCCTGCCACTCGTGGAGCCGTGTGCCGACGGGCTGGCGTGGGACAGAGTCATGGTGAGGTCGGCACAGCTGGTGATGGGCATGTGGTAGACATGTGACTGGGGGGCCGGGGGTCCGATGTGAAGCTCCGAGTCTAAATGTTGCTGCTGCTGATGCTGCTGCTGATGCTGCTGCTGCTGCTGATGATGCTGCTGGGACCCTGAGGGCACACTCACCACGACTCCAGAGCTCATGTCTGGTTTGATGAACACGTTGTTGACGACAGGCGGCATGCTGAAGACAGAGGTGAAGTCCGGCAGGGCCTGGATGTTAGCGGTGGTGGGGATGGAGCAGGGCACCTCAAGCCCGGGCTCGATCTTGATCTGCTGCGGCGTGAGAGTCCTGGTGTTGGGCCGGTAGAGGCCTGTGCGGAGGTGAGTGGAGTTGGGAAGGATGACGTTGATGTTGAGGCTGTACGGGGTGACAGTTTTGTCGTCTGAGAAGTAGTCGTCGATCACAGAGGCGCTATCTCGTCTGTATTTCTTGTCGACAGTGTCAATCAGGTTGCTCAAGAGAGGACTGTTGCCCTGGGGGAGGTATTTGTCCAGCTCTAATCGAATCTGGAAAGGAGGAAGAGAGGAGAGAGAAGGTTAAAAGAGGAGTTCAACATGATGAAACTGCAATTTACATCAACCCTTCACTGTACAACCTGCTCTTCACTAAGAGATTTCACATATGTCTTATGCTTGATTTATGCTTGCCGCATCCGTGAGGGTTGTGATTGTCCGTATGGCCAAAGTGACGTCACACCATCAGACATGGCCCTTCGCGGGGGAACTAACATTTATCATCAAAACAATGTCAAGGTTCATGGTTATCGTCAATACCGGTATCACTCGCTGAATCATTGCATTTCATGTTCCTGTGACACAGCACATCACTTTGGGTAAAAAACATGTTAAGGTCAACCAACTGATGAATTGTAGGATTTGAAAAGCTTTGGGTGAACACCGTGGAAACATCCAGAGCAGCAGCTCCTGTTTGGCACAGTATTTGTTTAACATCGACATGGATAGAGTATTTGTTTAACTGCTGTAATTATTTTGTGAGATTAATGGGCTGCAGATGGTGATAAGGTGGCTGTGACATGGCTCAGGTCCACCCAGTCCACAGTTAATATAAAGATATGTATATAGGGGGCGAGAGACAGGAAGCAGCAGAGGAATTAAAAGAGAACTATTATGAATGGATAAAAGAAAAGTTTTAGAGAAGTTGGTACCGAGACTTTCTCCTCCATCCCTCCATCATCCTCCCCTCCTTCATACCTCACATTCCTGCTTCCCAGTGGAGCTCACTGCCCTGACCAACAGCCAGAAACCAGGATGAGAGTCCGACAGCTTACATCCAGATGCATGTTACTCCTTTAGCCTTCAAGGCTGCAACAGGTTTCACTAGTTAGCACCTGCTGCATGTTTGCAGATTGTAATTCCAACACAGTAACAGTTCAGTGATGAATTAATCTCCAAACAGTCAAGTCATAAAAGCAAACAGAGGAGAGCTTTTGGTGTTATTGCTCCTCATCAGTTGATCATTCGGTGAGTTTAAAATAACGTCAACCAACTACCGCCACAGTTAAAGGCTTTTCCCTTTACTAATTTAATATCCCACTGTACAACAGTTGTTTCTCAGGAAAGATCCACTCGGACACAGGAAGTAGAGCTACACAATCAATACAATATTGATTGCAGTTACGATTTTGGCTTCCCACAATTACATGAACATGATCGACTGCGATGTTGACGTTTAGGGAGGCGATCGAGATGTTTTGGCTTCACTGTTTTGGCTTCGCCGTCATGCAACTGTGGGTGCACTCTGCAGAGGCAGCCGGTGGAAAGCTTTCCTGAATGTTGCGACTGCAGTCCAGAGATGTAGATATTGAGATATTGATTGCGTCCTACATAAACACACTATTGCACACCGCTTATTTCACACAAAACATTTCTGTGTTTATGTTTTTATAGGTGCTCTTCTCTCTGATTTGAAGTGAGTGAGACCTCTGTGTGGAAAAAAGTGATGCACGCTCCAAATAGAACTGAACAATGTGAGGATCAAAATCTGAAGACAGTTGTTGTTTTCTTGTGTCACCAGGGAGACACAACTGTCAATCAAACCTGATCAGATCTGCTTGTGTTTTAAGCAACAACAGGACTGGACAGGTGGGGCAGTGAAAGACAAAATAAACTGCAGGTATTTTCCTCTGTTTCAGTAGAAGGCATTATCTGATCCTAATCCTGATTAACTGGTGTGTGTGTGTCCGTGTGTTTGTGTGGGTGTCATTCAGAGTCTATGAAGCGGAGCGTCACTTCTTTAGAGGTGCACGAGCTGGAACGTAAAGAATCTGTTCTGCAGACCACACACACACACACACACACACACACACACACACACACATACAAATGCATGAATGCATGTGACACAAAAAAGAAATATATGTGCGCACTACGCACAGATGTAGGCATACACGCACAGATACACACCTACACAACTTACCGACTCACACGCTACTACTACACAGAAGCACACAAACAGAGAGTTCCCTCCATGGGTGTGGCAGATGGACGTGGTTTAGTATGTGGATAAGAAAAAAAAGCAAAACCAAAACAAAGGCTGAAGGCATGAGAACGACGCAGCGAAACTTAAACACTGTCAGGTAAAAATAGACCTGCCAGACAAATGTGATCCTCACAGTTATGACAGATACACTATAGGGCTGAAGAAAGGATGAGGAGAGGGGGGAGAGAGAGCAAAAAAAGAAACAGTAGCAGAAGGAAATGAGAGAGAACAAAGAAAGAGGGAGAAAACCATGTGAGAAAGGAAGGTGAGTTAATTATGAAACCGATACGGATGCATGAATGCAGGCGGCTAATCTGATGATGGGGACATTCAAACTCTGCACACAAATACCTGATCCGCATCTGCATGTTTCACATTTTGCTCTCGCTGCGTAGATGTAATGACAACTTTCATGACTTAAAATATCCAGTGACTACGTTTACAGGTCTTATTCTGAATGGAGCATTTTCAGATTAAGACATGTGCGATATGCTGATATTATTCAGGTTTTAGGAGCATTCATTGAACGTGTATACAGCACATTCACAATATGAGTCTCAATCTGTTTGTTTTTTTATGGCAGTTTGTGACACACGACCTCTTGCCTGTTTACGTCCAGCTCTGTACGTTGAACTCAAACCAACTAGCCGACAGTTTGCAGAGATGCATGCCCAAAAGAAAAGAAGGAGAAACACACCTACTTTTAAACATTATGAAAGACTTGGATATCAACTAACTTGATGACATGATTTGTACATTTTGTGCAATTGAGAAGCAGATTGAGTAAATTGGGAGCTGAACTGTATGAACTGGACCCAGAGTGTCCAGTACAGTGGAGTCCTGACTGAATCGAATGAGTTTGGATGAATGACCTAACGAGGTGCTGATGTGCCGGAGGTCGTTCAGCAGGAGGGACAAAGCAGCAGAGAAGTTCTGTTTCAACACTGTTATTCTGCAACACTGCTTCAAGTGCCAGCACCGGCAACACACAAATCCCTCCATTAATAATCTGCCAATATATTGTCAATCCTTAGGGGGGGTTATTGCTGTTCTTTTCCTGTGTGTGTGTGCAACTACTGTTTAAATGTATTTCTAAGTGTATATTTATGTGCAGGATATGTCATGTACTTTTAATGTGGTTTTAGTTTCTGCTTTCATTGGCATTTAGACTTTTAATTTACCATTAATGTACATTCAGCTCAGTTCATTCTGTAGGTGGACTGTTATAAACATGTATAATATCAGTTGTCAGTATGTGGAAAAGGAAATTTACCCTTACCCTAACTAAGTGGTTTTCTTACCGTAAACCTAACTGTGGATGTTTGTGTAGCATACAAATGACACGTGAAAAGTGGCGTACAGATGACAGATGAAAAGGTTAAAATGCGTACTCATTACACGTGGAATGTCCATGTAATGTCGTGGTATTTACACATCTTCCCGTGAGACCGGGTTGTTTTCTGCAGTCATGCCCGCAGGGCTAAAAGGTGTCCCATCGTTCGTCGCAGGTGAATTCACACCTCCTTGTCATAGGTGCAATCTGAGCGTTTGGTGAAATTAAAGTCTTGGGTATTTACTGAGGAAAAAAACAGAAAACAAAAACAGCCTCTCTGTTTCCTTCCACTCTGAGAGCTCCTGTTCAGGACGGGACACAAACAGGCCCTGTGCTGCCGGGCTGCTGGCAGCTGTAACCCTTGGGTGCCCTTGATCACTTCCCCTGCTGGCCTGCTGTTGATCCCTCTCGCTGTCAACCTCTGTTCTCTGATTCGCTAGCATCTTTTCTCACTATTGACATTTCTCTATTCAGCCTCTTTCCTGTTCTGTAAATGCACAGACGATGTTGGGCAGAGAGAGGTCGATGTTATCAACGCAGGATGCTGCTGCAGTTTCCTTAACAGTACTGCACCAAAGGTTGTTTATGGATGCCTTTATTTATGTCTGCATGCAGTTCGAAGATATGCTGAAGGGTAATGTCATGGATGAATTAGCAGCTCTTCTCAAAATAAGAGAAATGCACAAAAAAAACTGATGTTCTAACTGTGCCACACTTTGTAATTTATGTATCTTTAAAGTCACTAACTTTGCACACATGCTCAGCAAACCTTCCCTGGAAGCTTCCCTGGAGCAAATAAAATCATAAATCTTTTAAAATGAGTCTTTGCCCAAAGCAAGTACCTCCTCTCCCTCCCTTTTCAGAGAGAGAAACTAAAATCTCTGGTCAGGACTTGCAGCATTCAGGTGTGGGTGTTTGTCCTACAGGTATTTTTAAAAGAGCTTTAAGAGTTAGTAACATTAACAATCCTCAACGCGTTACACAAGAGGAACGGCAACCTCAAAGGGAACTAGTTGATGAACTACGATTCAAAATGTCTTTGTATGACTTTACGTGGTAAACAAGTCGAATATCTTCGGGCCAAGACTCAAGTTAATAATTGGAGAACATGTACAACTGCTGCGCTATGAATCCTTCTGCCTGATAACAAACAGTCTCTTATCAGTTCGGTTCAGGTTTATGGGATGGAGTGGGAGTTTCCACACTTCCAGCCAATGTGGCATCCATCCTTACAGAACCTTCATATGTTTTAGCCCCATTTACTGCACACAGAATATACTCTCACTGCTATCCATTTGACAATCATATTCACTGTTTTAGATTATTTAATTGTGTTTGTCGCCCTCATAACCGCCACTACAGCAGCTTCCATTCAGTGCACCAACAGAATGAAAATCAGAGCTTGTGTGAGACCGTAATCACTGAACTTCTGCTGACAAAGTTATATTATTGTTATTATTGAGTTTAGCTGATATGATTTTGAAAAGTCTGCACTTTGTTACCACACTACAGCATGAATTACAATAAATAAAAGCTGGTATGATGTTCACAGTGACGCCATAATTGACCCAAATTTAATCACAATGTTCAACCGGCATCTCCGTAATTTCCCACACTTTCCCACGCTGAAGAAGAACCAACCTGTGTAACCAATATCTGCTCTTCCCACATTGAATGAAGAACTGCCCTAAGAACTACTGCGCTTCCGTGGTGTCCGCAGCTGTCCGTGTCCGTTTCGAAGTATAACTGAGGCTTTACTCCTCGTCTTCTGTCCCATCTGTCTGTCCTAACGGCAAAAACATTCCTTCCTTTGACATATCTAATAGAAACGTTGCTATTCATCTCAAATGTAGCTTTTTGAGATGTCTATGAAATCCATCAACAGGTGGTTAAACTACATCTACTCATGCCAGCCTCAAACTGAAGACATCTTAATACAGAAAAACAATAAAAGCAACCCTCTGACCACTCTCCACTTCCTGTGACCCAAAAGCCTCCAAGCTACAAGGTCTGCCATCTTCATCAGACCCCTCCATCCCCCCCCTGCTAATTGCAAAACAAATGGCTGTGTCTGCACACCAGTTTGCTTTTATGGCTCTTAGGAATGCAGAGAAATGGTGGCTGTTCGCCTTTGGATCTCCATAAAACAAAAAAAAAACAGAACTGATAGTGTCGGGGCCCCCCGGTCTGCTCGCTGTGAGTCAACAGAGCAGAAATCATGACGGGGTCATCAGAGCAAAAACAAAACCTTTGAGACTGCAGGGACATTTTATGGCCGCTGATGGAGGGACAGATATGGAGGATTGTATTGGCCTCATAGGACAGCAGAGGTGTTGACACAGTCTGAAAAAACTCTTCTTTGCCATTAAGGACATGACATTAATCATTTTGGGAGAGAAGCCCTCATATCCAGGTTAACAGTTCGTCCAAACAATAACCTCTCTCACGCGTCGTCCTATTTCTGTCTCTTATTTCCTGTCACTCTTTGTTCTATATTGTCCCACAAAACAGAAAAGGTGCTTCTCAAATTTAGCTTGCAGTAAGAGAGGGGGTGGGGTGTCATTCACAGTCCTGGTTCCACAGTTCGACGACTGGTGCTTTGTTTTCAAAATGTCACAAGATACTTATGAATAATCACGCTGTGCATACGGATTTATGTATATGGAGTTCAAACTGCCTGAAGAAACGGGAATAAAGACAATGTTGGGACAAGAGATTTGTCGGTATGAGGTGGGTGAACATCCACATCCTATGGCTACGTGTTTACAGATACTGAAAGATTCCTTCCCTCGCCACAAAATGATTTCACCTTTTGTTTTTATACACCTGAGCAATTTTCATTGTTTTCCCAGACGAACGGAGGGTAAACCGTGGTAGTCATTAAAGAAATTATGCAGCTTCAGTAGATGAGTTTGCAGACCACAGGCATTAGAAAACAGTAGGACTGTCTGCGGGCGGCGTGTGTTGTCTGGAACGGAGACGAGGCTGGGCATGATGGGTACGGATGACATCAACAGACCAAACAACTGCATGAGTCAAATTATAAATCTCTGCTGATCTGGTCTGCTGGTGATCTGACACTCTGCAGGAGGATCAGACTGATTGATGGGTCTGCATATGAATCAGGCTGATATATGAAATACATGTTTCTCAGCAGGTTCACCACAAACCTCTCAGAAAACTATTGTGTAAAAATAATGTGCACCAAAGCCATTTGAGTAAGTTTGAAGTCTATTTATTGATGAATTTGCAGAACAGCTGGTGTGTTGTGTTCAATGATACCAGCAGAAAGAGAGACCAAGACGAGTCCCTTCATTAAGAGCTGGAACTCTCCTTTTTCCTCAAACCCAATGCCCAAATAAGTAAAGACAAAAGAAGTCTAAATTAGCTCCATCTTCCCAAATGTTTTAACTCCAAGAACGAACAAAACAAATGAATCGTGTTTCCTCGCATCACCAATCAGTGTGGGTTTGTGCGAGCTGAGGCTCGTTGTCAGCAGACACTTGCTCAGATGCAAAGCATCTGCGTGTGTTGTTCTGGAAGTCAAATCATTAGTCAAACCAAAACCATTGCAGCCTTCAGCAGCCTGAAAAACGTCTGTCGGCAACAAGGGCCTTAAAAAGACGAGGGAATGTACGACCATTCACTGACGTGACAGCAAAACATGTGGAAGAGGGTCAGCCTGGTCAAGACCAGGACAAACTCAAACAAAAAGAGGTCCCAGGATGTAAAAAAAACATCTTGAGAACTAATCTAAACCATATCTGAGTATTGATCTTCAGGAATCATTAGGCGTGACTTGATGTGTTCGCCATGAAGTTACTCTGTAACTTCCCCTGTCTATGCTCTCAGTCTAACAGGAAACCTATTGGTGATTCAACGACAAAAGAATCTGGAAATAGGTTTCATATTAGTAACTTATTCTGTCATTACTGCTGAGGTACATGAACAGATTAATCCCAGAATAAAACATGCATCATTTGGAAGAAAGGTAGAAGGATAAACTTCCAAAAGACCGACACAAAACTGAAACAAATTAGGCCTCCGCAATGTTTTGGTGAGCAGACAGACTTTAGTCTTTAGCTGAGAAGCTAATGCATTTTTAAGACGTCTCACTGGGCTCTGGGAACTTATGATAGGCATTGTATTACAGTTTTTTTATATATATTGTTTATACACTAAATGACTAATCCAATAATAAAATAAAAAAGAAACAGATTGCTTGTCAATGGAAATAATAATTGCAGCCCTGTAACTACTACATGTCCCTCCATCAAATAGCAACTGATGAAGAATCGTATCATTAAATCCAGGTGATGTTTCTGGTCGGTTCAGAAACATCAGAAATACTAGACCTCAAAGTTGAATCTCTTTAACGTGTTACATCTCCAAACTCATCAGGCAGGTTTATTATTACCAGTGTAGTTAAATGCCACTGCTACTGTATGTTCATTAAACAGAGGGCTCTACTGGTTTCTTGCTGCTTTACACAACAAACAGATTCATTGACTGAACCAAAGTTGCTGAATAGTTTTTTGAAAACAGCACTAACTCATACTCTTTATATTAACAATTTTAGTGTCTTTCATCTCTTCGTTTTAGTTTTGCAGTCTGCAACTGTAATGTTTCGTTTCACTTTCTCAGCTCTCATCAACCTCATTTCAAGCAGCAGCAGGCAAAAAGTTGTAAATATTTTTGAGATTGTTTTATCGGCCAGCCCCAGCTGATACACTACCTGCCTAGCACCAAATGACAGAGAGGTAAGTCAGGGACTAGCTGGTGAACATAGTGGAGCATTTAGCGGCTTTAAGGCCTTTACACACCGGGGGCGTGATGAATAAATGACTTGTAATATTCATGTTCTGTGTTACTCGCACAAAAAGTGCAAAGCGTAAAGGCCTTAAGAGTTAGATATTTGCTTCAAGAGTTGGTGGATAACAGAGCAAAAAGTAGGTGATAGTATCAAAGTTTACGCTGCACTCAAGCGGCTAAAAGATCAACATATGCAGGTTTAAAAGAAAACCACTTTACTCTTATGGAAAAGCTCAAGAATCCAATGTGAGTAAATGTCATTTCACTCCATCTTCTGAGGACTGAACCGCTTTAACAGCCTCCTCTGGGATTTATTTATAAACCACTGTGTCGTAGTAGGAGCAGACGTAACCAAAAGATCAGCGAGTTCATTTACAGACAAATTACTCAGCAGGAAAATTAAACCTTTTAACGCACACAAACACCGACAAAAAGGGTGAGGACAGCAATACTGGAGTGAACCAAAGACCTGCATTCAGCAGCCTTTCACTGCTGCTGCTGTGACTTTTCTCATGAGGTCGGCCTTTATCATCCTCCCCGCTGCCTGGAGGCAGCCTATGGAGATGCGGGCCCTGCTCAGACAGGTCGGGCAACATACTGCTGTCACGACACTGTTAAGCGCTCTAAAACCCCAACACAATGACACAAAGACACGTCTCAGAGGGGTGAAAAGAAAGCAGAACTCTCTGTTGTGCTTTGCTTTAGTGTTTTAGACTAAATACTAGTCAGGAGAAGAAGAAAGAGGATGAAATGGTGAGGTGAGAGAAACAGAGAGTAATCTGTGAGGAATGTGTTTAAGGAACCGTCTAAATGCACGCTCACGGTGAATCAAGAGCACATAAGGTGAACCCTCTCTGACTGCGGTAATCTGCCTGAGGGGGTAACTATTTCACTCAACCTGACTTCTTTGTTCTTGACAAAGTCATGTTTTGCATAACATCAAATGCAGCATGTTACAGCAACGAGAAGCAAGAGGAAAAGCAGTTGGCGATTTTGTCTGGAGCAAAACCTCAGAGCAAACAACTGAGGTGACATGTTGTTGCAGAGAGGTAGTTTGTTTTTATGTTAAAATATGTTCTTGTACTGTAAGTGTTCTTCCTATTAAATGTAACTACATTTCATAATCAGAAGTTATACAAAACAGGTTGGCACAGAAAGAAGAAAAACAAGACATGAAATGACAACACTACTGGTACGACTGTTGTATAATAAAGTGGCTGTAACTACTTGCACAAACAGCACGGTCGCACTAAATGGTGTATGAATGACACGGAAATTTGCAAGTCATAGCGTGCAATAAGAACGCTGTTCTTGCATTTGGCTTGTCATTTGTACGCCATGTAGTCTGTACTGACTGCAATGTAAACGCATGCGGTGTTCGTGTCCCAAAGTGTTGTTGAGTTAGTGATGTTTCTGATGTGTTTTCCATACTTCTGTTACGTTATTTCCGTATTTTACTTAGTTTACATACCTATTTTAAAGGTCTCATTGATAACATTTTTATGTAGACGAAAAAGAAAATACATCCACAGAGCTTTCAGAAAGGTGCTGAATAAAACTACTATCATAATTGTGAATTAAACATTTAAAAAATGTTGGCGGGTCCAAAAAGAGTGTTTTGTTTATCTCTGATATCTGATGTTTGGTTCCCACTTCTAACAAGGCTTGTGAGCCAATAGTATAACACCGTCAGTATCACGTGGTATCTCTGGGTCTTCAGTTGAATGCAATGCAATGGAACAGGAGCGTGAGACATGTGACATCTAGTACCTTAATGTTATTAATGTTATTAATACCACCTTTAAGCCCAACCATGACATGTTTCCTTGTAATGTTGTGCTATGTATATGCCTTCCCATGAGATCGGGTGGATACAAGACAAGACAAACTCCTGTTCCAATAAAATGTAATATCTGAGTAAACAAATTGCACAGACATGCAGAAATATAGAGAGGTTTAACTGCTGCTAGATCACACCTGTTCAGGTGACAATGCCAATAAAGTCGGTTCAAAACAGCCCCAGCATGTGACCGCTTTCCGTGTTTGCATAAAAACATCAACAGCAGGATGCTTTGTGAGGATCACATCATGCATCGGCAACCCCAGAACAGAAAAGCCTGAATGAAAACACGAGTGAACAAACATGTTCAACCTCTCAAACCCACCGGGGGCTCTGTGGGCCCCTGAGGACCGGAGCATTGCTAGCCTCAGGTCTCACGGTCCGCAGTCTGTTTACCAAACACCTGGCAGCAGGCCAGCACCGCACCGGGGCTTCTGGTTTCTGTTGTGACCACGCAGGGACCACACGAACAACTCACAGCCGTCTAACTTTAATGCAGCTGTCACGTCTCTGCTGGGGTCAACAAAGGAGGTGGTGGGGAGCTCATAAAGCCTCGTTTATCCTTTTATATTAGTAACGTTCTTCCATTAATCAATAGGCGTGATCCTCTGCAAAGACATGAGCTACTTCCTGATTGTTCAGGCTCATATCTGGCATCACAGTGACACATATTCACTGATAATCTTGGACAGACAGATCTACAGAGGAATGTGATGATGGATGGAGAAGAGGCCATTTTGCAGACTTGTCTATAATTCAACCTGCTTCTCCATCATGTGATCAGATCCCATGACTTCTGAGGAAACAGTGTGTGTCCTCAGCTCCTCTCTGACCAAGCTTATAATAAAAAATAAGAAAGGCCAGCAGGGTGTTAACATCACAACACATTCACAGCATATACGATGCTCATTTGTTGGCAAATAAACTCCAATAATGAACAAAAATCTTGTTGTTTTTTCCACAAATATGCTGTATGTAGCATATTGAGAATAAATATCAGAATCAGAATGGTGTTTATTGCTAGGTGTAAGAGGTATATAGGAATTTGCTTTGGTTTTGTTGGTGCAAGTAAACAGTATAATAACAAAATACAATCAATATAAGTGATTTGTGTTCTCGTATATGTATACTAAAATATTAAAAACAGATTAATAGCATCTTCAACCTACTAAAATCTTCCTTACATTATAGAAAATCTGTTTATATCATGTTTATAGCTTATTTTGTATATTGGTAGAAATTAAATTTTTTTATTCTTATTTTATTCTAACGTTTTTATCTATTATTTTGTTATTACATTGTTTACTTGCACCAAGAAAACCAGAGCAAATTCCTAGTATATACCTCTTACACCTGGTAATAAACATGATTCTGATTCTGATTCTGAGAAATAGAAATAAAGTTTGATTTTAATTATCTGATTATTGATTATTGATGCCACAGCTTCCAGGTGAACTTTACTTGCGTTTTAACATGTCAGGTGTCTGGTGGAGGACTTTAACCTGCCTACCTGCCTGTACAGGTGAGCTGCTTCCTTTCACAGGTAAAAGCATAAAATAAAGAAAAAGGTGCAGGCCAATGGTTATCAAATGGTTATTAGAAGCGTTGTGCATCATGCAAAATAACACTTTATTTAGACTGAAGCAGCACCTGCAGCCACACTGGAAAGGCCGGATCTCTGGAGACTCTCACCTCAGGTTTGACGTCCTCAAACACGGACGCGTCCTCAGCTCCCTCCGCTCCAGGCATCCTCACCGGCTTCAGCTGCGTGAAAACCGCCCTCTCTTCCGTCGTGTGCGGCGGGTTCATAGCCAGTCCTACCCTCAATGCCATCTCTATATATGATTACTAGATCTTATAAAGAGTTTGAGTTAAAAGCGCATATAAAGAGTTACTGTTAAATACAGCTGGATGTAGTTATTCCACAGCCCTCCCCTCTCTTCTGGCGCTCAGGTAGGTTTTTACCTGAGCTCAAGTATGGACCTGCTACCTGCAGGAAAAGCTCGACAGAGCAGAGCAGCCAATGAGAGCAGAGGATGAGTCTCGTGCTCCAATCAGGTGCGAGGAGGGAGGCGGGACTCACCTGAGAGACTCAAAGCAGAGAAGGAAAACAACTGGAGGGCATCAGGCAGAGCAGCCTGTTGTCTTCTCAACACACACACACACAATGCAGCGAGCTTATTTCTGCAGACATGCTGATCTCAATTTATTTTTATTAAAGGGACTGTTTGTAACTTTCAGAATTGCTTGTTAACAGCGACACCTGTGGCCGTTAAGTCAACGAAAGTCAGCGTCGGATTCGCGCTTGTGCTCGCTCTACATATACATGAACGAGCATCGCTCAAAACAGTGAGGAGACACACGTCAGCTAAAAGCACAATATCACTCTATATTTCAGCTGCTTGGCAGTAATGTTAGCTGACCAGACGAAGGTCTCTCCATGAATCAATGCTGATCCTAGTGTTGGCTTTTCCTGCCTCAGCCTCCCGACCGCGGCCGGAGGGAACAGGGGAGACACCGGCACCCGGTCAGAGACGATAACGTTACTCGCTGCGGAGCCCCGTCACTTCACAAGACACGGAAAACCTCTGTTTTACGCGCGCGGTGTGTGAGTGAAGGCAAGCAGGCAGCGATGTAGAGACTCCGGCCACTTGCGAGCGCGCATGGGATCCCGACCCGGTAGATTTATACGTGTAAGAAGTTACAAACAGTCCCTTTAAAAAAAAAAACTTCTGACCATCTGACGTAAGCCAGCAAGCTTAAATCAGCTGCTTTAGATTTTTCTTTTTTACATTTCTATAATAAACTACCTGCCAATTGAAGACTTTATTTTCGTCCTTCTTGAGTTTGTGATTTTTTTGCAACACCGTGTATCTGAGTCATGCTGATAAACTTTCACCTGAGGCCGTGAGCACGGTTAATTCCTTTTGTATTTAACAATAGGATGGCGAAATAGTGGAATTAGCAGGTAAAATTTGGCATGCAGCAGACAGTTATACCTTTATAACCACTGGTAGCCAATATGCAAATCCTATAAATTGGATAATTACATGCACATGAACACACAGGAAATAATTAAAAAAAGTTGCACTTTATTGCAAGTTACAGCAGCTTCAGCAAATGATAAAGCTTTAGTCACGATGAGTAATAACGGCAGCACGCAAGAACTGTTCGATTGAAACAAGGTCAAACATTGTGTGTGATCAGAAAACAGTGTGTTGCTATGACAACGGGCCAGAAAAGCAGTCAAATAAACATGTTTTGATGCAAAAGAATAAAAGATGATTTTTTTTTTAAAATCTATTTTTTTCTGTTTGATTTAATTATTTTTTATTTCAGTTTATTTATGTATTTATTTATTTTAAATTTGTATTTAATTTATTTATTATTTATTTATTTATTTATTTATTTATTTATTTATTTATTTATTTATTTATTTATTTATTTATTATTTTGTATTTTCTTCAGAATTGTATTGTCTTCTTAACAATTGCTTTATAAGAAAGCCAGTCCGTGTTGGGTAGAGGTGGGGGTGGAGAGTTTGAGTCAGTTTGAAATATCATATTGTAAGTCATATTTGACTGATGTGTCATAAAAAAAAAAGTTTTTTCAAGGAGAAGGAAACATCTACAAAACCAGAAGTTTTTCAACACTGATCTTCATCAATTTAGTTTCCTTCCCTGACTTTTAAAAAGTTAGTTTATGATTTTACAAGGTCAGTGTTGTGGGCATCTTCTCCTGTGAGACATTACACCACATACACACCAAGGGAACAGGAGTCTAATAGGCTTGGCTCCAACTACATGCAACAGACTAAATTATACTGTGTGCATCAATGTGCTTCTGCCTTTCATTGTCTCCAAAACAGCGTGCGTGCTTATTTATCTTAAATACACATTGTACTCTTCAAATAAAATAATTTATATTATTGCTTTGCTAAAAGACAACACGCCCTTATGTGGGAAACAGAAATAGACTATACTTGCTCAATACAGATGGAGCAGCGGTTTGCGGCTGCAAGCGACAGACACAGTAGTGACGCAACAATCAGCATTGACAGATGATATGCCACTCATTTTGGCACCTGCTCAAGCTGATCCCGATCCTTGACTAGATGTGTGGACTTGGTGTACTAGTCTGGATTTAATCTGGAACACTGTATTTTGATGCGGTTAGGACTTGGTTTTATGGGTGACAGAGAGACTCGTTGCCAAAACCTTCTGTTTTCCTACGGTACATGTTGTTCTGTCGTTTATCTATTGTATTTTTCTCTCATGGCACCAGTAGAATATAAGGACTACAAAGACCAGGAGCATACATGATAACAGATTTGTTTATCTTGCCAACTAATTTGTCAGCCAATTAGGTCACAATGTCCAAAGTTTCACCACATAACGGGGATGACATTTGCCTGACAGGCGGTGGTGCACTTATCAAACGTGATTGGAACATTTTGTTACCACGCGAGTGAAAAACATACCAGTGGGGCGTCATCGCCTGATCGCGTCAAGCTTTCTGGCATCAAACCAGAAGCCTGTGTGTGACTATGAACCGTGAGAAAATTCCGTACAGATGTTTATACTGAATGTAATAACATGACCTTTTCTGATCTAGTCGAGTGTGTCTCACTGGTTGGCCTGCATATTTGCAGAGTATAATTATACCGCAGTGGAACATGGCAAGCCGGGATAAAAGAGCTGATACAATAACCTGTACAGCTTGAACTGTCAATGAGAGAACATCCAGGAGGCTCTTGAAAAGACCAGCCGAGTATGGCACGATAAGCCATCAGGAGGGGGATCCTGTTCTTTCTGCTATCTTAGCATAAAGCTGGAGTTATTCTTTATCTTTCTTATTGTAAACAAATCCCATGAAAAGACTAAAACAAAACAATGTATTGCATTGGCATTCATACGCCTTTTTGTGCGAACGGGCTGCTTTCATGTGACATGTTTTAAACTTTTTGCTGTTTTGTTTTTAAGTCTGTTATTTGTGTTTTTATGTGGTGTTTATATGAAACTATTAAACTGCCATCTTAATCCCATTGGGATTATCCCGGTGAAATAAAGGTTATATAACATAAAATAACTCAGTTATGGCCGCATCTTTGTCCTGAAATGACTTTGCTCGTGGTGACGTATCTGTTTCACTAAGATTATACTTAAGTAATCTTTTGTTTGATTTGGCCTGTCTGGAGCCATAGAACCAGATCTGTCAGCTACATTTGAGATGATTAAGATTTAATTACACGTCTTGAAATTGGCTTGTGCCATTTGTCATACTTCTATTAAGCGAACATATCATACCACGGGAATGACTTTAAAATGATACTCTAACCAAAGTCTTTGAAGCACTAACTCATTGTATACGAAAAATGTGGTGGCAAGCAATTTGTATTTGCTCATGCATAAATTTCAAACAACTCCTGCAGCATCATCCACCTCTCCACTCTCCATCTACAGTATAATATGACACTCTGGCAATATTTAGCAAAACTGCAAAATGATTGGAAAGCACAAAGACGCTGCTTCAGTCTCAATGACACACAAAAAGCCCACAAGTAGACATGTGTCTCTCCCTTAAATCAACTGATGTACATCCTGCTGTTATACATCTAACACCGTCTCGAGGCAGTTCATGAAATTGTCACGGAATTTAATCTATTTGATTCGTGTACATAGACGTGAATTTCCCTTTTTTTCGTGATGCTCAGCACGACTTCCAACAACGTATTTTTTGTGCATTTTCGTACGAATGTCCATCAACATGTGACGTACGTGTCAATTTCCGCTCCAATCTTCTCAAAATGAAACTAATTAATTAGGTTTGGGAAAATATCGCGGTTTGCGTTTGAATAACTTAAGTGCGGAAGTTAAATGACAAAAACTCCTTGGTTAGGTTTAGGAAAAGATGGTGGTTTAGGTTAAGATATCTCCAGAAGTGCTGTAAGTTATGTACGGAAGTTACGTGACAAATAAATCAACGCTGACTTCTGTTTTCTCACCGGACCCGAACACCAGTCTCCTGGGCACCCACCCATTCACCCCGACCTCTTCCCTACACGGTATTCGCTGCTCTTTATACTTCCCGGGTTCAGAATTACTTGGATTACATACAAATTGATTTGTGCTGACCATCAAGACATTTATTTTTTAATTTGTGTCTACGTACACGAATCAATACATTCAATTTCGTGACTATTTCCCAAACTGCTGTGCGACTGGGCTGATACCTCAGTTGACTCCCGATTTGGCCTAAATCCAATCTCCAATGAAGCATTACCATCATTACCTCAAACATGCTTCATCTCATAAAAACAGAGTGAACAGTGTGTACTAGGACTACAGGTTTTAATAGGTGGTTCCACCTGAGAGAGTTATAATGACTTAAATATCAAACAGAGTCAACTATTAATATTTAAACGCACCTTAGTTTGTCATATTCCAAAAGATTATAGGTGTTTTCTATATAATCATTTTTTATTATTCTATTAAAAATGTATTATTATCTTTACAAAGGTACTAACATTCAAATAAACAAGAAAGGGTATGAACATACTGTCATAACGGCTTTGACAAGTCAAAATGGTCTTTAATAGCAAATCATCAATATCTCATATTTTATGGTGATCAGATTTTTTTAACATTTGGTCACCATTAAGACAACGGAGGTTGATAACAGAAGGTGTTGAACCAATCAAAATCAAAGATACCAAAGACATACCTGAATTGAAGGGAAATGTCTCTAAAATGATGCACCAGACATCTAGTTTATCGTCTATTTATAAGCTTATATAGAGAGAGAATACAAGAAAAAAAGAAACAAAGGAGTATGTAAATTATCTACATAATGCTACAATATATAACACAATCTACTTAGAGTAATATAAATAAATAATACATCTCGGTGGAATGAGTCTTGCACTGAACTTAAACCTTATTAGAATCGTCATATACATAGATATACATACATGAAATTTGACCTCTGCATTTAACCCATGACAAAATGATGATGTTGATTCTTTGGTTCGAATATTTCCCTCAGTTTGAACGTCATCTAGCGTTAATGAAGAGTTAAAACACGCTGATACAGAATACTATCAGGCAGTGTGCCACCTTAAAGCTATACAGTGGTTAAGGGGGGTTATGGTGAAAACATTAAAAAATAATTAATCAAATTTGCACACACAAACATGTACATGCACGCACGCTATGCAAAACTGGAATGTATTTAGTGCTGCTGATCATAATGCAGATTGTTTGTATTATTGCATCTTGAAGACAAATAAGCCATAAATCTGTCAGTGCAGACTCTAGCTCCAGGCGTGTTCCTTCTTCTCTGTTTCACTTGGCCTTGCATCACTTCATGATTCATTACCAATACATAAAACAGACTTCCCAGATTCTATCTAATTGTCTCTGAACTACTGTACTGGAAACCCTCTCTGTAACTACTACTACTACTACTTTTTACATGGAAATCAAATGAATGCAAAATTGATAACTTGATATGGGGGATTTTCCACAACGACAGGTTGCTGCTTGGGACAACGGCGGATCCAGTATAACCACTTACATTTTCTTGAATGTACATTTGTGTGTGCATTTGTACTGTTTGTATAAAGGACAGTGTAAAAAGACAGACAGAGAAACAAGTATTTAAGAAAGAGAATGATGCAAAATAACAGTGTAAATGGTAATGGAATGAAAGAAATGGAAAGGGAAGGAGTATTCATTTAGTGTTTTTATGCTTTAATTGGAAGGGAAGACGTGAGGATGAGAGCGAAGACAGTGGATGCACTGCATTCCTCTCTGTCTCTACAGAGGTGAGCTGTTATTAGTGTAATAGTTGTTAGAGTGCAGATGAGGACACGGTTAACGCCCTCCAGATCTCTGCTCGCAACACTTTAACTTAAGGAGAAACAAGTAGGATTATTTCTGACCCCCTTATCCATATAAAACAGAAGGTCTACTGTGAGGAGCTGAAAGGGTTGTTGATCAATACCAACAACTTGATTGATTATTATGAATTTCTGGATTTCTAATCTCACTTTCTGGGCCACAATCTCAGCTAAGATGAAGAGGAAAATAACTAAACTATCAGGGATCAAACAGATGATCCCTTTAAGAGAAACATCCTAGTGAATATAAGCAACCTTCATCAAAAATATTTAAAAGCAAATTAGCTGTGTTTCAGTGAATAAGTGCTCAAAAGGTCAGGTTGGTATCATGTACTGTACTGTTATGGTAAATGGTTATCTATCAAAGGAGAAAGATCTGATGTCAAACAGGTGAACAAAAATGCACCGAGGTAGCTACTGAGGAATTGTTGTTGCCTAAATTTCCTGTCAGCTTTTGCCAGCTGCATGTGCTGCTGATTGTTGTCATGCCCAGTAGCCAGAAATATGTTGGCATTGTCCATTGTTGGCACGTTGAATGTTGACGCTTCTTCAATGAAAAATATGTTTCATAAATATGTTTCATATCAGCCTCGTATCACACTTGCAGAAACGCACAATGACATATGGTTAACGTTTTGAAACGATTGGTTAGGTTTAGGCGACAAAACTACTTGGTTCATGGTTTGTTGCTAATGTAACTCCAAAATAACTTAACAACACTTTGGGACATGAACACTGGTCTCCTGGTTGAAAGTCCTGAGTTTGTTGGACCCATCCACCTCCCCTCCCACCCACCATAAGCACTTTTTATTCTACTCTCACCAGAGCGTGGCATATGTATGTGGATGCGTTTACATTGCAGTCAGTACAGACTACATGCAAGAAATGACAAAGAGATGAGCAAAATTACTTATAAGTCATTCATACGCCATTTGGTAAGACCGGTTGACTCCAACCCCCCACAGTCAGGATAAATGGGTACAGTTAATGGATGGATAATAGAGTTAGATTCCACCACTGCTGACTTGTTATGTGCATGACGGAGGGCAACCAGCTGTTGGCTGCAGTCAGTATATTTAAACATTTAAGACAAGACAGCATGAGGCGGTGAATGAATGAATTACTTGAAGTAGTTTGGTGTGTCAGAGCTCTTAGAAAAGGACAGTTCTGAGGTGTGGTGCTTTTGGACACAGAACTCACATCTCTGAAACCTCGACAGCATAACCACTGTGTAAACAAGCCTTCAGGTGACTGATTGCTCCAATACTACATACTATAATGTCTTTGACTCTAATACCAGCAGTCAAAGCACACACCTTGATACGTCATATGTAATGTGTGTGCATTGGAATACACCACGTCTTGGGTTAGAGTTGATTTCCTAAAATCGGTTTAGGAAAGAATGTCAATAAAAATGTTGTACAAATAAAAACTGAAGGGCTTATTACCTGCACTGGATTTATAGCATCTTACAAAAACCCTCACGTTTATTGGGGTTGTGAGTTCAGACAATGGTCAGTCCTGTTTGAAGGAGAGCAGCTGACTGATGCTATCTGCTTCGTCTAGATATCATACAGCCTCCAGTATTAACCGCTGCTGTGAGATGACTACATATCAGCTCTCTTGTCTCCGTCTTTCTGGCCATCAAGTGGCAGCTTCTGGACATCCAAGACACTTGTTATCATCCTGATTATGTCAACAAATCATTTAGTGTGTAGGATAAGTACAGAAACATAATCCATAAAAACAACTTTCACCCAGTGTGGTGAGTCAAATCTACTGAGGACGGCCTCAGTGCTGAAATGTTTTCTCTTTGTCATACAGGTGGTCATTGTGGTTGAGCTACCAGTCATCTCTGGAATTTTAGAACTAATCTTTGGGGATTGGTTGCGGTTATGGTCACTGAATCACCGACATGAGCATCAAATAGAACATTGATCTGTTTATGATAGTGTGTATTGTGTTTACTTGTTATGTATCTAATGACTGACATAATAAAACCAAACCAATGCCATTGAAAGGTGCACTCAGTAGATCTCCGCCACGTGTGTCTGCAACCACCGCTGCTGTTTAATTGAATGAATACAAGCCACGATTGGCTAACACTACATCTACACTGCAAGTGTATCAGACTTGACAACAGATACACTCTCATTTTAATCTACGCAGATGTCTTTCCCCGGTTCTGTACAGGTTCTCGTCCCAACTCGTCACATACTGACGTTTTTTCGGACCCCTCAGTTTCACTTTTCGGTCGCAATAAACAGGTGCTTAATGGTTGTGAATGAAACAAAAACGCTTCCTTAGGATTAAGAAACAAAACTACTTAGTTAGGTTTAGGAAAAAGCAACATGTTCATTCAAGACGCAGGAACACATACTTGGCGTTTATACTTTCAGAGTGGCGATTCAAGGGAAACTTGAGTGACATTAGAGAAACAAACATGGAGGCGGACTATCGTCATTGTTTTGCTATGTTTTGCACCGAAAAACAAAACACCCTCCTCCCCAAAAAAAACGTAAAATATGGATGAAGTCATGGCTAAAAAGACGGATTCAGCATAGTTTATATAAATTTTTAAGCCCGAGCTGGAGGTGAGTTGGAAACAAAAGTTTTTTTGTGGAGCTATTGCAAATTACTGTTACTAATCATGATGGTAATTACTGGACAGTAAAGATGATGATTATGATAATGATGATTATAGTAATAGGACGAATGTTTCTTTCCATTGTAAAGCTATGGTTTTTAATAGTGGGTGTGATGAAACGAAACCGTCAGATTGGCTGTTTGGACTCGGAGGCCCCTTATTGACTGAGGGAGGAACCTGTGAACAGCCTCCGATTGTTCTCAGGAATGACGCCTCCAATACAGGCCTGTTTACCCTCCTTTAAGGTGAGGGCTTAAGCATTGATCCGAGTAAACTCAGAACTCATATATTTCATTACGTCAGTTATCAGCAGCATGTACAGAGGTGAGACATTGTCAATGTCAGGGTGGTGGGAGGAGGAGATGGGACAAAAGGAGGCGATGGAGGAGGCAAAGAAAAAAACAGTAATTCATTTTTTTTTTACTTTCTCCCATGGTACTTTTCTTCGTGCAGCCCATCTAATTCCAGCTGGCTACCTGAGGCTGCGTACAAATTGAAATCATGGTGGGAAAAAGAAAGACATTTTCTCTCAATGAAAAACTAAGTCTCCTTGAAGCTTATGACAAACTGTCAAAAATAAAACAAGCAGCAGCGAAACGTGGTGTTCCTCAGGCTACCTTGAATAGTCTACTCAAACAACGAGAAACAGTCAAGTCAATTTTATTTGTATAGCCTAATATCACAAATCACAAATTTGCCTCAGGGGGCTTTACAATATGTACAGGAGTCACAGTCATAGTTGCTAGTGATGGAGACAGGAAACAACGGTGCATGGGGAAAGTACCTGAAACAGTTGTACTGTATTTTGAAACAGTCAACAAAATTCAGTAAAAAGTTGTCCGTTTCATTATTTTATATTCAAGTAATAAATATACAAATGTCAACTAGATGGTAATCTGCATGAGAAATAAAGAAAAAGAAGAAAAAACTCTTCATAATAATCATCCACTTCCCACTCTAGTATCATCTGCCAGGTTATCATATATGCTGATGACACCTCACTTCCTGTGACGGCAAAGAATGTTTAGTCAGAGCTCTTATCTGTCCAAACACGGCCATTCACTGATCACTGCTGCAATCATTTTATTGATTGTGTGTTTATCGAAAGGAGTCAGACAGTTAATAGCCTTTATTACATATCATAGTGTACAGTTAACGCTGAGGAAGCCACATTAGTCAGCATTAAGAAATCAAGAAAATTACCATGAGCAATCAGATAAAAGCTAGAATGTTATTAATCTGTTGCAATACACAGTTTGTGGCTTTACAACACAACATAGAGGTTGCCAAACACAAATGGTATCAAATCCAAAAATGTTATCTCCTAAATCGTGACTTAAAGTGATTCATTAAACTGACAAATATTTATAACAGCTGGACGTCTTTGCTCAGAGATTGGACTCCATTTCTTTTATGAACAGTTTACGGTCTGGGGTACAAAGTAGAAAGTCTTTAACTGTAAAGTGTTATGATTTTTAAGGATATACTGTAAGCCTGAGAACCTGTGACACATGTTGAAACCATTAGCATTAAGAGCACAGTCAAACTGCTCATTCCTTATCAGGAAGGGAACTACAGCAGTTTATGGCCTTATGTTACTGTAACTATGAGACTCATATGTCAGCAATACATTACAGAGCTATCTTCACTCCTGCAGGAGCATATTAGTGATCATCTGAGAATAAAATACTTGTGGTTTTGTATTCATAATCACTTAATGTATTCCATATCAGATATTTAAAAAAAAAATCCACAGGAAAAAAACTGGCAAGGAAGAGAGAAAGCTGTTTCGCAAGTTGCTGGTAATCCTGCAGGATGTGTGACCATATTTGGGTACTAGGAAGTCCTGGAATTCCTTCAGGTGAGATATGAGTGCGTTGGTGACATCATCATACAGAGGGGGCAGAACGCACACTGTATGCCGCGTTACTCGTTTCCTGTAGCTGATAATGGGCTGAGGCAACCCGCACCATTCCACCACAAATCAGACTCATCCTGTAATCACACACTGATGCACGTTCACTGACTGACTGATTTAGACCCCAAAATATGTGCAATCACTGCAGCTTTCAAACTTTTCTAATATAGGGGATCCTATTCAGATTTATAGCTCCAGTTTGCCCAGTAAGCAGCACAATGTTGGTTGTTATTTTAACCCCTGAAGACAGAAAGCTCCCACCATATCAAGTTACCCCACCACCTGTCTGAGAGGGAGAAACCGAGGGGGTAAAGGTGAGAGAGAGCACAGAGACGTGAGCTGAGCTATTATTAACTCTTCATTGTTAGTGTGTAAAGTGGAAAAACTCCCCACAGGGTCATAAGGACTCTGAAATATGCTGCTTTTGTCTCCTGCTTTGTCCTGCTGAGCCTCGTCTTCAGCCACCTGGTTCTCTTTGAGACACTTAATATAACCACCAATATGTGCAGCAGGTTGGATGAAGGCTTGATGTGTGCCCAGATTCCACATTATGTACAGGTCAGATTTAGATAATGCAGGTATTTGGCAGTTATTAAACCATTTTGCACAAACAGGAAGAAATGCAGATGGACATCAGTTGACCTGCAACTTCAAAACATTATCAATTTCATAATAAAGGAAAGCAATACACTAATGCTGAAGAAGAAGATTGGCGTTGTCAATGGAAAAAAACAAAAATGCACCAAAACTGCTTGGTTAGGTTTCGTAAAATATCCTGGTTTGGCTTGTGAAGATCCTATTACCAGCATTACAACAACCTCAATTCACAGGAAGGGTTCTCCTCCCACGTATTCAAACAAGGAGGGGCTGCAGATATACGGTAAATGATGATCTGAGTGGGTGCTTAAAGAAAAAAGATAAGAACGATAGAATCACGTCTCAAGGGTTCAGCGTTTCCTCTTCCATAAAACTGGTATTTAAACCTGTTAACTGTGAGTAACTCTCATTGTGACGTGCTTTCTCAGGGAGGTAGTACCCCAGTCATGTTATAACACCTCCTTTAGTGGTACAATAAACTGACAGTGGCTGCTATGAATGGGCAGATCTGCAGTACTTCATCAGAAGCAATGGCCTGCGTTGGGATGGGTGTATACGGGAAGAGGTATAAATTACAATCTATGAATCACAGTTTGTGTAATACGTTCATGAGTTTGAAAGAAGACACCAAAACACACAACATTTTACATATAAAAGTCACAATTGGCTCCTCCATCAGAATTATGTTACTTGTGTTACTCCATTTAACGTCATTGCTGGGTGACATTGCGACAAAATACAAAATTATGACATCGCAATGATCTCATTGAAATGAATGAGGAGGCATTATTTTTCAAAGGTAAAACCCGCCAAAGACATCGATCGACAATGACAAATTTTGGATGACAAATTAAGGAAGATGCAAGATAAACTGTCCGTTAATCTGACGCCAGGTTGTAGCTGAGGTGGTGCAAGCAAGAAGCAACCATCATGTTTGATTTGGACAAGGTGAGACTTAATGCATGAATTGTATTGTTAAACAACTACAGTTTATTTGTGTAAGAATAAAATACAGACCAACAGGAGGATTGCGTCACCACTTGTCCAGTTTTTGTACCAAGTAAAACATATTTTTTTAGTAAGTTTGTGGAAGTGACACTTTTATTTTGAAAGATTCCAGCTAGAAGTCTCAGTTTATTTGGATACAAAATACATACAATAGGAAAAACAGTCATTTCAGCGCAGGATAGAAAGGAAGCCTAAAAGGCTTATTCAGAGTCCTCCCCTATTTAAACAAATAAGCAAGCGTAACCAGTAGTAAAAGAGAGAGAGAGATTGATATGTACAACCAACAGAAGCATCTTCACATGAGGTTCAAGATGAAATGAGAAATGTCTTTAACTGTCCTAAAAGCTGGCAAGGAAGATAACGCCTTGTTCGATATGAATGAATGTCTGAAGATAAAATAATAATTAAAAAAAATAGATACGAAATGTTTCTGGAAGATCTTTTCTGCAATTTATGTATTAAAACATAAATGTTTGATGTTGTTGCTGCGAGCTGCAGACAGACACAAAGTCTGAAGCTAAATTATAAAGACGTGAAAGCGTTGCTTCACATTGTTTCTTTTCTGTTAAGTCTTCTTTAACGGCACTCAAAAATGGTTTATCGCTCCCTAAGCAAAGAGATGACAGAGGCCTCTCTGGGAAGTCATGAAAGACACCTTTAGACTGAATGATGTTGGTGTGTGTGTGTGTGTGTGTGTGTGTGGGTTCATTCATTCAGTGCTGTGATCACATTTGTCCTCATTTTTCATAACCTGTTATTCCTGTTGAGGAGGACATTGTCAAACGTGACAATACTGATATACAACACTGCTTTTATGTGAATTACTGCTCTGACAACAGCACAAAAGAACTAAAACAAAATGTTTTTTGTTTTGAACCGGAAGATGTAATTGAACACAAGGGTCAACTGTAGAACACAACGCCAATACAATAGAAGTGAAACAGTAGAAAGTTTCCTGATTTGAGTCTTCGCATTCGATTTGACTGGCAGGAAACGTTTAATAGAGGTGAATGATTCACTTTGAACCATAAAACCTGTGCACATTCATTGATGAGATGTCAAAGACGCACACACACACACACACGCACATGCACACACACACACTGGGTACAGAGCTGCTGATCCAACAGCATCAGGTTCTCTGGCTCTCCCAGCGGGTGTCAGGGTGTCACGCCAGCGTAACTTCACCCCATCCCGACACTCTCAGCGTGTCAACAGGAGCACCACGGACCACAATGCAACAGTAAAACGATGCGCCATTGAATGGATGACTGCCAAGTGGAGCTTCATTTACAGGCAGGCAAACCCCCGGAGACCTGAGACGATCCTCGTGTGTGTGTGTGTGTGTGAGGTTTATGTTTGTACAGAGACTAGGGAGGCAAAAGAAGCCCACTCAGATTGGAGAAAAAGTGTGATGTTATTATCACAGTGTGAGATCCTGTCGACACAATGTTCCATCTCTGTGTGGAATTACAGGTTTCTTTGTGTTTTCGGTGGGTTCATCCACCACTTTATTACACAGCTGGATGGACCAGTGGTTAAAGAAGCTAAAAGGTTACCAGGTTGATTCATCAAAAACTTTGTTGCGCAATTGAGGAAGTTTTATCAAATTTTGCCGTTTCCATACAGCTTTTCTAATGCGATACTTTAAAATGTGAATAAAATATGTGAATGGAAACATGACGGTCGTATCTCTGACGGCACCGTGAGATGCACGAGTGTTTAAAAGGCTCGAAAAACACTTAAAACAGCTGGTGGTGTGGATTGCCTTCAGTACAGTAGCAGGTGACACATCATATATCTTGCATGCCGGTCGCCTACTGCAGTGTTGTTATATGATGAATTAACAGCCATTAATAATGAGTGAGATAATACGTTATGCCTGATTGACTGTGGAACTAAACCCGCTGACAGACACATGTAGGTCAGACCAATGAACAGAGACGCATTAAATAAACAGGAGGATATTATTGCTGCAACACAACAAAACATTTGTTTTGTCTTTTTTTCTGTTTCCAATTAAAGATTCCTGTCCAACATTTCTACAATGATGGAATTAATTAAAAAGTAATGTTAAAAGGTATATTGGTAAGATCTGTACAAACATGATCCAGGTTGCAAAACAAATAAACTAAACAGCATTGTCTTTAAAAGCTGAGAAGCCCTGAAGCTACACATTTAAACAGGCAGATTAGATGGTGCTCTCTCCCAACAGCTTCTGTACTGAGCACATAGAGTTCCTCTAATAACTATAGACCATCTTGCAATAGGATCACACCAGCTGCGACACCAATTAATATAACTTCAGGCCCTGGGGCTTTGGACGTTTTGGAGGCCCTTCCCTCCCTTCACAATGTGCCACGACAACATCAATTCAGCACCCCCCGTCAATGGACAGCAACAAATGGTAAATGGAGTGCCCTCCTGATCAGTAAACACTAAATGAAACTCATCAATAAGACCAATATGTCACAATAAGTCAAAACAAAGCTTTGTGATCACAATATGCCACAGCAACATTAATTCAGCACCTCCCATCAAAGGACAGCGAAACATTGTAAACGGCATTCCCTCCTAATCCGTAAACACAACATGGAGTGGGGCTGTTACCGAATAGTTCGAAGTTTCATTCAGAACATTGATATTTGAATTCTAAATCAACATTAAAACTGCTGCACAGCTTTTTTTTTGCATATTCATTGTGTTTAAAACTGGTATTTTTGCACAGTGTCAGACAAAGATCAGGCTGCACTAATAGTATTAGTATTATACTATTTGTAGAATTAGATTCTGCAGTGTGTATTGTGCGTGCATGCATGTGAGGTGGAGCGAGCTGTGAGTGAAGGCAGGCAGGCAGAGGAGCAGAGTACAGCAGAGACTCCGGCTCTCTGGAGACCAAAGCTACGGTCTCCCCCGGGTCCTCTGACCGCGGCCAACACTGTTTTGCAAGACGGGCTTCACTAGATATAACTTTGTGGTTTTGGTGCTTCCATGTAGTTTGTGTTGGAGTCTGAGTCTGAACAGCGTAGCATGGGACAACAACCCAGATTGATTTATACGTGTAAGAAGTTACAAACAGTCCCTTTAAGATAGAATGTAAAAAAAAACACAAACAAAATCATTAAAAATAAATTACGTACGATGCGTACAGGATTACGGCTGCCGGGTGTTGCTGCTGGTAAAAGGGTGATAGTATTTTTCTAATCTAATAATTAAAAATTTAAATTTAAAACTGGATTGGAACGATTAAGTTTTGCAATGGGTGGGAAGAAATTGAAGGACAAAGACAATCCCAACTGTACTATGGTTTCATCAGGACAGAAAGTTCAGTTCAGGTAGGAAAATGACGTTAATTAAAATTGAGGGCGTTGATCCTTTTTTTACGGCATGGAAACAAAGAAAAGAACGGTATAAACAAACCATGTAAACATCTCGGTATTGTGTGTACTCTGATAATTACCCATAATTTAATCATTATTTGCATGTAAATGTAGCAGCAGCCTGAGGGACGAGCTGAGTCTGGGACATGTTAGAACAAATAGCAGAGCAAGAATTAGTTCAGCACGCACCATCAGCATGCAGCGAGCACGGCACTTCCTCCCTCTGCATGCGTCACAAACTACATTCCGAGCTTCACCGGAGAATCCTGGTTGGTTGAAGCACTAAGTCAGGTGATCCAACCTGACTATCAAACTGTTGTTGTGTTTTGGCAACCGCAACCAAAACCATGATCAAGTACAATAGCCGCAGGGCAGCGAGAGGATTCCGGAGACGTCTGCATTCAGATACGAATCTGTGTGTCAGAGTTTATCAAATAAGCTGAAACACAGACTGTAAGCACTGAATCCAACAGGTGAGCAGAAAAAAGCTCTGAGAAACAACAACAACAACAACAGATAAAATCAATCTCTATATAAGGATGTTAAAGTTGTTTAGCTTAAACAGACACAAGCAACATATATAGCAGACTCTTTCCTGATTTTGCAGCATGCAGTGGATTATGACTCGTGCATGTTGGAAGATTAGCGCCACAGAACAAACATATCAGTATGTGATGAGCGACAGGTGATGTTGGGATAATATAAGCATAGATGCTGCAGGACGGGAGACATGTTGTGTGTTGAAAGTTTAAAGGAGACATACTGTATCATGCTCATTTCATGGTTCATACTTGTATTTGGGGTTTCTACTAGAACATGTTTACATGTTTTAATGTTCAAAAAACTAATTATTTTACTCATCCTGTCTGTCTGAATATACCTGTATTCACCCTGGCGACCTGTCCAGGGTGTACTCCGCCTTCGCCCAATGTCAGCCGGGATCGGCTCCAGCCCCCCCGCGACCTTAAATAGGATAAGCGCTTACGGATAATAAATTAACTACTTAGTTAGGTTAAGGAAAAGATCGCGGTTTAGGTTAGAATAACTCAGAAAGTGGCGTAATTTAAGTACGGAAGTTACGTGACAAATAAATCAGAGTTGATTTCTGGCTTCACACGGGACACACGATTACTTTTTCTTAGGTAGCTGCGGACGCTGTAAGAGAACAGCCTGCGATATTTTAGGAGCAACAGGTGATAATATGAGCATAGACGCTGCAGGATGGGAGACATGTTGGTGATGACGGTAACATTTCAGCTTCCTGACCAAACTCTCCTTTTATGGCTCTGCCTGCTGCCATTTCATCTCTTGCCAAACTGCTCCAAGAAAAAAAATCCTTGCGAGTCTTCGGGACCGGTTGAAGCATGACAACACACTGAGCCGTGTTTGTTTACGGGACAGACTGTTCCTGCTCACTGGAGGTGATATGACTCGGAGATGAAAAAAGAATGGCATCACCACTTTTAAAGAAAATTCAAAAGAGATGGTACCAAGAAATGAGACTTGTCTTTACAAAGAGATGTGATTACAGCTCAGCTTCACAGGAAGCATTAAATGCTGGTTGACATGCAACCAGGTTGTAACAGGTCTCATGTCTCATCTTAAGACGGGAGTTTATTTTAAAAAGACCGTATGCATGTAACGAGCGGAAATTGACACGTGTTGCTTGACTTTTGAAGGAAAACAAACAAAAAATGAGGAATCATTTTTTGTAAGATATCTAATATGAAAATACGTTGCAGTTTTACTTATTTAATGCACTTAAAATGAGTAGATTTGATGAGATAAAACAATGTATGTTGCAGGGAAGAATAGACTATTATCAATTTTTATAGAATCTCAGACACCATTTAGTCCTCTTCTTGCTCTTATCAGGAATGGAGATGGTTAAACATGGGAGCTTATCACTTCATACACATTGCTCCAAAACTCCACAATATGTGTATTATTTTGCAATAAATATATGTTTAGAAAAAACTGTTTTTGTTAGACTGCTATAGTTAAACATATCCGATGAAACACCAAACTGTTGTCTTTAGAGATGACAGGTGAGGGAGGGAAAATGAGGAAATTAACTGCTGTGTTTTGTCAGTTTGGATAGTTTGGAAAAGTTCAATTGGTTCTTTCAGACATCAGACGGTGTCAAGAGCAGTCTGTCGAGACCTCATTGGGAACATTCAAGTTTATTGTTTCAGTCACCATGGTTTGGCTGCTGCAGGATGTCAGAGAGGAGTTTTCCACTCACCCTTGTTCTTACTCAGGCGACATTTTTCTTTAGTGGGCGTTGGGAGTTACTTCATCACTGACGTGAGCCCGCCTTTGAAACCACGCTGACTCAGAATCAGTAACGTGCTCACACGCGCCGACACACAATGCACACTTTAGTGATCTGGATTGGCTACGCATGTGGAAGAAATGACACAGAGAGAGAGAGAGAGTCAGAGAGAAGAATCGTGAATCTAGCATTTCCGGCGACTCTGTGCCTTTTCAATCACAAAGACATTACATACATAAATATGCATGAAAAGTATATGTATAATACATAAAATGTATCAAGCAAAGTGTCCTGCACTTTGTCCAAATTGCAATTTGAAGATACATCATGTAAAATCTTAATAAAAACTGTAAAACACTGAAAAAATAGGATTTCAGCGCGCCCCCACTCTCTAACACTACACTACCCCATGACATATAATGATTACAATCCTTCAGAAATCTTTTTTTTTTATTATTATTGTATGACATTTTCTCTAAAATTTAAATTCATAATATGTTAGTTAAAATACACATTTTAGCCCCAGGTTTTTCGCTCAACAGGAAGTAGCATCATTTGAGTCTGAGACCAAAAGTAAGTTCTAATCACAGTCTAATCGGCTGGTTAAGCACAGAAATATGTTAACAAAGTACAGACTGACAAGACCAAATCTTATTTCCTAAAACACTACAAGAGACATACTGTACCGTGAGGCCATGACTATAGAAATAAAACACTTAGCATGGATTTAATGCTTAATTTCTACACATACACATTCTTTAGTTCTGGTAGCAATTTGTGATGCATCAACGGAAATGCTTAACTCTGTTTAAGGCACCTTGAAATGTAGTTGGTGTGGACGTGTTGAAACTGTTACTGGTGAGAAGATGAGATGCATAGTGGCTTACAAGTGTCTAAGATACTTTTTTTTACCTGTTTCAGACATTGTTTAGACTTGTTTTTCCAACATTTTTCAAACTTTTTTTTACGGACATTTTTTTATACTTTTATTTCCAACATTTTCCAAACTTTTTTTTCAGACTTTTTTTTTTAAGGACATTTTTTTCAGATTTTTTTTTCCAATGTTTTTCAAACTTTGTTTTTCAGACTTTTTTTTTTACCTGTGTCAGACATTTTTCAGACTTTTTCAGACTTTTCTTCTAAGTTCATTTTTTCAGATTTTTATTTCCAACATTTTTCAGTGTCTTAGCCTTCAATGCAATAATAATTTTGTCTGTTAATTTCGTTCACTGTAATATGAAGGAATAAAGGAAGGGGTGGTATATTTTAATATAATGTTCTACTACAAAACAGCAAATTTTAAGCTTGTTTCATCATTTTTGAATCCACAGAGGATGATATAAATTGTTTTAACAGTATTTTGATTGATATAGATGAATGAAAGAGACACAGAGGGAGAGAGAGAGAGAGAGAGAGAGAGAGTATGCGTGGGTTGTTTGCTTTATCATTGCTCCGTTTAGTGTGTTTTCTCTGAGATTAAAGCAACAAAAGCTGCGATATGGTTGCAACCTTTGACCACATTCATTCTGACAGTTACTGTATGAGACTGTGATGGATGGACGCCAAAGCTAACTGACTGACCAAACACTCACACTCACATCTTTAGTATACACTCTCTCTGTCATACCAACACACATTGTCACTTGTGAGAACATTGCATTGGCTTGTATTTGTTCCTAAAATGTTTACTCTTTCAACCCACCTAACCTTGACTCACTCACAAATATCACCTTGAAGCAGAACCGAATTTACACATCACAGCCTGTTGACAGGTTTTGGGGAGTACTACTGAGTATGTGCAAAAAAAGAAAGTTGTAAAAAAGAATTTCTCTAGAAGGAGCTGCTCAAAATAGATTAAAGACACCCCCTTACGAAAAGTATACTTGAGTACAAGTATATTTACCCAAAGTATACTTTATGTATTAAGTATACTAATATCACTTTTTAGTTTATAAAAGTATATTTAAGTGTACTTTAAGTCTAAGAACAGTAAACTTTGAGTACACAACTAAGTTGTATTTTGTACTGCAACTATACTATGAACTATACTACAAGTGAATATATATGCTGTTAGTTATATAGTTGTAGCTCACTTTTTAGTTTATGAAAGTACACTTTGAAGTACTCTCAATTTAATAGTTTTTATACTGCAAATAAAGTTGTAGCCCAGTTTTTAGTTCATGAAAGTACACTTTGTATACTTTAACTTATAGTACTTGGCCAATCATTTAAGAGACTTGCTCCTTTTGCTATTTGACTTGATGTTTTGTGATGATAAAAAATAAATAAACGGTGAACGGAGAATCCAAAAACGTAGCAAATTCTTGATGAATTGAAGTAAATTCATATCAAAACACTCATTTACAAACTCTCACACACTTTAATAGGCTGCTCTATTACAAATTAGGCTCAACTACAAGCCAAGTATACCTTTCTGTAGGCCTATAAGACAGGAATACTGAATTATACTTTTCTTATAGGGTATATCTCGATCAAAAGATTAAGAACAAGTATAAGCCAAGTATACTTAGACTTTTCTGTATACTTGTCTGTATAAGCTAAGTATAGTCTAAACTAAGTGCATCTTTGATAAGTACATAAAAAATAAACTGAAAGTATATTCTATTATTTTAATGGACATGTGCTGGTCATGTGTGAACACAGCCTGAAGGGTTTGACTGCTGTTCAGTGGCCTCCTCGTCTCCTCTGAGCGGCTCACACCTCCCTCTGCTGGAAGGATGAAGAACTCTGACAGACGCTTTCATTTCATGGGAAATGGAGCAGTGAACTTTCTGATTCCAGAAGAATGAATGAATGAATGAATGACTTTATTTCGAACAAAAAAATAAATGAAAACAGATACAAAATAATAACAAACAAAACAAGAGTAATAGTGTCCGAAAAGGAGTAGGTAGAAGTAAAACTTCTATTTCCCTACCCCTTTCTCACTTCTCCTCTAATAACTCATATATCATAGAATGATAATATAATATAATATAAAAACTATCCCAGATTTATTTACATCCAAAACTGAATATATGAACAGCATCCCAAGTTTATTTACAACCCACAAATAATGAATAATGTAAAAGTGAGAAGTGGATTGATAAATTGATAAGAATAATATTAATAAGGGACTATTTCTTATGTAGAAAGTAGTTCCAGTGAGTTGACATTGTTCCTTATGAATTCTTGAACTATAATTCATTCATTCATTCACCTCCATTGTTGCAAGATGGAAGTCCCACATACAGATACAGATATCTGTATCACAGATACAGTTTTGGTGATCCAAACTCATCCAGTCATCCAGCCGGCTACGGATAATCTTGATCCGAGATTCATAATCAACGTAACGATTTAGAGAAAGCAGTATACTGTGTGTGTGTGTGTGTGTGTGTGTGTGTGGCTGCCAGATTGCACAGTTGCTCATCATCCTTACTGACGTCGTATCGTGACGTCAGTCTGGGTTGGTCTGTTTATTCTATTCTGTCTGTCATTGTTATTAAGATATTTCACGGTCATAAAATTAAATATTCCATATGTGTCATATGTGTACTAGCTGACAGGAAGTAAACATGGAACCAAGCTGTTGCCTAGCAATACAATTTCGTAGTAATGGATATTGATGATCTCAACACACACACACACACACACACACACACGCAGACACACACACACACACACACACACACACTGTTCACAGGTTGAGGTGATGAGGTGTCAGATTTCCTCCCGTAAACAGATGCGAGTCGTGCAACATAGATCAATGCATGTGTGTGTGTGTGTGTGTGTCAGAATGATCAGAGATAATCAGAGCTGTCTAATGACCCCTCCAGAGAGACCTCAGCTAATCCCCTGCACCTCTGGGACACACACACACACACACACACACACACACACACACACACACTGAGCTTCCCCACTTCCAGCCGGCTCTCATGGGAGTGCGTTTGGTTCTGTCCTGGTGACGGCTGGCTGGGCAGGTGGGGTTATTATGAGAGTAGAGTGCTGGTGCAGGTCAAAGGGGCTTCAGAGGAGATGAGTGTATGGAGGGGTGCCTGCATGTGTACGTTTTTTTAATTGATTTCTAACCTTTCAAGGCGATCGGTTTCAGTCCATTTCAGTCTTGTGGGAAAAACTACGTTGATTGATTGGAATCTATTAAAGTGGACATTTTATCACCTATATATTTTTTTTGCAAAGTTAAGTGATTGTTGCGTGGTAATTCATCTGGTGCATTTAAGGACCTGCTACTGACATCTGGAATTTGAGAGTCCACTGATGAACAGCAATTTATTTAAGGCAAGACACAACCAATTATAAATGATCCTTTTCATCATGTCCATGCTCGCTTTTTGTTCTTGGTCTTCTGAGTGTTCTTGAATGTACCACTTAGGAGGACTGACATTTATCCCTCCTTGACTCATGATTATCTTTAACTTAAACAAAAAAAATAAGCAAGTTCCTGGCTGTGATGTTTTATGTAAGTTTTCGCAGGAAGTGCAACAGTAAATTAACAGTTACTAAGAATGTTGTATTATTATACCTGTGCCAGTAGAGGCTGCTATTGCAACTAAAACCAACTGGTTGTGGAAGAATAAAGATGCTGTCACACGTGTGAATGCAGGTGAGTGACCATCTCACCTGCATTCACCTGCAGGCGATATCTGCCTGAAAGTTCACCAAAGTTCAACTCAACTTTGAAAGCAAAGATGCCACCGTAAGCAAATGTTTTTTTGCCCCTTTGCTCGCATAGAATGGAAGTGAACGGGAGGCAAATGTTCATTTTGTGCATGTGTTACTGTGGCTTAAAGAGGGTGCATGAAGTTTGTGATATTGTGATTTCTCAACATGCATTATAAAGATCACAGAAACATATTTTGTCAGGTTGATGTTTCATTGATAATGTTTCAGTTCACAAAATATTTATTTTTTGACCATGAGACATCATAACATGAGACATAACCACATGCATTTCCTCTCTCTCTCTCTCTCTGTGTGTGTGTGTGTGATCTGATGAGGTGATGATTACAGGAGTGACCCTCAGGGCTGCTCTGTGATGCAGGAAAAGGCTGAGCTGAAGGGATTTTGGGTTTAGTGGCTTTAAAAGTGTTGTGTGTGTGTGTGTGTGTATGTATGTATGCAACTGTATGTTGAATTATTGAATTGCACATTGAGTATGTCTTATTCAGCAAGAAAGGTACCCTATATAGAGACCACTGCTACAGTGCGTGTGTGTGCGCGTGTGTGTGTGTGTGTGTGTGTGTGTGTGTGTGTGTGTGTGTGTGTGTGTGTGTGCGTGTGTGTGCGTGTGTGTGTGTGTGTGTGCGTGTATTTACCCCTCACCCCTTCACCTCCGCTGAGGCTCATGTCCTGACAAAAGGGTAAATTTTAATTTTAGATGCGGTATACATGAACCCTGTTGAATGACTATAAAGGAGCCCATATGTCCGTAACACCAAGAAAAGGTTTTGTGTGATAGTGACTCAAACTCAAACAAGAAATAGGAATAAAAATAAAAAATCAGTATGTATTGGCAGGTATTTTAAAGTCTTCTTTCTTCATAGTCCTGAGCCTTCAGTCACATTTAATTTAGACAAATTAAACAATGTTGACTTCTGGTTTCACACGGGACATGAACGCTGGTCTCCTTTCTCCGAAAGTCTGGTATTTTTAGACCCACCCATCCAGCCTGACCTCGTCCCTACATGGCGTCCGCCACTCTTTATCCTTCCCGGTTCACAATTACGTGGACTAAATACAAATTGATTTTGTGCTGACCATCATGAAAAATAATTAAAATGTGTGTCTATGTACAGGAACCAATACCTTCTGGCTGGATTTAATCATAAAAAAGTACTGCAGTCGGTAAAACGGGTTCCTATTAAAGGAAAACACTCATGCCAGACTCAAACCCAAAGATCTAAATGTAGAATCTAAATCAAAACGTTGAAATACAGCACTTGATTTACTGTATCTGCAGAAACAGGATGAGTTTCATCTATATGAGGACAGATTATAATGTCAAAAGAACATAGAAGCAGCAGCTGTGATGAAAGAATTCAACTGGGTGAATCCAGGTGAGCGTTTGATCTCTACACCTCTTCAGTCCGCCTCCGTCGGCGCACATGAAAGGCCAGATGGTGATTTTAAGACCTCTGTGTTTGTCAGGAAGGTGATTCTGACAACAGGTGTGTGTTACATTTATATGTGCCAGTACAACTCTGCAAAAAGAAACAGCTAATTCTGTTTCTAACAGAAGCTCCTCACACTCCCAGGAAGAAGTGTGGCTTTGCAGCGCTGACATGATCAGCCAGAACATCACCTGAGGCTACCATCAGCTTCAATGTGGATCAGCTGCCAGCAGAGAGCAGAGGTGGGCCGCTCGTGTGGAGGTGAACGTGTAGGAGACCCGGCTCACCGGCAGGTGGCAGTAGAGGTCAGAGTTCAGGGTCGTCTCCTGGTTGCCACTCAACACAGTTTCTACTTGGCAGAGAGCCATATTTATATTAGGGACAAGTTATTCTGAGCTAATTGGCACCTGATGTTCACTTAATGAAGACAGAGACAGGCTGACGGGCCCTGAGAGAGCGGCGGAGGCAAATCTCCTGACATGACGGAGAAATGACACCACCCTCCCAGTAATTAAGACGCAAGCATTTACACAGAAACACACACCAATATGCAGATACACACACACACACATGAAGCACTAATGAGCTCAACAACCTGTTCTAATCACAACATCATCAAGCAAATTAACAGGAGAATCTGTCACTTGGAAATGCCTCGAGGGTTGTGATATCATTCGGTGACTTGTGGTACTTTTTGCATAAAGCCAACATTCATAAACGGTGAACTTAATTTACATTTAAAGACAAAATAGTTCATCCAAAGTGCTTTATGTATATTGTGCATAATAGGTTTATAAGGGGTGATTTGTCTCCATGTGACTTTTGTCAGTGAAGTTTTAAATACAGTCGTATTTTTCTTGTAATTAGGGCTGTAACTAACAATTATTTTCATTGTTGTTATTCACTCGATTCATCGATTAGTTGTTTGGTCTCTAAAAAGTCAGAAAATGGTGAAAAATGTCGATCGGTGTTTCCCAAAGCCCAAGACGACGTCCTCAAATGTCTTGTTTTGTCCCCAACTCCTGGGATTTTTTATTCAGTTGTATAATTTAAAGGTAATATCTATTGTATTTAAGGTTGATATTTCATTGGTGATATTTATTGAAGTTCACAGTTTCACAGTTGCTTCCGGTAAAATGAAATCTTCTGTCTTCAATGAGAAGATAGCTGTACACATGCACACAGAGCGAAAGCAGTGTGAACACATGCACTTCATCATTTAAAATCATTTATATATGCAGTGGTTTGGAATTGGGACAGAGGTGGTGAAACAGCTCCATTTGAGTTTTTACCACCCTGAAAGACAAAAGATCACATTATCACATGCTGACTAATGTTAGATGTTTCACAATATCATTGCAGCAAAACAATGTTGAAATGAGTCAGACAAACGTTTGATATTGATACGGCTGCACAGTGAATCATGTCTCTGAGTAAAGCGATCTTATCAAATACACACTCATTCTTAACTGATCCATTCTGATAATTCCACCACGGAAGTGTAAACGGACCCGCTGCTGCTAATAATAACAGAATAATCCAGATGTGCTGTGACTGCAGCAGAATATAACGTTTCAAACTGGCCCTCAGTGTTTGTGCCCTGCAGTGTGAATAAGCCGCCCCTAACTGACTCTGTGGTTCATTAGTATAAAGCTTTATGAAAAGGCTTCATTAAAATTGCATCCAGCATTTCAGAGCCTGTAATGAAAGTTAGTGCGAGTGTCAAAACCTCTCCTGTTAACCAAACCCAGCCAGCGCTGCTCGCTGCTGGAGACTTATTCATCATGTGGTCTGAATCCTGGACTCGCTGCTCAGATTATTGTTATCCACATTGTTCAGCAACTTCTGCAGCACTTGTATTTAGTCCTCTGCTTTGAATGCATCACCGTACAGTCAATTGTTGCCTTGAAAACATTACTAGGTTTGGTGTTATTTACTTCATGCTGCACAATGCCTTGATCTGACTTTCCACAGATTCTGATATATGAATTCAAAATGCACAGATAAGACCTGTAAACAGGCTTTAACTGTGCCCCTTTAAGATGCATGGCCACTAACGGTGCATTTCCACCAGATCCGGTGACGAAGGGCATCTCAATGCTTTCCATTAATTTCCTATGGAAAGCAGGAGAAGCCGTCACCCAGTGCATGGCAGGAGTGTTAAGGCAAGTCTTTATTTGCATAAAGTTGAAAGATCTCTGTCCAGTGCGGCGCGTCCGGCTCACGAAACTTGGACCAAGCTGTGAAATGAAACGATATCCAAATTTTGGTGGATTGTTTAGACGGAATAACAGAAAGTTAGAGCGTGTTTTTTCCTGTTTGAAACAGCGAGCAGAGAATCAGGGACCAATCACATGCATTCCACGATTGGGTGGCCAGTAGAGCGGAGCAGCGCGTTCCCTACCGTCCTCGCCGGATCTGGTGGAAATGTAGCATAAGCTCAGTCTAAAACACTGCATTGAAGTGAATAGGGAAACCTCAAACCTTTCGGCACAAATACAAAATGAATACATTTTCCACAAGTAGTTTGACGCTCTCTGCAGCCCATTTCACTATTTCTACTGTGTGCATCAAAGGGGTTTGTTATCGCACGCGAAATGAGTTACATTACAAATAAATTACAGTGTCATTAATACGCCAGTTGGTGAGAGCGGGCTGATCAAACTCAGCCATGATACCACCGCAGCTCCATTCACACAATTCTGCCACTAGATCCCCCTAAATGCTACGCACTGTTCCTTTAACATCAAACGCATCATCACTCACAGCACAGAGCTCTTCTTCTTCTTGCTCTTCCTGTTGTGTCCACTGAAACCTCTATATTAAGGGGCCAGTGGAATCTCCCGTTCTCCTGAAATGTTTTACCTTTTAAAGTGAAACATCACTACACGTCCAGTGTAGATGATGGTCTGTATGTTCATTAGTTCAGGGGTCTGAGTGGTAGCAGTCACTCCAGGTCCATCATCACCAATCCTCGCTCCTTCTCTTTCCTGTTCTAATTGCCCCAATCGTATAGTCGTACTGCTGCCACCCATTAGGATAATATCCATTAGTCTGCCTCTCCTTCCCCCAGACCACCACTCCCTGCCTTTACTACACCTCTGAGACACACACACACTCTTATAGGCTAAGCCCAACACACAGATGTGCACAGAAGCCTTGCAACCAACATGTTCAAGCACAGCAACAAGAGGGACTTTTTCCTCTGTTAATATTCACGGTGTTCTCTTATTTTAATTCCTTCAGCGGAGCCTCGATCTGTTCGTTACCGTCTCAGCCTCCACTTTTCCACACACAAACACGAGCATCCTGCGAGAAGTAACGAGCTAATGTCGTGTTCCTCTTGCGAGCATCTGAGATGATCTCTCTCTCTGCCAACATGCTTTTATGAGAGCGGAGAAATGGAAAATGGAGGAATGATTTATCTCACCAACCCTTCAGGAGTGTATTAAAACCGCTCCTTTTACTTACCAACGGGATCGCTCTCTGACGCTCTCTGAAATAAGGCCATCGTGCAAAGTAGGAAAATTCTATCTGGCAAAGAGCCCAAACAGATTCAGAGCCTCCGGAGATGATTGAAATGAGTCTGAACTTTCTCCAGAGGGATGTGTCTGCTCATTGTTTCAAATCTACTGAGATAATATAGACATGATGAGTTCCACTACTGCAAACACGTACAGGGCGTCATGCACACACGTTTTCTGATTTTCTTTTTATCTTGCAGACACTCAAACTACATCTACAGAAAGTCCAGGAGAGAAAAATGTCATATTGAGAGCAACTTGCTATCCACCCTCTTTATACCACGTCCGTGAAATTGCCCGTTTCTGATTGGCTGGCAGGTGTCCATTAAAATCGTGTAAAGCCAGGCAGAACCTGTACAAATTAAGATATATTTAGACTTTAGAGTCGGGCTTAATTTCTGCTAAATTGATTCATCAGAACGTCTGATTAATTGCCTGAACAATCAAGTTCAGTCGCTAGTCAGTGAAGTTAACGTCAACCACGACTGCTTCCTAAACCTAACTTCCTGTGAAAACAGAAGTTTATTTTGAAAGAACACTATGTATGTAACGAGCGTTTACTGACACGCCGTCCCTGGTCCGTCCAAAAGTAATGCAAGGGAGTCACCCCATGCATTGGTCTCCGATACCGAGGGCATGACACCTGACAAGAAACACACTTTAAGAAATGGGTGCAGTTTCTCTTTTTGTCTGTTAAGAGGTCATAGTATAAGCATGATGATGGACTCCATTAATTTAATCTACAAGGACACCTCAGGTACGTGAGGTTATATAAATACGCCTCAGGTTAAGCACCTCTTCCCACTTCCAATCACCAATTGTGTCAGCTTGATGTCAAATCTGTGGACTTTGTGTAGTTAATGACTTTTGACAATTTAAACTAGGTGTAAGAGGATGAGGCTGAGAAGGCAGGGTGAAATAAAGAAGAAAGAGAGAGCGAGTAAGAGGAGCTCAAAATGGGAATGGGGGAGAAAGAGAAGGAATGAGGGACGAGGAGGACTCAGGGACTGGACAGACAGAAGTGGGGGAGTGTAGGGGGGATCACAGCATCATTATTTCATAGAGTGAGGAGGCAGATCCACATCAAGCTTCCCACAATGTCAAGCAGTCAATCAGCATCAACCTGTGTGTGTGTATGTGTGTGTGTGGGGGGTCGTTGGTACGTTTTAAAATTTTCATACAGTCCTATGTATCTGTCACTCATTGCTTTGGGGCAATAGAAGAGGTAGAAGTGCGGGCGGATTACACAAAGTGAAAAAAAAAAAGATTAAATATTAAAGTTGAACTCCTCCGACCGACCCGGCGTATTCAGCAAACTGATCCGAGGGAGGTCGGGCCTTTAGAGGTCAGAGGTCGGGACACGGGATGAGAGCACAGACAAGGAGGAGGAGCCCAGGGACTTGCCCGTCCCCCCCCTCCCCTCATCTCCATCCCCAGTCTGCAGCCTCGGGGAGATTCGCAGCAGCAGCAGTTTCAGACGACTGAAGTGCAGTCGGGAGTTTGAGCCGTCAGTTGTCGCAGGGCAGCAGACGTCGTCATCATAAGAGGTGTCAATCACGGGAGACTAAGGGAGGTCACCTGAGCGGTGGTCTGCTGGGACTCTCCGATGTCAGGTTGTCAGGGCGATGAGACGACTATACAACACGCTTCCTCCTGAACCGGCGCTTCAATGTACATGTGTGAACAAACATATGAGCGGACGCCGGCGAGCCTCACACACTCCCCTCCGGCATGAAAGAAAGATGATGGCATGAATGATGTATTGTACTGTTACACAAACACACGTATGGTGAAGGGCAACAATTGGAGTGATATGTTGGTTTCTGTAATACAGTCTGTCTGCTGCAGAGAGAGGGAATGGACGACAGAAGAAAAGCTCACTGACAGACAGCTCAACCCCCAATTTATTCCTTCTTTACTCATAGAGGAATGACAGGCTTCTCTGATAAATATGTGTATTTCACCTTGATATTTTTGAACAAGACACTCTTAGGTAGTGAGTTCAAACTGACATAATTCAAAGGTTATTATGATGCTTTCATAAAGTTCATTGCACAGACTCAATTTTGGCTGAGGAGGAGATTCATCAGTGAATCAAATCAGCCAGTCGGCAGGAAAAAATGTGGGCATTGTACGTTTCTGCAAACCACGAATATGTTGAACGGCAACGTTTTTGCATTGCGATAGAGTAGTATATTTAGCGACAGTTACTATAACAAGAGAGAAGGGCAGATGGGAGGCGTGGTGGGTGTTGACCTCGTATCATGGGAAGGCGTGTCATTCTCGTGAAATTAAACGAGTTCAAACATATAAAGATTATGACTCATTCTGGGCAGATAAAGTAGGCAGATAAAGGGTCTTATCTTTAATGCAGGTTTTAAATTTACATAACTGTTGTTTTGTGATAACATCGTCTGTATTCTGACGGAACCGGCTGGTGTTCCAGAGAAGGCGACTTTAAGTGGGTTCGTGTTTGTGGGCTCAGGCGGTGCCAGGTGACCCTGTCCTGACATGAGCACGCCACACCTGACTGCCTTATCGCATCACAGCCAGTAAGAGATAAGAGTAACAGAAAACCATCCAGAACTGAGGAAGCTGAACTCTTTTGGGGTCAGCAAGGAAATCCTCACAACCTTCTACTACTCTTTCATTGAGAGAATCATGACTTTCTCCATCACCTGCTGGTTCTACTCCATTAGCCTTCAGAATAGAAACCGCCTGTTAGAGCTCTCTCCACCCTATGCGAGCAGCAGATGTTAAGGTCAGCCGGCAGGATCTTACAGGACCCCTCACATGTCCTGTTCCCTGCATTTGAGTGGCTCCCCTCAGGAAGCCGACTTCGCTGCCCAGGCTGCAGGACACAGAGGAGAAGGGACACATTTGTCCCCAAGGCTGTCCTGCTCCTCAACTCCCAACCATCCCTGTCCCTCTACTCACCCAACTAAACCCCCCCCCAACAATCTCCCTCACACACAGACTTGCACACTTGCACATGGCTTCGGCCCTGGACTGCTTTTCATTCATCTGTTTTTTTTGTTTTTTGTTATTTTACATCCATATGTACCGTATACTGTGTATACTGCACTATTTGCACTATTTTAAGTATTTACTGGTATTAGTACTATATTAGTATCACTTTTTTTAACTTTAAAGATGTTTCAAATTTCCTGTTTGTGTTGTTAATTGTACTACTCTACGAGCCTCTACAATTGCCCCTCAGGGACAAATAAAGTGATTTGAATTGAATTGAATTGAACTCATCATGACTCATGAACCTCATAGTGACTCACTACATCTGGTGTTTTAATCATGATAAAACTATTTGATAAAACCCTTCAAGCCCCAGGCAGCTTGGTTTTCTCCCCCATTAATTTAAGACTTGTAGCATCATCACATGTCTCAGTTTAGGAACAAACTACATGGTTGGGCTTAAAACGACTACGTATGTCAAGTGAAAATGACACTGAACGTTGTGAAAACGAGACACAACCAACAGTTTCCTGGATAAAAGCCTTTTGTTTGTTGGACCCATCAACTCCCCCCCCGTCCGTCCGCCTGATGTGTCTCTTTTCGCTCTTTAAACATCAACACATCATCAGTACATCAACTCACTCCTGGCACACTTTCCCAGAGCGTTTACTGTTGCCGCGGATGGGTTAACATCATGGTTAATGGAGCGCTAAAGGGTGCCTTGTGCGGCGGTACTGAACGGCGACGGCCGAGACAAAGCCTCGGTGTAGGCGCCCTGGGAATGAAAACGGGCTGTTTATTCCGTTTTCTCTTAATTCCATTCAGGTTTTGTTTGATTTAGGTTTTGACACCTGAGTAAATTTTGTAGCTCAGGGCTTCCCAAACTGTGGTACACGAGAGCCTTTGCTAAAAGACCGGACAATTGCATTCCAACTGGCCTAAGTCCTCATCTTAAAACACCAAAATTGTCATTTCATTTTATTACACACAACACTTACATGATGTCTGACATTGCTTGAACTAATGATGTTTGCGTTAGCTAAACACAGTCGGATTTGGACACCTTAGTCAAATGATGATCACTGAAAATGCCGCTGAATCCAGACCAGCAGCACGTGTACAGTATGATGTCGAGGTGCATTCCTGTGTGGCGCAGATTTTAACTTTAAGTGTATCAGTCGGCTGCTAAGTGTAAAGCTTCGGTCGGATGTTGAAGGACTGACATCAGAGAAGATACTGTAAATCTACATGCGTTAAACAAATACCTAATTATTATTTTATAAGTTTAAAGAGATGCACTCGTACTGTTTGCCTCTTTTGGTGTTGTTTTTGACTTGGCCTTCATTTGACTCTCAAGTTCACTTGACTCATGAATGAATGAATCATGTTGATTACTGGGTTCTTCTTCCTAGTAATCCCCTCTCCCTCTCCATGATGATCTTGCACGTTAAAGCTGAGGAGTGGAATGTGTTTTTGCATGGGACAAGGATTGTGAAGACTACAGTCCTAATTACCCAGAACCATCTTTGGCCCCGGGGCTTTGACTCGACTCATCATTCACCTGCTGCTGGCATGAATGGCAGTAGAGAGAGACAAAGGGCTGTAGGAGAAGGGTAACAGCTTGTTTATCATGTAACAGTTGCTCCCTCCCAGCCCCCCGTTTCAAAACATAAAGGATTAGCCCTTTATCTATTAACTGTCTCAGTGATCTGATCTCAAAGAGTTCCTTTAACCACTCAGCTAGCGCTTGAAATTAATTCTGTAACTCCCAATTACAGTCTTGGTTGTGCAAAGCTCCAAACTTCTCAAAGTGAGCAGCCAAAAATGGGAAAAAAAACTTTTAAACATTTATATTACAAGCAGAATGATGACACCAAGTGTGTTTTTTTTTTCTTAAACAACATTCAAATCTATTTTGTTTTTGCACATCAAAGCTGGATTTATACTTCTCCAGGTTGCATGCAGGTGGACTTACATGAGGGTCAATTTGATCTGTTTGCATGGCTAATTGCTGATGAGATTCAGGAGGCGCGCACGTCGGCTTATGTGCAAGCATCTGCAGATAATTCCAGCATAACTCACTATAGTGTGAATAAAGATTTCTCAGTGACTTTTGTTTATGTTAAGGATAATTTGTTTCATGTTGGAAGCTCAAGTAACAATAATGCTGAAAAGCGCGTCTTCCCAAAAATGTCCATGCATGAATACATCGACTGATGATCTCTGAGGATTAAACATGTGGACGACAGGCAGTTATCAGTGTGCTCAGAGTCAAACAGGTGGAGTCAATCTGAGCTGATTGCTCTGCCTCGTGGCATCCTCTCAGTCAGCTTTCACACTGCAAAATCAATTAGTGAACAAAAGACAAAGCATGGAAACACACTCATATAATACGCCTTCACATGAGCATACAGGCCTTAAAGCTTCAGGAGGCAACAAGTTTTTGGCATCATTGGGCAAAAATTCCATAATAACATTTCAGCATATTGTAATTCAAGTATTCTGAGAGAAAACTAGACTTCTGCACCTCCTCATGGCTCTGTTTTCAGGCTTTAAAAAATCTAGTCTGTGACGGGAGGCTTTGGCCAATCACAGTCAGAGAGAGAGCGTTCCTATTGGCCGTGCATTGGCTGGTGGGCGGTGCTTGGTATTTCCTCAACAGATCTCTACATGGCTGCCGCGTCACAAACTTTCTCATTTTACAGCTAAACAGTACACTACAAGATGTTTCTGAAAACATTTGAGGAGAGAAATAGGCATTACAGTAACAGAATATTGATTCGGATTTGATCAGCGCTGTCTAGTTTGACCGTTTGGTCGGATTTCGCGAGTGATTGACAGCCGGCTCTCATAGACGGCAGCTGGACAGCAGACCTCAGATCAGCTCTTACTGCTTGTTTTCCTCCGGTCTGTGAAATCTTGCAGATGCCGTTAGGAGCACCGGAGGACACCGAGGCACATGATTTTTTTTCAGATTACCTGTCTCATGCACTACTCTCAGGATACAGTGAACGTTTTATAAAAATCACTTTTTTTAAATTATATTTGCTCCATTTCTACCCACTGAAACTTTAAAATAAATATACATATTTAAATAGAAATAGTGTGGATATCAGGTGTGTGATAGGCTACTGCTCATTAATGAGTCACACAACATGAGGAACATAAAGTCAGATTTCAGCCATCAGCACCAGTGTGAAAGTGACCTGAATCTGATTTTTGTATTCAACCCGTTCAAAAAAATATGATGTAGGTGGGCCACATTTACTTCTAATATGAGCACAGAGTCTATGTAATCACTTTGTGTCTCGCTCTGTGTGTGGAATCAATACAGAGTAAAGATAAAAACCAAATGATGAACTCCAAATGACCAACTAAGTGGTGTAAATTGATTGTTTGCCCTGCTGTACCACTGTGTATGTAAATGTGTGTGTTAGTGCATGGATGTGTGTGTGTGTGTGTGTGTGTGTGTGTGCCCCACAGGGAGTGTGTGCTCTGTGATCCAGGTAATGCAGACCAGAGAGAGAACAGGAGAACAAACGAGAGGCGACCGCTCTTCATCCATCTTCTCTCTCTCTCTGACCTCGTTGGTCCCGTCTTCATGTATTGATCGATGTGATGACGCCGTGTTGTGTTCACAGGCCGGTCGTGACAACCTGGTGACAAGGCTCCACAGGGGGACACGGGGGGGAAAGAGTCCCACAGACAGAAGGAGAGGAAAGGGAGATAAATGCTGATCCTCAGGGCCCGGTCACACCGGCAGCTTATGAAGGTGAATTTCAAAATAAATCAGAGAGAAAAATCACAATCAATCAAGTACATTTGTATTGTTCAACTTTGTTAAACTTTAACATGTGGTATTCAAACGTATCCTCATAAAACAGTATGGTATCGTAAGAAAAGTTATTCCTCATTTTTTGTGCATTCTCCTACGAATGTCCAGCAACACGTGTCAATTTCCACTTCTTACATGCATACAGTCTTTTCAAAATAAACTCCCGTCTTCACAGGAAACATCTTGGTTAGGTTTAGGAAAAGATCGTGGTTTGGGTTAAATAACTACGGAAGTGGTGTTACTTAAGTACGTCATATTCAAGAGAATACACTTCACCATAATTAAACAACCGAGTGAGTGCCAGCAATAACAATCAAAAAGGAAATTACATGACAAAAATAAATAATAATGAAAAAACAAAACAAACAAACAAAAAAGTAGTCAATCAAGAATTAAGGTACATAAGACATTTGTGTCTGAAATATTTTGCGTTAACTTCTGTTTTCACATGGGACATGAACGCCGGTGTCCTGGGTGAAATCTGGTGTTTTTTGGACCCACTCATCCACCCCGACCTCCTCCCTATGTGGCGTTTGTTGCTCTTTATTCTTCCTGGTTCACGGTTACATACCAATTTATTTCATGGGATATATATATGAATTACAGTGCATTCATTTTCGTTGGTTTAGCTATAAACAGTGTATGAGAACAGCCTGGGTATTTTCACCGTTGCCCATTTCCCCTCGAGGGATTAATCAAGTATTTTATCCAGTTTCCCAGAAGCAAAATTAGCTGCAACCAACAATAATCTCTGCACAAAGTAGCCGCTTTTAACTAATTTGGTTTCACAGACTACAGCTTCTCTGGTAAAATGAAAACTGACTACTATCTAAACTATCCCTTTGAGAAATGTGAGATGACGTTTGATTCATGAAACAGACAATAATCCACTTTTTTAATTGCCACTCCATTAATCATTTCTCTTTTTGGCTGACTGGATTCAAACTACAAACCCATTATTCATCCCATCTGGAGAACACTTCAGAGGCTGTAGTTCACAATCACTGCAGACATTTCCCTATCGGTCAGTCAATAGTGGTCGCATGCAATCTGCAGCCGACATTTTAGCACGTGGCTCCCCTATTGGCATTCCCCTCAAAAGCAGCATGTGATTATGGGTGTTGACATGCAGCCATTACGCCAATAATTAGTAACACTGCACTGATTCAAATGATCCATCATGGCGATGCCTTGCAGATGAAGCCAGTGATTTATCATCATGTGGAATGTCTGAAGCGTGGTTTCTTAAACTCTGGGCTGAGGACCCTGAATGAGTCAGTGACCGTGCTGCTGGAGGGTCGGGGGTGCGGCTTTAATGAGCTTTGATCCCTAAAGATAGGGAGCAATACAAAAGTGAAATGACACAAAAAATGTAAACCCTTTCAATACCAACTGGGTAAACTCAAGTCTGTAAAGTTACTGTACAAGTGGTTGCTGTTATAGCACGACATTACAAGGACATTCCGTGTGTCATGAGAACACATTTGTACCTTTTCACCATGCAACAAATCTGAGGTAATGGCCCGCAGTTATGTTTAGGCAACAATACCACTCAATTAGATTTAGGAAAAAACATCATGGTTGAAAAATAAGTACGTAAACTAAGTAAAATATTGGTATATACAGAAAAGTGAGTGTAGTATATTCACACGGATGCGTTTATATTGCAGTTAGAACAGACGACATAGTGTACACATGACACACCAAAAGCAGGAAAGGCGTTGTTATTGCATGTAAAATGACTTACAAATTACAAATTACAAATTACTCGACACGAACAGCGGTCTCCTGTGTGAAGGTCCTGTGTTTGTTTGACCCTTCAACCCTTCTCCGTACGCGGACTTCCACCGATTATAGATACAAACGGATTTGTGATACGTCAAAAATAACCTTAATCCGGGAGAAAATATGTTTCCCTTAAAAAATAACTGACAATTAAGTTTTATTGTATGGAAACTTATTTTTTTAGGAGACAAAATGAGAAGTAAACCCCCTCTGAAAATCTTGTTTCTTCTGACCACTAGTGGTTTAAGTTGTTAAATTGTTACCCAACATTGTTTTTGAACAACTTTTAGCATGTTAAATTGTTTACTCAATCTTTTATTAGTTGTTTTACAGGCCAGTATTATCAATTTATATTAAGTTGAAGCCAACACAGGGAATGAATGGGCTGAAAGAAACACACACTGCATCAAATTTTGCCACAATTTTATAGAATTTTTCCAATTTCTCTGTACATGTGTATTGTCCTCTGGGGTTATTATGTTCTAATTCAGATAGGTAACAATTTGTGCAGTTAACAATTTACCAACTGACATATAGACGGTAGATCTTTACTTTACCTCTGTTTGGGAAGGAAGATACAGTATTTAGTTTCACTTTTACAACATCTGTCAGATTATGTGTCGTTGCTTAAACGGATTTCCTCGTTTCAAAAGAGCAGTTAATGATTGACGGTCACACACCGTTTGCAATAATTCCTGTGGGGTTAACGGCTGCGCGGCTTCAGTTGGTCAGCTGTTTTACAGACAGACACCGAGCGGGTCAATGGTGATAATATCAGCAGTCTGAGGTTTATCTGAGAGCGGCAGGAGAGAGACAGATGTGGCTGCTGGCTGCTATAGATCCACGCTGCATTATCTGCCAGGCCTCAGGCCAAACGACAGCCACTCAGGACACAATAGGAAGTATACAGGTACACACACACACACACACACACACACACACACACGGAGGAACATTTAGTTTGTTTCAAGAAATGATTGATTTTTTTTCTTGAGTAAAAACATCCCATACAGACATTACAGGTACAGTATTAAGTAGGAAGATGGGATACGGCCGAAGGACAATGATTTAATAATAGAAAATAATTGGTGGTGGTAGAAAATAATGGTAATAAAATTAATTAAAAATGTGACAGACAATCATGATACATTTTAGATTGATTTTTACATGCTGGGTTATTTTTTATTTATTATAATAATAATAATAATAATAATAATAATAATAATAATAATAATAATATATTTTTAAAGTAAATTCAGAGGAAATAGGCTCAGGGATTATTTTTATTTTAAAAATACTTGATTTTATGCTATTTGAATACTTGAAATGCTTAACTTTTTTTTACATTTTTTTTAGATATTTTGCCAGCAGTCAAACAGCCCAACTGGACCAAAAACATGAAGTAGCATAATAACATTTTGTCCTCACACTACATACACCTTATGGCCAAACTTATGTCCACTGACTGTCCTCATACTGTTGTTCACCTGCAATATATATTCTTCCAACATTTCGAATCTCCCGCCAGCTCATCACAGCAAGGTCATCTGATACACACACCTGAAGTGACACACACACGTCCAGAAACAAAAGTCTGAGCCGCTGACAACGAGCAGCGCCACGCGCCACACAAAGCCATCGAGACACCAGAGGAGTGTGTCGGTTTGATCCCTCTTGTCTTGAAAACAATGACAGACAAGAAGAAGAAAGGATTTTCTTTTTTAAACCATCCACCCACGCTCGGGAAGAAAAGGTAAATCTGTTGTTCAAATTCAAAGAGATGAAGTGATTTGACAGACAGGGGTTAACGGAAAAACTGTTGGGTGGTCTGGTGTGTCATTGGGTTATAGTGTCATACTTGTTGCAGGTCAAAGGCTGGAGTATACCTACAGTATATAGAGATCTTTGGCCTCCGTCAGCACCCAAGGGAAACCCATGCAGACTGGTCCTGGTTAGCCCTACTGGGTTCAAACCCTGGACCTTCTTGCTGTGAGGTGACAGTCCCAATCACTAAGCCACTATACAAATAAATAAATAAAAGAAATCAGAAATCACTGCAAGAGATAATGCTGTTCGTGCTTTTGGCGAGTCATTTGTATGCCATGTTGATGTTGACTGCAATGTAAATGCATCATGGAAATATGCTATGCTCAGAGTGATGTAGAATAAAAAATGAGACTGCTTATGGCGGACGGGAGGGGAGATCGATGGGTCCAACAAACACAGGACTTTCAACCAGGAGACCAGTGTTTTGTTTTGCAACTTACGTTAGTGACATTTGTCACGTGTTTTCCGCACTTATGTTACGTAGTTTCCGTACGTATTTGACTTAGTTTACGTACTTATTTTTAAGCCCAACCATGACGTTTTTTCCTAAACCTAACTAAGTGGTTTTGTAGCCTACACCGAAGTGCGGCTGTTACCGTAGTTACCGTAACAGCAATAATAAAATGTTCATATTGTAGTAGTAAAAATTTTGACCGTGCATTTTCTCCTTTAATATGACAATGGAAGTTTAATTTCATGTCCATTGTCATTGGAGCTTTTGAATCTTTCTGCTTGGATTCATCTGAACAGATGATGAGTGAGTGAAAGCCGAATCAATAACCTCAAGAAAATCCAATTATTCCTCCAATTATACGAGAACTAATTAAGAGCTTGTGATGGTAACTTTTTATTGTGTGTGTGTTTGTGCAGTGAAGCCGCTCTAAGAGGTCCCGACATGAACGTATGGTAACATGGCCGACCCCCGGCGCTGTAACACTTGTAGAGCAGCGCGCTGGCCTGCAGGTCCTATTGTTCTGCTCCCATCAGCCCCAGCGGGGACCGGGCTACAAGGGTCAAAGGTCCACTCGATCTTTTAAAAAAGGGGACCTTGTTTTCCAGATGACCGGCAATTAAATACCCCCCTCCTTCTTATTTCCTGCCCCAGCTGACCCGACAGGGCTTTGAGGACAGAAATGAATAAAGAAGAATAGCAATAAGTATAAGACAACATGACAAAAACAATGTTATGTAAAGTTTGTATTATTGGTGCATTCAGACAGATGGCATGACGGACTGTATTTCATTTATACAGTTAATCAAAAATGTTGAAATTCAAACAGACGGATTGGACAAAATTTTACAAATATTATCAAAACTTGAGTTATACTTTTTATTGTTTCCTTAAGAAAAATGACTACAACCGTAACAAAATAATGTGTACATATAATATTTGAAAATCAGATAGTTACTGTAAACTGAAAAACAAAGTATTCAAAAACAAGGGAGGAAAATAACAAAGATAATATTTCAAATAATAAATAAATAAATATACATAAATACAAATAAATAATATATATATATATAATATTTATTTATATAATAAATAAATTACGCCAAATTGGGAGTGAGAACGGGTTGGCATCTGTACCAAATTTCATGGCAAGCTACCCAGTAGTTGTCAAGACATTTCAGTAAACGTACGTCTGTATTTTGTTAAATTTTGTAAAATTATCTAGATAAATAGATATTTTTTTTCTTGAAAAATAAAAACTGAATTGGATATAGCAAACCCTGTATGATTATGGGACATTGTAACAGACACACACACACACACACACACTCCTCCCTTGACATCCATCATATGTTGTGCCTGGAGGAAGAGCTGAGGGGGCCGGAGGAGGAGAGGAAGAGAGAGGAGTTTTATGACACCATCTATAAAACAACACAAAGTCATCATCAACCTCCTCCTCCCCAGTTTCTCTCCCTCCCTTCTCACCCCTCAGGGCGCTCTCTAACTCCCCCCTTCCATCCTCTTTCTCTCCTATAATCCCCCTCTGATCTTTGAGCTTCAACTAGTTACTGTTTAATCCTCTGACTGCTTCTCTTTCAGCCTGTGTGTCCTGTGGAAGCCACTATAACCGTCAGCCAATGAATGCACTGGAATTTGTCTCTGAACCTTAATGAGCCAAAGGAACACAACAAATCAGGGACTCTGATTACATAGTAAATGTTTTTATTCTTATTTTCATGATGATAGACTTCTCGGTGTTAGAAGTTGAGCTGGTTAGTTTTTTGGCTAAACTTTTCCCCGTGCTTCAGTAGGATTGTTTTCATATTGTAAACAACAGACCTGAGTTTTCCAGCTCTTATCAACATGTATACGCTGTTGCCATAAACTCAGATAAACCCTACACTGCAGCAGATAGCTAGATTACAAAAATTGCAAAGTGCTTTTTAAAGAATTTTTAATGTATTTTTTAACCTTTATTTTGATAGTCTGATAACTGGCAGTCCACCAGATGTGTTTTCATACAAGTAAAATGTTCCCATAAAGCTGATGTTTTGGTCCCCATTTGTTCAGCGCAATGCAAAAAAATGCTTATTCAGCGTTCAGTTGTACTTAGCTCCACCCTCTCTTGTCACTTCTGGTTCCAAAAAAACAAGATGGTGATGACCAAAGACCAAGATGGTGATGGCCAAAACCAAAAAATGGCGAAGGTCAAAAAGCAAAAGATTGCAACGGCTAAAAGCCAAGATGGCATATGTGAAAAACCAAGATGACGATGGACAGAAACCAAAAGATGACGACGGCCAAAGACCAAGATGGCAATGGCCAAAAACCAAGATGACGATGGACAGAAACCAAAAGATGACGACGACCAAAGACCAAGATGGTGACGACCAAAATGCCGAACTCAAGGCTTCAAAACTGTAGTCCACAAACCAGATGGGTGACGTCACGGTGATTACATCCACTTCTTATATACAGTCTATGATTCAACCATGCTACGGGGTTTGTTTACCAACAGCTCCAGAGTCAGTTCCCACATAACTAAATACCATTAATCAATTGGTAGCTTGTTAGTTATTAATTCGTCATGGGCTTAATGTTATAATTGTGTCATCTTCTGTTGATGCCAGTGGAGACACGTCTTCGGTTGAAGTCATGTGTGACGTCTCTGGGCGTCTGGCTCCTCCCACTGAGGTTTAAATGAACCAATGAGATTATTTCGGCCTCCCAGACACATCTGTCTCACTACCCGCCACATAAAGACCCAGACGGTGAGGACACTGTTGTGGCCTGTGGAATGGCCTGTTGAATGTGAGAATGTGTAATGAACAAGAGGCATTCATTATAGATCACACACATCATTTATTCATCCGTCTGCCCTGTCTGTCTGTCTGTAAACACGCCTGTGATCCACAGTGTGTGTGTGTTGCTATGTGATTCTGTGTGCTTGCTTTGATAGTTTACGCTCTTCTTTTTGAGTGTATTTACACGTGTGTGTCCATATGTGTGCATGTATTGCATCATCAGAGAGTCACCTGTGTGTGTTTATCAAAGGTAATCCTGTTTCTACTGAAGCGCTGAACTGCTGCCTGTAAATCACATATATATTTGAGATTATTTCTGGTCACTGTACCTTATTCCTGGCATGCTTACTATGGTTTTATAAAACAGAATTGACTCCAGCCCCTAATGCAAACCGCCGTCCATCAAAACATGAGCATCCCACCATCTATAGGCAGGTAGGTGTGTATCTTTCTGTGCTCTCCGTTCATACAGGTTTTCTATCAGTGCTCTCTCGTCTTAATGGCCTCGGAAATGCTGAAATCAACAAAACGCATTAATGCCCCTGTGAGTGAGACAGCTTGATGAGTGCAGAGTGCAGATGATGTATGGATCAAATCTTAGGGAGTCGCTCTCTCCGAGATGGCAGGATGGTAATTTGTTGTGTTTTGACATGTCCAGATATCAATACGGTGCATTATGCTCGTGCACTTCATTTCAGACAAACACACCTGGGAATATGAGTAAAAAAAAAAAAAGCATTTGAGAACAGAAGTCTGTTGGATTGAGCACCTGTATTTGAATTAGTTGTTTTATTTTCACAAGATTTGTGCATACAGAAAATGTAATTTCTGCAGCTGAAAGACAAAAATAAGACATTGGAACATCAGAACATTTCTTCAAGCGTTACAATCTTAATCATGCATTAATGACATTAAATCACAGTGGCTTCCAGTAAAGGAAGGTGAGATCCTTCAACACAGTCACAGACGTCGTGTGGACGGTCCGAGAGCTGCAGGATTGAACCGGTGTGAGTTGCAGGTCGTCCTCATTTTCATGATGTCCCTGTGGGACAGAACCATGCAGACAGTCAGACGTCAACCCAACATGAGATTCCTTGCACTTTATTTTATCCAAATAGAATAAAAATAGATTTTAAACACAGAGTAAGTCCTCCATACTTAAAACTAGCTCCAAGTAGGCTCCAACATTTTAGTTTTAACTTTTCGTTTTCATTTTAGTTTAGTTTCAGTGAGTATTTCAGAGTGCATTTGCTAGATTTAGTTTAGTTTTAGTTTTTCTAAACAGTTTAGTTTTTATATATTTAGTTTGTTTTTGTTATAATGTCTCAAAAGGAGCTGCAGATACATACGAAAATACATAGTTGGAGAACTGTGTAGGAATGGACATAATGTTTAATCTTCGCTCTACTTTAGTGTCCGATGTGCAGTTTCTGTGGTTCAATCATCGTGGACGGAAATTCAAGCTGTCTCCTTTTTTCGGTGGTGATATATTAATATTATAGCTAAAAAAATAAAACTGAAATGAATGTATGTTCATGATTATTTTATTATTTTTTAACTATGCAATATTGTTTCAGTTCAGTTTTTCTTAGAGGATTTGTTTTTTGTTTCAGTTTACTAACAATATTTTTTACTGCTTATTTTCGTTTTACTTTCAGTTTTAGTTTATTATAATAGCCCTCTGTTGATTGTTTTAGACATTTGAACAAATAACTGATGCCGCTTATTTTTTGACAATCTCTGAATACAATATACTGTACATATTTTTACACGATAAAAAAGCAACTTCAATGCTCAGTTCATTTTTAAATGCAGCTCATTGTTGTGTTTTGGAGATTTCCTCTGGCAATAAACTTGTTGACCCCGGTAACAGCGCAGGTTACGATGAAGGACGGTTAAAGCTTAGAGACTAACAACTAGACGCATTTGTCGACCGGTGAATGACGGGATCTGATGAGCACGGAGAGCGGATGTTATGTTCTTGAGGTCGGGTCAGAGAATTAGCAAGCCTCTGAGATGGGATGGTAATTTGCTGCGTTTTTGACATGTCAGATATCAATATGGTGCATTATGCTCTTGTACTTCATTTCATCCAGATACACGAGGGAATAAGAGTAGAAAAATTGCTGAGAGTGCACGAAAGAAAACTGGCAGTGACCTGAAGGTTTGAGAAAGTGCAAGGTAATTCATTTGATTTCTTGTTTTTCTTTGCTGACATGAACAAGGTCTGCTTAAGAAGGAAGATCTCATGGGACATCTGTACATGAATTATATGAAGAGGAAGGTCAATTATTCTAAGGACGGAAATGGACAGACTATCGAGACTAAAGGACTTTTTTTATATTACTAAAAGCGAAACCCTTAACCAAAATAATTTAACGGAAGCCCCTTTCCCACTGGACAAAAACCGACTAACATCTGGCTTTTGTCTTTAGTAGGAAAGGTTACTATCAGCATTCATTCCCGTATGTATTGTTAGTGATAGTGATAATCCTGCACCTCCTGGAAGTCGTTTAATTCTTACTCGCTCCATCATGTTAAGATCTTTAATTTAAGATGTACATTTTGTTCTGGCTTCAACATCAAGCCTGGCACAAGTGTGGCATTCATGAGCAGCAGCTGTCAGTGACAACAACTAGTTGTGTGTCACCACAGAGTAACAGGATAGCATCCAGTACTTAGCTGATCCTCTGGCCCATGTGCCATATGCTCTCCCACGGCTCCAGGTAAAGCTTAGCCAGGAAGGCTGCCGTATGTGGCACCGGTTCTTATTTCCAAAGTCACCGCGTTTACCCCACAGTGCTTCTCTGCTGTGGTTGGTATAGGCTATAAAGACAACGGTTACAATGGAATAACAACTGGTCCGTGTCTTCTTGGCATTTTGAAATCCTACAAATCTGGAGAAAGTACTTGGTCCACCATTTGGAATCGTCATCGCCTCTATTTTTCCTTAAATTCGATATTCGCCTGAAACTTCCCCAATGTTGCTCTCCACGTGATTCCGAAGATGCTAATTTGCTTTGCAACCAAGCGAAAGTGTTACGCCCCTTCCCTTGCATAGAATGGAAGTGAATGTGAGGCGAATGCTAATTTTGCGCATGTGTGACCGTGCCTTCATACCATATTTTGCAGTATGGGGCAGTAAAACTTGCAGCAGGCAAACCCAAACCTGCAGCTTTATTACCCAGAAATCCTGCTCTATCTAAATTTCACCCTTGTGATTCCATTTATATTTCAACTCATGCTAAGACAGATGCATTTTAAATACCTATATCTTATCTTATCAACATCTTGTCTAGTGAAACGTTATCATAATAACTTTTTATGCTACTTTTCAAACAGCCCTGTCTCCTAAAAATTACGTTCCATCCAACGACACTGGATCGTGAATTATGTTTTGACGAAACGTATTTTTTCCCTGATTACGTTTGTTTTTGACGTATCACAAATATGTTTCTAATGTTGTCTGCAGAAGTCTGCGTAGAGAGGAGGTCAGGGTGATGGAACAAAGGACTTTAAGGGAGACCGCTGTTCGTGTCCCGTGTGAAACTAAAGGTTAACGTTCACTTGTTTTAATTTATGTCAGTAGCAACGTTAACATGTGTTTAGAGCTGTTTAAAACTGTTTAAAACTGCGACCGTAATCCGAGAGAAAATAGGTTTCCCTTGAAGCATAATTGAGAATAGTTATATGGGAACGTCATTTTGTAGGACACAGGCTTGCATTTTTATGCTACTTTTCAAAACAGGTCCAATATGTTTAGTGAATAACAATAAAATGAAGCTCAGGTAACCAAATTGCCATCCATAAAATTACATAAATGAGAAACAACAATCAAGGACTATAGAAATAAAACAAAACAAAAAAATATGCATAAAAGCTGTTTGTACAAAGACATTTTATGAAAGAAAAATAAATGCAACATCCGTTGCACCCAGACACATGGAGACAGTAAAGCTGTCAAACAAACAATCAATACCCTCCTCTGTTCCATTATCGCCATAACAACCCTCATCACCATCACCATCACAACCCATCAGCATCCAATCAATGGGATCCTTTCCACAGATCTGCTCCTCAACACTGTCATCTATTCAATTAATAATTCAGACATTTGATTGGCAGATGAGGATCAATTAACCAATTACAGGTCTTGCACTGCGTTTGTCCTGTTTTCTATCTTTCTGTGTGGAAGCCGTACTGTAGATGCTGGAGTTTGCTGGAGTTTGATTGACAGGCCACAGTGTAGCCATCACGCTCGCCACCTCAGGGCACAAACTGACCGGTCCATCAGATCAGAGGTCCGTCTGCCAATCTGCCATCTCGCATTCACCCTAATTGTGAATCTGCCCCCGTTGAGTCCAAAGGTGACAGAAGTTACATTCCTAAATAAGAACAGCGATGCCCTTGTGGAGTTAGAAAGGTAAACAACTCAACATTTCTTCATTCCCTCTTTTCTCTCCATTAGAAATTTAACTCAATTCGGAGTGCTGAAGAGTTGTGTGAATTGATCGTGTTTCTTCAGTCTGTGTCAACTCTGGTAGAAGTCAACAAATACTTCAAGTACAAACACGCATGTGGAGCAGTCCTCGGGGTCTGCTGCTCAAACTTCTACTTTTACAAGTATTGTAAAGTTTGCCATTAAATGAGGAGTTGAAGGAAGTGATGGATTTTGAATTTCAAGGTTGACTGAAACAAAAGAAAAGGGCTAGTTAGCGTGATCAGTGGATAAACAGACTTCAACAACAGATCGTCCACAAAAGACAATGGAGACAACCTTCGAGACCTTTGTTCAGAAGGTGTTAAGTCAGAGTGACAGAGAAAGGTTATGGAGAGAAAACAAGTGTGAGAGAGACAGAGAGACAGAAGGAAAAGTGAATGAGTAAATAAACGAGTAAGCAACCAAATAATTGATTGAGTCAGTAGGCGAGTAACAGAGAGGCTCAATTCAAGTGTGAGAGAGCAATTAAATAAGTTAGGAAAGAAAGGCTGAAGTTTTCTGCATACCGCACAAGTTCACAAGATGTGTCAACCATGTTGGACATGCAATTAATTCATATATCACAACGTATCCTCATGCAACGGTTCGTATGATATCTTACCAAAAGTTATTCCTAATCTTTAGTGCATTTTCCTACAAATGTCCAGCAACACGTGTGTCTGCTAGCACGTTACATGAATACAGTCTTTTCAAAATAAACGTGCAGGAAACAACTTAGTTAGGTTTAAGAAAAGATGGTGGTTTGGGTTAAAATAACTCAAGAAGTGGCATAACTTAAGTACGGAAGTTAAGTAACAAATAAATCAATGTTAACTTCTGGTTTCACTCGGGACATGAAAGTCTGGTGTATTTGGACCCACTCATCCACCCCGACCTCCTCCGTATGCGGCGTTTGTCCTTCTTTATACTTCACGATTACGTTGATTACATATGCATTGATTTCATGTGATATATATACGAATGACAGTGCATTACTTTTCGTAGGTATAGCTACTAACAGTGTATGACAACAGCCTGTATAGGGGGTAGTAGTAGGCTAGTATTATAGTATATTTTCCATAATTGCAGTCTTTCCCTAACCAAACTGAAGTGGCCGTGTGCACATATTGTAGAAAGAGATCATTTAAAAAACAAATATTGATATTGAACCATGTCATTGAACATAATCCAGGGCTTTGAAGAATCATCCAATATCAACGTTCTCGTCTGGCGACGGGGTTTGAGATGAAACCAGCGAAAGAAGCAGGATATAGTGTCATCCCTCCTCCTAATCCTCCTAACAGGCATGTTTCTCCTCTCTGTTTGGACTCTTCCTTCCTCCTCTACATTTCTCTCTCTCTCTCTCTCTCTCTCTGTACCTTCCAGTGAATGTCATTAAATATTCACAGCTCCATTCTGGACTAATTGTCCTCAACATGGCAGAGAGCAGTGGAATGAAATTAACCCATTAGCCAGGAACCGCTTTCATCAGAGCAGCAAGCCCAGGAAGTGTGTGTGTGTGTGTGTGTGTGTGTGTGTGTGTGTTTCTGTTCTAACGTTCACTCATGCAGCTACGTGCAAACGTGCACACACATGAAAAGCATGCTAAACCCTTGCATCACTCGAATTAAACCATTCAGGGACTTTGAGACATGTCTGAAAGCAGGTGTCTCTGTCTCACCCATTTTCGTTCTACCTTCTCTCTCTTCTTAGTTTGCGACACATGACCTCTTGTCTGTTTACGTCCAGCTCTGTGCGTTGAACACAAAGCAACTAGCCAACAGTTTGCAGAGATGCATGCCCAAAAGAAAAGAAGGAGAAACACACCTACTTTTAAACATTATGAAAGACTTGGATATCAACAGATTTTTGGACATGAACAAATATCACAACGGCAACCTTTTCAAGAAGGTGGTTGAAGGAATGAAAGAGGGAGGCGGTGTTTGCCACCGGTTACATTAATTGGAGTATGCACGGCTGCATGTAAACCGGCAACGTATCCTCATACAACACTTTGTATGATATATTACGAAAAAGTTATTCCTCCTTTTTCTTTCGTTTTCCTACGAATGTCCAGCAACATGTATCAATTTCTGCTCGTTACATGCATACCGTCTTTTCAAAATAAACTTCCTTAGGTTTAGGCAACAAAACGATAGTTGTTAGGGTTAGGAAAAGATCTTAGTTTGGGTTAAAATAACACCGGAAGTGGCGTAACTTAAGTACGGAAGTTATGTGACAAATCAAAGTTGACTTCTGGTTTCACACGGGACACAGATGCCGGTCTCCTGGGCAAAAGTCCTGTATTTTTATTTTTATATTTCCTGTTTCAGGATTACGTGATTTACACACAAGTTGATTTCGTGGGATATAAATTACAGTGTATTATTTTTTGTAGGTATAACTACGTACGGTGAATGAGACAGCCTGAACAGTGGAATATTAATTTCCGTTAGCCTTGTAAACAGCTGTCTTTTTCGGAATAAGGGCAACAAAATGAATATGTTGTGCATGTAAACATAATCAGTGATCTTAGTAAATTTAGTTATTATGAGTTCATTTAAAATGTCACATGTTTAATGAAGAAATCTGCAAATAAAATACAGTTTTATAATATCAGGATTCACACTTTAAAGTGTTGCATCTCTCCCGTCTGTCCAAGTCTTTCCTTATTACATGTGTGTCCTTATTTCCTACTTCTTTCTTCTTTCCATCTTTCCTGTCTCGAGCCCCTCTCACAGCTCAGGTCAATAGCGCTCTATTGAATGTATTGACAGGGTAAAGTGGTGCTACTTAACAGCGCAGAGCGCCTCGCTCTCATGACAGTCTCCAGAGGGAGTAAGGGCGAGTGAGGACGAGGAGGGCGAGAGAAGAGAGAAGAGAGAAGAGAGAATGAATCACAGCAGATTGATTGAGCACATTTTGGAGGGTTGAATGATCTTGATGTCATCTGGATACAATCACAGTTTTTTTCTGTTTTTGAATACATCGTTCATTTTGAGCATCTGTCTCTATTAAAAATAAATCTAACTGTAAAACACAGATGAACATGAATGAACTGCTTGAGTACATCTAGTAGAATCAGTTTAGGATAACAAGGTACGACAAGTCAACATGTATTTATATTTCATACACAATTAGATAAAGATTTAATTAAAAAGACAGGAAAGAAAAAAAAGAAGAAGTCATGTACGACGTATCAAAGATGCTGAGTTAACTTCATCCTCCTGTGGGACTGAGCTGCTACCTGTCGGCTAATTAAGACGCCGCCTCATTTCTGCCTCATTAGTGCTAATTTCTCTTCCCCTCCCTCCCTCCGTTTATTTTCCATTCTCTTCTCCGTCTCAGATTCACAAAAAAAAACACCTCCTCCATGTGTTTGTTTTCCTCGTTCCACTGCATCTGTTGCGGTGGTGAAATTAAATTTGATAAACGAGTCGATCTTTAAATATTAATTATGTATTAATTACATTCGCAAAGGCAAAACAAACCTTGCTTAATGATTTATGAGGATCAGTCCCACTTTACTCCCGATTTCATTGTCCAATGAGAATCAGCAGAGAAGAGGAGGGAGATGGAAGGGCTGGCAAATTAAAACAATGAAACAACATGTGATTAGAGACAGTGTGACTGTGTGTGTGTGTGTTTATGTGTGTGTGTGTTTAACAGTGTGAGATAACAACATTCAGACATTTGAAAGGAGCCAATCAGGAGATGAAAGAAGGAACAAAACAAGAGTGACAAAACAGAAAAGATAAATGTGTCTGCTCGTGTTTGACCTTTGACCTGCCTGATCTCCCGGCTTGAGTTACCTCCCATGTGGAGCTCTATGACCTTTGACCTCACTGTGACCTTGGGCTCCCCAGAATCTGAACAGCCTCTTTATTTCCCTCACTGTTTCCTGTTCATTTAAATGAAGTGATGACTTAATATATAACATGTTTAAACACATATTTGTACATATATTTTATGGATTATGAAGTTACTGAAGTAAAATTTACTTCAGGTATCAAAAGTTTTATGCAGTTATTATATTATTGGAGAGTGCCAGGAGACCGCTGTTCGTGTCCCAAAGTGTTGAGTTATGTTGAAGTTACGTTAGTGACATTTGTGACGTGTTTTCCATACTTATGTTACCTTGTTTACGTAGGTATTTTACTTAGTTAACGTACTTATTTCAAGCCCAACCATGATGTTTTTCCTAAACCTACTAAGTGGTGTTGTTGCCTGAACATAACTGTGACACGGTAACAATGTTGACATATGAAAAGCCTAAAATGTGTCACGTAAATGTGCCTATATGTTGCACAATACATCAGTACCGAGTCAAAGTGAAAAAAATTCAACAGCAATATTTCAAAGTCTGTGATTCCCATAGAAGTAGCTCTCCAGACAAAAAGGATAAATTTGCTCCTTCATCCACGCCCCTCAGTAAATTATTTTTTTATTTGGTCCGCTTTAATTTGGGCACCGTGAACCCGAACCAGACTAAATAGGCTAAATACGGCTTGTGAAAGCGCCCTTATGTGAGGAATCTGCAACAATTTGAACTGATGCTCATTTACACAAACGTGTGACTCAAGTCTCTCTCTCTCTTTTTCACACATCACCTGTTCCCCCGATGGTTGTCTGTCTCTTGGGCAACCTCCCACCTCTTTACACACCGAGCCTCCCAACGCTAATAAATATTTCAAAGGCGGATTGTTTAGTAAACAAAGGTGTGTGTGTGTGTGTGTGTGTGTGTTGGAGTTTCTAAGGGATGCTGAGACGAGGTGTCATATTTGCCTTCTATCCTGCTCTCTTCTTCTTCTTCTCTTCCTCCTCTTCCCCCCTCTGCCTCCTCTCTTCTTCTTCTCCTCTCTGAAATTTGACCTTGTTGTCGTGCTGTTTTAACCAAACAAGCGTTGACCACTGCTGCGTCCTGTGTGGTGTGGAGTGAAGAGAAGGAGGGAGGAAGGGAGGGAGGCCCGACCCACAAACCACAGCCTGCAGCATCAGGACACACTGGTGGAAGTGTGTGAGTGTGTGAATGCATTTTCATGTGGGAAGGTCAACCTGAACTAAATGAGCCACTCGGGTTTAATGTACTTAGATATGTGGTTATAAACAGGTTTTATGTGTTCTGTAAATCTGTGCTATGAATTATTAAATCGAGAGTTCAAATTGTGAATTAATCTGCAAAAAAAAAGAGGAAGGAATAAGTTCAATTAGTTCAACACCTGCTGGGCACCGTGACTCCAAACGAAGGCGGTGTGGTGGTGCAGCTGAGGTTGTGTTTATGCAGATCACACCGCATGTTAGGCATGAAATATTACTGCAATTTCTCCCCACTCAGGCAGTTAAAGGTTTAGCTGGTTGAGGAGCACATGATAATAAAAATCAAAACACATTTTACTGTACTAAAAGTTTGTGTTCACTGATATCATCTTCTAATACAATAATCAGATGGTGTCTGAATGTGGAATGGCGTTGCCTCTGAGAAATACAACATTTTATAGACGTATTGATTTTATGTGTGTCTAATGTATGTGTGTGTGTGTGTGTGTGTGTGCTGCGACGCCACACTGCCACTCAGAAGAGTGCGACAGCAGAAACTCCCCACAGCAGAGGCAGAAATTATCATACGGCAGCTCACCAGCTCCGAGTAAATAAAACATGAAAGACTCACAAATTTGGAGAGTGGGAAAAATTTAAAGTGCTTAATACTTAATACACACTTTACACTGTATGTTCTGCCGTATCAATATGTAATGAGGACTAACTGCCAGTCCGTTAATCCAGTTTCGCTACGGTATAGTCAAGATATGAAGCGTGACAATTTATTGTCCTACGGATTATTATTTTTTTTTTTCAAATCTGTCTCATCAACCACAAATGTCAGTTTTTCCACACTATGAGTCGTGGATGTTACCTAGACGTTGCATTTGAGAGCATGCGGCTAAATCTATATGGGATGTTTTCCTTTGAAATATTTTGTTAGAGCAGAAATTAATGCGTAAACCATTTGGATATTAGACAGGAAGCCAAAGTCTCTATTGTTGCAGTGTTTGTTGAAGGAGAAGAAAGGAAAATAAACTAATATTATATTATATAATATATATATATATATTATATATATATATATTATATAAAATATTAAAAATGTATGGAAAGTATGGGTTTTTGGTTCGTGGTTTATTGTGAAGCATTATTTTCCAAGACAAATCATGGTATGGCCATGCTTCTTTTTTTCCATATAAACAAACATAATGTCAAAAGACAGAAGATCATTCTTCTTAAAAATAAATAAATAAATTTAAATATATATACTGTATATATTAAGCAATAAAAACAGTAATGATAATAATGACAACAATAACAATAACACAAAAAATAATACTATTACTTGTATATAAACAAACATAATGTCAAAAAACAAGAGCACAAAATGAATACAAGTTTTTGTATATATAAAATAAATAAATAAATAAATAAAATAAATATAAACAAACATAACAACAAAAGACACAAGAACACTATTAAATAATGATAACAATAATAAACTTAAAAATAAATAAATAATGAATACTATAATAATTATAATAAATTAAACAATTAAAAACAGTAAAAATTATAATTACAACCATAACAATAATACTATTACTTGTATAACTTCACTTACAAATTCTTCTTTGTCTACAAATCAAAGAAAAACAAAATGTTTATTAATTGTGTTCAAACATGTACAAAGAAACAAAGACTGGAGAAAGACAATTATGAATGCAGAAGGAGGAGAAGATGAAAAGGCAGCAGCATCGGCAGCGGTATGGTTATGTGGTTTGGTGTGTGTGTGTGTGTGTGTGTGTGTGGAGGGGGGTTACAGCTAAGTAGATAGGTGACAGCAGTGAGAGCAGGAATTGTGAAAGTGTAGCTGACCCCAAGCTGCTGACGGGGCCCACACAGGACGAGAGAGACGGAGGGAGATGGAGGGAGGGAGGGTGAGGATGAGGGAGGAGGCGTGATGGGGGGGGGGAGGAGTGGAGGAGTGGTTGTAATGTAGCAGGGGGAGGGCGAGCAGAGAGGGTAAGAGGGCTATGAGACTGGAGAAAAGCCTGAGGGTAAACGCTGAGAAGAAGGGCGGGCGAGGGGACACTGTAGGCTGGAAATGGCTCGAGGTGAAAAAATGTCTGTCCTGACAGAATAGTCTCCCGTTTTCCTCCAGATTTTAAGAAACACGGTAACATTTACAGAGATCAGCTTCATGAATAATGAAAAAAAGTATTGTTTTGACTCTGTACACCCAACATCTTTTTGTGGTGCTATATGAACATCATGCTACTACCTTTGGCATTGAACATATTTATATGTAGGTTGTTTTAAGTTTTCTTGTCTAAGAGAGTTTCCCCAAAACTTATTTTTCCTTCACTTTTCCTTTGAATTAATCCAAACATATCTTTATTGTTCCAAAGAGAGATGATGTTTTATAGCAGAGACATGCAAGACCAGTAAGAGAAGGACAAAATGTGAATAAGAGAACATTGCTGATCCATCATCAAATATTCAGGTGGGTCAAACCGTTAAAATCTGCATGTAAAAAATCATCAGATACCAACGCTTGGTCAGTGGCCGTATACACTTCAAACTATGACACTCTAGGAACCCCTCTAGCGTCAGTTTTGGACGTGTCAGGGACGGTGTGTCAGTTTCCGCTTGTTACATGCATAGTGTTTTTTCAAAATAAACTAAGGTTTAGGAAATGATTGTGCTTTGGGTTAAAAAGAAGTTACGTCACAAAACTATGGTAGATAAGTCAACGTTGACGTAGTTTCACAGGTGACATGAACAGCGTCCTGTGCGTCCTAAGCACACTTCCTTGCTCTTTATACCACGTCAGTTGCTCTGAGCATCTAATAATGACATTGTGGATGGGTTCACATTGGAGTTAGTTGAAAGCCTGGTGCATCTCATAAAGACACTAAAGGGCGCTCACTGGCAAATGAGTAATTGATGAACAACAAATCCTCAGATTGATATAAATAATAAGAGTAAGTTTCTGTCCGACTCATACATGCATGCAGGAATCCCATCACCTTCAACAACACGAAGCAGTGAAACAACATTGAGTGCACATCAGAGTTGTTACACCAGAAAGGAAACTAAAAGACCTTCAAACTAAACATGGAAATCTGTTGTTTATAACCAACCTGATCCCAAGGGAAGGCGTATAAATAGTACAACATTACAGGGACATTCTACGTGTCACACAAAAAAATAAATACGTTAACGACTGCAGTTAAAACATTAGGTTGGGCTTCAAATAAGTACGGAAACTAAGTAAAATACATATGGAAACAACGTAACACGTCACGAACGTCATTAACGTAACTTCAAAATAACTCAACAACACTTTGGGACAAGTACTCCAAGTCTCCTGGTAGAAAGTCCTGTGTTTGTTGGACCAATACACTCTTGAGGAAGGCTTTATGGAACTATATGTATATACATCTTTTGCACGATAGTAGCTGTCGTGAGGGCTGGAAGTGGGCGCTGTTGGTGGTGGTGGTGGTGGTGGTGGAGGGGGGTTTGAGAGCATAGTAGTGGTGGTGGGGGGGGGGGTGCTGCTCCACCGAGGATAATGGGAGCAATGGGAGCAGCACAGGCAGCATATGGCCAGGCTGGGCTGCCTGCTGGTGCACCAGCTGTGGAACTGGTGGCTGAGATCACACAACCACTAAAGAACCCATCATCCCTCCCTCCTCCCTCCTCCCTCCATCTCTCTATGACTCTCTTATTCTCTCCCTCCCTCCATCTCTCTCTCTCAGAGTTCACTTCAGCGTGCTTTATTTACATGAATGCTTATTCTGAGAGTTTCTGTCATTCCTCTTCGCCACAGAAGAACATTTTAGAAGCTCTGCAGTGAAACTTGCAGATGTAGTTTTGTCGATATTTCACATGTATTACTTATTCATTGGACTCATTCTGAGGGGCATTGCTTACAGTATGACTGACCTTTTATTAATGGATCTCTTGTATTTACTGTAGATTGTTTCATTTGTTAACTTAGTGGTATAAGGCCGGCTCCTGAGCTCCTGTTTGGAAACTTTCCTCTCTTATATCACAAAAATAGTTCGCCGAAATGTGTTTCTGAAAACATTTTATGAGAAATGAGCCATGCAGTTGCTAAATCTTCCTTTATTTTGGATCGATAATGGTTAGTTTAAAAGTTGCGGTGAGTCACACCAGACATCCCTGATTCGCATAAAGTAGCCTAGACCTCGACTTTATGAAAATGAGGAGTGGCCGACGTGACGCCTCGTCTCTCGAATCGCGCCACCACACTACCAGAATGCATTGCACGGCTGCTTACGGAAACAATGAATGGGAAGCATGGAAAGGGCGGATCTTGTGGACATGTACCATGAGATATTTTGTTCTGTGAGAAGTTACATTTGAAACAGATCCCTTTGTAGCCAATATGAACTCTTTACATACTATGTCATGTGACGGTTATACACAGGCTGCTCCCATTCGCTCCCTCGACTAACCTTTATTTAAATGACAGCTCCTAACAGGCCGATCCCCCCAACCACCACTCTACTCTACTCTACTCTCTCAGTATCTGTGTGCCTCGCATGCCCCCAGGCAGCTCCTAATGCAGAGGGACAGGAGGTTGATGGGTGTGTGTGTGTTAGAGAAAGATGACTCGGGTGTGTCATTTGGTATAAAAGCATCTCCTTTTCTTTTTGAATCTTCCTTTTCTGTTATTTTCCATCCTTTTTATTTCCTCTTCCTTTCTTCCCAATTTGTCCCCCGTTGTCTCCTCTCTTCTTCTGTGTTCCTTCCCCGTCTCCTCCCTCCTTCTTCTCCCCCCCCCTCCCTTCACCTCCTCTCCCTGTGCTGCTGCTTTATGTCTCTATGAGGAGCGATCAGAGCTCATGGTAAAGACGATGCAATATGGATGAGGCCGTCTCAAAGGCATCAAACAGGCAGCAGAGTATCCCAGAAGGCCGAGCGACCGACTTCACATGCAGAAAAACGCTTAGAGACACTTTTAGACGGTCCCTTTTATCCCGCTGTCGGCTCGTCTCTTTCGTTATATACGCTCCTCTGTGTGAGCTTAGTATGTGTTTGTTTCTCTTTCAACATGTGTGTGTGTTTGGCTTTTTGCAGAGAGAGCTTTTTTAAGTGACGTGATGCGCGCCCCGGCAGCCATATTGGAGGCCCAGAGCTCTTTGGATAAAAAGCAAAGCAAGGCGACATTTGATGGAACATTGCACACCGAGTCTGATGCGTTTTATTATTCTAATCATTACGAAAATTCGCAATTCGAGACAAAACTGAATTAATTACGTGGGTGCAATGGATAGGGCTAGTCCCAAACGGGGCGTTTAGCTGCCTAGAGCTCAATCACTACTGTCTGATCTTTCATACGTCCTTTTTTTGTGACCATCTGATTCCAATCTGTTCTGCAATCACCTGCCACAATCTATATTTAAAATCTCTGTATTCTTTTATTTCTTTATCGTAAAGTGCTTTGTTCTGGGAGATGATTTGAATGTTTATCAGATGCCATTCTAGATGATGACGTTTGCACGGACGGTGGCTCTGAGTGGTCAAACAACCCTCTTTTGACGGATGCAAAAAAATGTAGAAATCAAACCTGTTCCGAAAACTTTGATAACGAAAGTCGGTGTGTAAACGTGATTGACACAACGTGAGGTCGTATTTATTTTCAAACGTGCAACAATTTCGTATGAAAAATACAGACTTGGTGTGCAAAGGTCTTTACTCTTGTAAAAAAGGAAATCTATATTGTGGGAAATAGCAGTTTGAATGTTGCCGTCAGCTCCAGAAAAAGGATGTGTTTAATCTACTAAAATGTAAAAAAACATATAGTTGGAAGCTTGTAGACATTTCTTACTGATGCTACCATACAATGTCTGGAAACACTGCTGCACATGTTACACTTTTATTTTAATGTATTCCACTAGATTTACTGCACACTCTATTTTTAGCCCTGATCAAATGCTATAAATCATCCCCGAGAGCTCTATTGTGGGTGGGAATCGAACCTCTAACCCCGGCAGTGTTGGTGGATGTCAGACCAACACACAATGCAAGAATAAAAGCATCTCATCCAAAAACACTTGGAAGAATCCTGTGAAGCTGTAGAGAAACTCCTTTCCTAAAATACCATCATTCCTGAACATCTGACTCTGCAGATGGTAAAAACTTTAAATATTTATACTGTCTCATGGGAAGTCATTGTCTTGTGGCTGCTGCATCAGGGATTCATGGCTTAATAAAGACACGTCTGTCACGACTTGTATGCACGCACAAAAACAGTCGTCATATTGTAGCCCAGATTGCACGAACAAAACATTTAAACAGAAAGTTTTCAATTTTAAATGTGTTTTATTTAAAGAATCAAAATCAAACATTTTTAGCACCGTTATATTCCACATTAGAGTTCCTAGATGTTTATTCTCTTTCTGTTGATTTGTGACATTTCAAGTGAATGTTTAAACTTTGTTTGCATACTATTCTGTACTGCTGCCATGACTTAGTCCTCCTTGGTGTCTGCAAGGAAGAACAGCTGAGAGGATTTCCCCTGCAATGTTATCAGTGCATGATGAGAAATAAAACCTTACATGTAAGACGTAATATCAAAGCTGCAGGGGATCCATTCAGTGTAAGTTATCAGAATATACAGTATGTTCAGCCTGCCAGAATCACACAGACTGATTATAGATGAGGTATTCCCAGCTGAATACATACAGATAAATATATAGTGGGTGCCTTAAATGGTTTGCACATCTGTTGATTTCCGCGAGAGCTCGTAAATAAGAAATCGCTCTTGTACAACTTAAATTAAGGTCAAGTAAAAACATAAAAAATGCATTCCCTCTTCAGTGGAACAGCGTCGGGGCGGCCAACAAAGGTGATAGTTTATTCTGGAAGGCAGAAGAATTATTTATGATGATGTTGCACTTCAAGTGGTCTGCCAATCAATAACATGTGGCCTTAATCACCCTGACAAAGTTGTATAAAAACCCCTACACACACACACACACACACACACACACACACACACAGAGAGAGAGAGAGTGACATCTCCCCATAGTCTCAAACATCCACCAAATGCTACGGTGCGTGGGAAAGCTATCATCGCAGCATCAAGTATTAATCAGAGAGGGAGAGAGGGGAGGAAGTCCAACAGCACCGTCCCACCAGAGACACGCTGAGGAGTCACATAACAGCCCATTGACACACACAGTAATAATTCAGTTAAAGCTAGAGCAATGCAGTACTCGTATAAACCACTTAACCGGGTTACCTTCGTAAAACGACGATCTAGGAAAGTTTAAAGGGGTCACCAGAATTCATCAAACCTTTCTTGTCTTATGGCTTCCAAATGCCTGATTTATACTTCTGCAGCTGTGCGGACATCATACATACATAGTACTGCAGCGGATTGCATGTAAGTTGATGAGAAATAATGTGGATCTGCCTGTTAACCAGAGATTAACCCCCCCGAAAAAGGCAGAAATCTACCATTTGAATAATTGAAAAATAGGTGAGCTTTTAATAATTCACTGGTACAAATGAGGGGAGGAGGTGAGCTATGAATGTTTTAAACACAGAGAGAGACTCTCTAACTGACCGCTGGCATGCTGGATGGACAACAGAAATTGCCGTTTTTATATTTCTGTTTGTGTACAGATTAAACCAGCTGTTAACAGTCTTTATGCTAAACTAAGGTAAGATAATCGCCTCCTGGTATCAGTCTTCTTCATCTAACTCTCAGCAAGAAATCAATAAGCATATTTCCCAAATTGTTGAACCGTTCTTTATTTAAGGGTCATGCTGATGGTTCGACATGTTTGAGTTAATTTTATTCAGCCGGATAACATGGAAAAGATTTTTATAAATGTACACAGACCATATTTGCTGTAGCTCACGTTGAGTTAAGGCTTAGGAAATGCTGTAAACATCAGCAGCAGCAGTTACAGCAGAGGCTTCACATTGCCTTATGCGAGCTACGTTGAAATAGCCATGAAGTATTGAATCTTATGTCCTGTGAGGACATTTGATCATCACAGAAACTGATATACAATAACACATACTGTAAACACACGCAGGATCTCATACTCTGTTTATAATGCACTATAACATCCCACAAAATCAATGCATAAGTAATCCACGTAATCGTGAGCCAGGAATTATAAAGAGCGACAAACGGCATGTAAAAAACACCAGACTTTCACCCAGTAGGCCGCTGTTCATGTCCCGTGTGAAACCAGAAGTCAACGTTAATTTATTTGTCACGTAACTTCCGTACTTAACTAACTAGTTTTGTTGCCGAAACCTAACCAAGTTGTTTCCTGTGACGACGGATATTTATTTTGAAAAGACTGTATGCATATGATAAGCGGAAATCAACATGTGTTGCTGGACATTCATAGGAGAATGCATGAAAAGTTAGGAGTAACTTTTCGTAAGATATCGTACAAACCGTTGTATGAGTGATTGTACACAATGCTGATGTGAAGTTCAGAATACTGTGGAAAACAGATACCCAGACACTAAGTATCAATGTATCAGGCTCATTCAGATAATGAGGTGTTGCAGTGCACATTGTTTGATATACAGGTGGCCTATAGGACACACACAAGTCAGAAAGAAGAGCACCCATGGGAGTCCACCACTCCCATCTCTCCTCACTCATCTTCCTCCTCTCCCTCTTCCTCATATTGCCCCACTCTCTCTCCTTTTTCCATCTTTTCCTCACTCACTCTTCCTGTCTTAATCTGTTTCCTTTCCTCCCTAAACATCTTCCTCTCACCCATTTGTCTCCTCGTCTTCTCGTGTCTCATTCACTCCCTTTCTTTCTCCCATACAGGATGCAGCCTCTGCGCCAGTGGTTGCCAGGCAGTTACCACGGAAACATTCTGCATTATTGATGGAGCGCGCTCGCTGCGTCCCAAGCAGCACCCAAACTGTCCCAGCAGAGCACAGCAAGCTTTTCTAACCGGCAGTGAAAAGCATCAGCCAGCAAGAGAGAAATGAATAAAAGACAAATATTAACAGGGAGATTTCTGCAGAGCTCTAACAATCAGCCGACCAACATGTACATTTTGTCTTCAGGAGTTTTCTGACGTTTTTTCCTGGACATTTTTTACCCTTTCTTAAGGGATAATAACTCAACCTGAATTACTGAATTACTGAAGCATAGAGAGAGTTTACAATGAAATAAGTTATGAATGAAATTAGAACATGGTCATAATTAGTCTAAACTAGTGAAAGGTAATAATAATAATAATAATAATAATAATAACAGTAAGGAAAAGATAAAAATAAATAGTAATAATAATAATGAAAAATAAATAAATACATAAATATAAATAATTAAAATAATAATGAATGATGAAAATAGTATTTACAATTAAAACAAATAAAAATAAATACATAAATAAATAATAATGTTGATCATAATAATACAAATAATAATATAGTCGAAATAAATAATTAAATTAATCAGGTAATAGTTTCTGTTAGAATAACTTGTTTAATCGATGCTGTGATCTGTTTGACATACTCTGAAGGAATATATAGTTAATTGATTTAACCATTCAACAACACGATGCCACTATTGGTCTTTAGGGCCTGGTAGTTAGTTAGCTTCATGCTAACACTTTCACTCTCATCTTGTTGTTAGTGAGCATTCTCCCAAAAGTGAAAAACAAACAAACAATGACACTAAATGTCCAGTAATCAGCACATTTGTGTTGGTGAATTTCATTAACATGACTGATTGGGCACCTACTAGGTCACTTACTTATTTAGGCTTCATTTAAACAGCACGTCAGCCCAGAGAGCCAATCACTAATAATTAGCCATCGCTCAGTGCTTCCAGTCAAGCAGCCGGACAGTCAGCCGGGCAGCAGCATCACTCACCTGTTGTGCCCCAGGCGACGCCTCCCTCCTGATCCCCATGATGCAGCTGTCATCCCAGCCACTCTCTCTCTCTCTCTTTATCCTTCTTTGTTGTCCATCAACTCTTGCACCACCTCCACATCCAGCGCTGCCCCTGAATGAGGCCTATTGTGCAGCATGTGCATGCTGTTGCTGCTGCAGCATCGTCCTCCGTGACCCCCTGAGCTCTGCAAAACAAAGTTCCTCTTCACGAGTCTGTCTGGCCATCATGCAACATTATCCTGCTTCCTTTCTCCTCCTCTTCTTTAGTGCAGACTTGATCGAGGGATTTGCAGCAATTAGAAAATAATATAGAATATGCCACACACGTCCTTTATACGTCTACATCCTTCATATGCTGTAAACATCTCGTCTTGGCCAAAGTGTGTCTATAAAAACTGGGAATGCATCCCACAAATCCCAGTAAGTTCTTGTTTGTAGTCCTTTGGTAAAATTGAGTTGCTCCAGTTGTATGAAAAGAAAAACAAAAACGAAAAAAAAAATATATAGAAAAACAAGAGAGAGCAAATAAAAAAATAACGATGAGGGCAAGTGCAGAGCGTCCACAGCTGGCAGGCCGGACTGTGAAGGCCTCGGGGCCCCGATGGATGCTCCCTGTGCCTCATCTCGGAAGAAAAAACAACAAGGAAAAAGAACGAAAAAAAGAAAGAATGAAAGAAAGAGAGCGAGCGAGCGAGCACCTCTGCTTTGAGCAGCAAACAGGAGCTTGAGTGAGGAGGAGAGGAGCGAGGCTGGAAGTTTATATGTGTTCTCTCCCCCTGAACCAGGGGACCGGCTGAATAAATAATACAATAGATATTCCTGTGATGAGGTCTCGGCGCGGCATTCATAATTATTTCATTGTAGCTGTAATGAGAGTGCTGGCCCTCCCGATGTGCCCTGCGCTGGCAGGTAGGCCTCTCCAGAAACCAGGGCCCAGAGGCAAGAGGTGGACCCGCGCTGCAGCTGCACACAAGGTACAGGTCGGACATTATTACTCTGCTTCTCTGGAAACATCTGTTGCATGATGATGATGATGATGTGATAATCTACAAATCTGCAATTGTTCTCAAATGCATGCAACAGTGTTGGGGAAAGTTACTTTTACAAGTCAGAGCAGGACATTGAAATTCATCGCCAGTGTTTAATTATTTGTACATTATTGTAATGTTGTAGAAACCCCAGTAGTGGCGAGAGACTGGAGAGACTGCTGCCCAATTAGTGACTAGTTACAATACAGACAGACCAGGGAAACTTCTGTTTTCACAGGAAGTTAGGTTTAGGCAACACAACCAGTTAGGTAGGGTTAGGAAACGGTCGTGGTTGACGTTAACTTCATTGACTAGCGACTTACGTGAGTCACGTGACAAAAAAACTCAACGTTACTTTTAGTTTCACACTGGACACGAATACCGGTCTTCTACAGCGGTATCTGACGATGTTGGGAGTGAGACCTGGTTGACAAATGACACACAAAAAGGCTCAAATGCGTCCTCATGACACGCTGAAAGTCTGTGTAATGTTGTGCTATTTATGCGTCTTCCTGTGAGACCGGGTTGCCATTTCAATATTGGGACTACACACTTTTCAATACATGTGTTTACTATCACAAGAGATTTGTAGCAGCTCAGTTATGGGTTTAATTCAGTATCTTTATATTTATAATTATCATATTTGATTCCTCTTTTAAATTTGATTTCATGTATTTTGGGGGCGCCTGGCGATGTTTGAGTTTCACGAGATGCATACAGTGAAGATATAATACACAGTGAACAATCATTGTTATATTTAATATACTGTTTATTCAACACACTCAGCATGCTTAGACACATGGTCCCACAGACAGACTCACAGTCCCAGTTGTGTCTCTTGTCCCTCGGGGCCGCCGTCTCAAAGCACACAGACCACCTCTACTGCTTTCTGTCTCTCGCATACGTCCCGAGGTCTGCCGAGCGAGCACCTTCCGTCCTCTAATCCTGTTAGTGGGAGACGGGGGAGTCAACGGGTAACGGGGGGGCGAGGTAGTGTTGATGTGTGCGTGTTTGGGGACAGGGGGTGAAGACAAGGGGAAGGGGGAGTACATGGGACACAAAGAACCCCCCATGCTACACCAGCTGGAGCCCTGCGGTATACGTGAGACCTGAATACCCCGTCTCACAACACACATACAGTATATTCATTCATTCATTCATTCATTCATATATGGTTCTGTGTTGCTGAATGAGCCGGACACTAACAATGTCAGGGTTTTGGGTTCAATTCCCAGTGGGTCCGTCATGATGAAGTGGGGTTAACTATAGTGAACTGTCTCAGCGAGTGTTAGCTAGCCAACCATCACATCCACAAAGACTAAATCTTTAAACCTCTAACCTCCAATGGAGGTCATTCTAACAACGCTAAAGGCCTTTGCACACCAAGTCCGTATTTTTATTTTTTCTGTTCATCTTAGTTGAGCATGCTAACATTTGCTAATCAGCACAACACACACAAACTACAGCTGAGGCTGATGGGATTGTCATTAGGCATTTGCTCAGAAAGTATTGGACAACTGGTAAAATTGACCTGATGACGTCGCTGACATGTCAGGGAATAACAAACGTCAGTAGGATGGTTCCTCTGGTGGTCATGAATGTCTTTACAAAATTTCACAGCAATTAATTTGATAGATGTTGACGTGAGTCTTGTCCAAAGTGGACTGACCATCCAACATACCGGCATTACCGTCCCTAGAGCCACGTCGATAGCATGGATAAAATCATGTGTACATTCTCTCTAGTCTACTTTCATCAAGATCAGCCAAGTCAGAATGTGTCTCTACCACGAATACATACACAAACACACAACCAGCCTGATCAGCCAATGAGCAGCAGGTCTATATATATCATAGGGAATGAACACATATGGCCCCTGGCAATGATGAATATTTCACTAAATGAAGAAGAGAGAGGAAAGTCCAGCTCGGAGATCCAGCTCTGAGATCCATCTCATCGGTTTTCTGTCTCGCTTGCTGTCATCTTTTGAAAGTGGTTTCTCCCTTATTCAGATGTTCCTGTAGCCATCATCCAACCGAGTCTCATACATCCAACTCGTCAAATACCAACGCTTGGTCATATTGGTCGTCAAAAAAAAGAAAGTCTAGCGGAAACCCTGTGCAAGATCCAGCAATTTTGGAGCTCGACCCACTCTCTGTCAGCCTCACTAGTCGTGTTTCCATTTATTTGTCAAGCGACTTTTAAGCAAACTTTTGAAATGTCGCAAAAGAAAATGCGAATTAGGTGCGTTTCCATCAACTGGTTTAGAGCGAATAAACTCGCTACAGCGTAGTTTGGTCAGAAGTTGGCACTATAGACTACGCATGGCTGTAATCTGCCAGTAAACACAGTAAAAGATGAAGAAACAACTCCCCTTGGCCATCTAACCAACTACGAGAAAAAAAAGGAGGTCTTCAGGAATTAGTTTCAATTGGGCAAGTTTTAATTATTCTTTCATTTCAGCTAATGTCAGCTACAAAGACAAGATTTACATTATAGGTAAATCCGGGAAAACGTAAGTTAAATTCAGAATTTGTTAGGCAAAGGCGTTTCCATATCCCATTTAGGGCCTCAACTGTTTTGGGAAAAAGAAAACCACCTCAAGCGAGTGTAAAAACTTCTTTATGCATAGAGGAAGTTTTATCAAGTTTTAAAGCGATACGACTTTTCTGATGAAAATGCGCATAAAAATAAAGTGACATTCTTTCACCCTCTGCAGCCTCGTCGTTGATCCAGTCGAAGGTTATTTACTTGTCATCACATCATGGCTGCAGTACATTTGGGAGCAGAGCTGAAACAAAGCTTCCATGCAGCTTCTTCAAATAGCTTTGACACATTTCTTCTGATTCTTCAGAGCATCACCGTCTCTTTTCCTGCTGCTCCCTCCGCTCCCAAACACCAGAGACACAAGTTAAAAAAAAAGATTAATTTCATTTACATACATACTCTTCATTTCCCTCTCGTCCCAGTGACACGTTCACATATCATTTTGTTTGTTTACTTGTTTTCCCTTTGTTCGACTGCTCTCTATTCTTGTAGTACAGCGGAGGGAAGAGCTGAGGATTTTGTTTGTATGGAAATGAGCGTGGCGGCTCTCTGGGGAAACGCTCAGAGGGCTGAGCTGTTTGATGCCTGGCCCTCCGCCGAGCGTCGGGACGTCGCTGTGGAGAAGGATATGGAGAGACAGGAACCAGCAGGGTGACGTGAAGACCCCTGATGCTGCATTTAAAAAAGGTCAAAGTTCATTCTGGCTCACTGGACCAGAGGTGAATAAAGTCTCTTTAATGCCTTACAATAGCTTTCCTTCTCTCATGGTCTTTCTAGAATCAGAGGATTATTGGCGCTGACCTTTACCTACATGTGGGAGGTGAAGCTTGTTTTAGTCTTGTCAGATAAATGCCTAAAATATGAACTGAAATTTACAAAGAAACAGAATTTTGAGAGCGTCCTATTTCCTTAATGTGTTGGATCATTGGATCAACCCAGTCTCCTACAAAATTACATTCCCATACAACTAAACTGCTTTCTCAATAACGTTTCAAGGAAACATATTATCTCCCAGATTATGGTTTTAGTTTCACTCGGGACCTGAATATCTCCTGGGTGAAAGTCCTGTGTTTGTTTGGCTAGCCCATTCTCGTTCCCAGAGGCGTCAAATACTGAGGCTTTGGCGTTCGGTACCACGAGACACGGCACCCTTTAGCGCCAGTATGAAACGCACCCGGCGTTCCATTAACTATAATGTAAACCCAGAAAGTGTTGTGGTGACGTAGTTTAAAGAGCGAACAAAGCAGCAAGTGTGAGGGGCGGTGGATGGGTCCAACAAACACAGGGCTTTCATCCAGGAGACCGCTGTCTGTGTCCCGTGCGTTACGTTTCACTTTCGTGTTACAAGTCAAGTCACATTTGCACTATACAAACCTAGTAATTTAAGCCCAACCATGTTTTTTTCCTAAAACTAACAAAGTGGTTTCGTTGCCTAATCCTTAGCAAGTGTATTTGTTTAATTCACAACATTAAGCATGTGTTTACTGCGACCGAAAAGGGACGCCGAGGGGTCTGACAAAGTGTCAGTATGTGACGAGGTGGAATGAGAACGTGGTGGTTTGACCCATTTATCCTCCTCCCTACTCTGACTTCCGCGAACTATCATGACAAACGTATTTGTGATGCAGTTTTGTCGTATGGGAACATATTTTTATGGAGACAGGGCTGTGCAGTCAGAGGAATTAATAAGAAATGTAAGTAATGGGGTAAGAGAAAAGCAGTTTTATTGGATGGAAGTTTGATTTATTTTTAATATTTATCTGCTCTTACATCATGAGGTCAGTGTTTTCCAGGAAGGAGACGGAGCAAGATTATATATGTAAAGTAATAAAAAATGTAGTTAAGTTAAAGATTTTCCACACATTTACATACATTGTCTCAAACTGCATTTTTAGACTTGGATAGCTTAAACGCAATAACAGTTTCTGATTTACTTTTTTTAAAATCCACACCTCAGAGCTGGATATGCACATGATTCAAGTCTTTTGTTTCCTGGAGGAGCGTCAGTCATGTTACATCTCTTTCACATGTATCTTAAAAATACATGTTTGCTCCTTTACAACCCAAACTCAGTCGGAACATAATGTGATTCTTTACATTGAGATGGTTCACGACAAAACAGTGTGAGCTCAGGTTCCTCCTCAACAAATGCAGTTTAAATGTCCTCATGTGTGTTCACACAAGAGGAGAGAAGCAATCAATCACACCTGTGTGAGAGTGAAACCACCCTACACAGGTGGAGCTGATCAGGCTGATTAAAGGATGTTGGCCTCAAGTTGTTGCTGTCTGATAGTAATTACCTGTGTGGCTTTGATTTTCAATCACAAAAACAAACAAATAAGAAAACAATTAATAAAAAGGACCCTTGCTGTTTTGAGTTGGGATATCTGTCGTTGCATTTTGATTATATATATATTTTATTTTTACATTTTTAATATGAATTTTAGCATAATGCCTGTCTGGGTAGACGATGGACCTGGCTGCAAGTTGCGGGGCGGTTTCCATGCAGACCCCGTCTCATCTTGGTCCGGCTCGGCGTGGCAGCGGTCCCCTTGTACACTCCGAGTAAACAGGCCCGCGGTTATAAAGCTTTTACACGCCAATCCTGCCCAACATTCCCTTTATGTGCAAGTGCTGCAGGGCTCAGATGCATAATACATGAGCACTCAGTTAATCTATTGATCCAAAATATGTCTTCTCTCTTTCTCTGTCTCATTTACTGTCTGTCTTTCTGTCATACCCTATCTTTGCTTCGTGCTCACTGTTTTTATCTCCCTTTTTTTATTCTTCTTCTGCTCTTTTTTCCCGTCAGCAGTAGCAGCACGTGGACAGACACAACAACAGATTAGAAGAAGAAGAAGAAGAAGAAGAAGAAGAAGAAGAAGAAGAAGAAGAGGAAGAGGGGGAGACACTTGAATAGGTGGAGATAATAGAAGGTGTAACCATGAAAAATGCAGAAACCGTGAATAAGAAATAACCCTGTGAGAGAATAGTGGTTAGAATGAAAAGAGCAGAACAAGTCAACTACTGCGATGAAGAAGAAATGCACGAGCACAGGAGCGAAACCCACAAATAAAGTCAATTAAAAATAAAGATTCAAACAAACTGACAGAGAGAAATGCCACACATCATACAGAATGTAGTTAGAGATGGCAGTAATAAGCCTGTCAGCTCCAGGTTGGACGCCAGACTGTTATGAGACTCAACAAAAACACATCTCAAATAAAACAGTGAGAATAAGCCGCAGGGTGAAGATGGAATTGTTTCCAAACAATAACAAGTAATAGTACCCTTAAAAACCCTCATCCTATACCTTAACTCTCAAATAACTGAAAGAATCCTCGATCAATCCACACTGGGAGATACTGGAGGGGTAAAAACTAACAATCACACATATGAGAGTCAATTATGCCTGAATAATCTACACAAAATTCTACCCATGTTTTGTCCGTTTCCTGCCAGCTCTGTGCGTCGTACACAAACCAACTAGCCGACAGTTTGCAGAGATGCATGCCCAAAAGAAAAGAAGGAGAAACATACGTACTATTAAACATTATGAAAGACTTGGATATCAACAGGTTTTTGGATATGCACAAATATCACAACGCCGACCTTTTCAAGAAGGTGGTTGAAGGAATGAAAGAGGGACGCTGTGTTCGCACGGTCCAACAAGTCCACCACTGGTTACATTATTCAGAGTATGCCCGGCTGCAAGTAAACGGGAATATTAGTGGAATATTAATTTGCATTATGTAAACAGCTTAGTAGGAATATTCTTTTTTGGAATAAGGGCAAACAAATTGAATATTTTGTGCATGTAAACATAGTCATGGTTGCACAATCCTGTTGCCGATATTGGATGATTTTCCAAAGCCAAAAATTACATCCAATGCCAACGTTTTTCAAATTTTCGCTCCCTACAATATATGAACATTGCGACCAAAGGAATGGTTAAGGGTGAAGAAAGATTGTTGGTAGACTGTTAAGGTTAGGTAACTAAAAACTCAGTTACGGTTGGGGAAAGATCAAAGTCATGGTTAATAAAAAGGCATTAATTGCAGGTTGCAACAAGTTGCAAACACCCTTCAGGCCTTTACACACTGGGGGAGTGACAAAGAAACGTCACAAAAATGCAAAATTCTCGCCTGCGAATATTGTTGTCTTGGGCTTTTATTGTGAAAGATAAGAACAGAAGGAGGCGCCACTCAACCCGTTGCGCACAACGTGATTGGTTGATGTCTTTATTCATGGTGCGAAAGTTCCGAAAAATCGACCTTGTTCCAGGAAAAAAATGATGTTGCTATTTCGCTGTGTGGTATTTGCGTTCTGTTTGAAAGTACTCTTGACAAAAATAACAGTTCGAAAAAATATATTGACGTGCAAATTAATCGCACGGAAAAAAAACCCCGCCCCAGTGTGTAAAGGACTTTATTTACGCCATATTGCTGCATAAAGGACACATTACTTCCTTTGCTGGCACCTCACGTTGACATTGGAAGTAAATAATGAGGTGCAGATTTTTTCACTATAAATGTAATTCGTACGATACTGGGCTGTATTTGCTAACTAGATCAACCCAATTTAAGACTAGAGCTGCAGCTTAAGTGGTCAGTATGCTTCAATCTGAGTGCTTGTTGGATTGTCGGACATCGTCTGAAACCTAGAACCTTTCCACAATTGGTTACACCAGACCGTCTGCAACTTTCCAACAAACCAATCCAACTGAATAAGATGTTACATTTTTACAAACCACAAATTACAAATACAAAATGCGTTGAAGGCTGGATCACACTCATATTCCACTGAGACTCGAAAAATCCTCCAGTGCTTCACAGACATTTAACAACATGGCTGCTGTGCTAAAGCAGCACCGATACTGTAACATCCTGTCCTGGTCGCTCGGCTTACAGTCCCACATTCATGCATATTTTACTTCTCTCTCCCTCTCTACCTCTTTCTTTTTTTCTTCTTAACCCACCTGCCTCTCCAAAGAACCTGAAGTCTTCAAAAACACAAGATTCAGCCTTGGTTTCAGGAGGAGGCGGGATGATTTGATTTGATCATTGTTTCAAATGTTAATTAGCTGCCTTTTGGCATCAGGCCTTGATTCTACACAGAGTGGTAGCCAGTTATTTGCTGGCTTTTAGGACCTTTTTTGAAGTTTGAAGTGTTCATTGCATCTTCTACTTTCACCATGTAGACTGTGGAAAGTTTGTGAGGGAGATTTAGAAGTGACAAAGCCTCTCCTGGTTGGTTAACTGACCAGTTGACAGACTTAATCTGGCTGATTAGTGAGCTGACTTTTGGGGAAGTCTTTCTAAACAAATGTGGTTATCATTATATAGTCACCCAACACTTTCTCATCCTAACTTGTCAAATACTGCATCTTTGCCACAACCCTTGGCGTCACTTAATTTTTGGCATCAAAAACTTGGTTTAGGACTGATTGGGCTTAAAACTAAATTTGTTAAGTGAAAATGAAACTGAATGTTGTGAACACGGGGCACGAACAGCAGTCTCCTGGATGAAAGCCTTGTGATGGTCACCAGTGGTAGACTGGTTTGGGCGAGATGTAAAAATGTTCCAACCCAACAACCGCCGATATATTTGAATTCCACAAGCTCGCTTTTTTGAAAAGTAAATAAACAAAATAAAATGTTGAGAAACAGAAAAATACAACCGTACACCTTCTGAATTCAAGTTTCTCTCTTACACCGAACTAAGACGGGCTTAATTGCCTTCTGAACTCATCGTAAACCAAACTTCATTCAAACTGGGCATAAACTAAATAAAACTCATCAAAACCATGAGGGCACGGTCACACAATCGTGATATTAACATTTGCCTCCCCTTCACTTCCATTCTGTGCAAGCGCTTATCTTGGCAGATGATGGTCACTCGCCTGCATTTGCGCATGTGTGATCGTGATTTTAGTCCGTCAGTCTTACCACTGTTGCAATAATCACCAACTCTGGTTTGGTCGAAATAAATCATTAATTCATCGAGTTCGATGTCAAAATATGCCGGCTATACACGCTGTTTCTCTCTGCCGTTGCTGGCCTGCTGAGCAGCGTCTCTCTCTCTCTTGTTCTTTGGAGGCCAACCATTAAATTAGAAAAAATAAAATGACGCAAACGTGCACAGGAAACTCTTACTGAATTAAGATGAAGCACAAACATGTCAACAGCAGGAATATCTCAAGACTTTTTGCCCATCAGAGCTTGGAGGAACAGATAACGTCTCTGGGAGATGAATACATGTTTTAGATGTGAGATATCACCCATGAGTCTGTGATCAGTTGCACGCCATGCTAACAAAACTGACACAGCTGCATGTAATTTCATCATAGCTTAAGAGCTGCTACAAGTTCTTGTTTTTTCCACTTTTTAGGTCATACAAGTCATCTGCCATCAACACAGCATGATGGTGACACATGGATGATGTTGGTGTTATCAGTCTAAGCTCAGTCAAGCAGAAGGACGGTCTACCTCGGTCTCTCAGTGTGTTTCCTCTAGAAACGGAGATAAAAAAAAGGCTTTTCCAAACCTGCAGGCGCAGGTAAAGTGCTGCGAATCTCTCCCTGAGCGAACCAACTAACCTTTTCTTCCAGCCTCGTGTCTTTAATTTGTACTGGCAGACAATGAAATATTTACAAGGAACTCTACAGGCAATTACATTAAAAGTGTGTGGTTAGACACCGCCTACCCTTCGGCGGCCCCCTCGGTGAGAAGCGGAGGCCGATTTTGGTGAATGGTCGCAAAGTTTACAACGTCAGATTTTACTCACTATCAATTATTCAGAGCTGGAAGAAGCAGAGAGGCGGAGGAGAGGAGGACGAGAGTGAACGGAAAAGAAGGGAAGGAGAGGAGGGAGCGACGTAGGGAGGTGTGCGTTCAGACTGTGGTGGATGTCGGCGGAAGGCTGCACTTCAGTGTCCATTTGCTAAATGTGGCAGAAATACGCAGTGTGGCGGCCATGTTCTGCTCACTGAAAGCTTCGCCGGACGTCTGATCCCTCAGAGTCCATCCTGCACTCTAAACACACACCCAGCCATGCACAGCTGCACACACCGTACATGCACCTATATTGTTCATATACACACAGATAAAAACTGGTTTTCATGTCTGTGTTTAGTGCTCATCAACAAACACACACACACTGCAAAGCTACAAATGCCCCCCTTGTGGAGCATTTGGAACAGAAAGCTGTTGTTGAATTGGAAATAGAGAAGCGTTTTAGAGAGTTGTGCAATCACACGTGACAAATTAGACTTGTATGTATGTTCTATTTCCAAAATCAAATCAAACATGTGAGCTGCATCTTCAGTAGTGGTGGCAAATATGCAGACTGGTGACAAATTAAAGGCAGGCCTGAATGCTTAACCTCAACAGTGCTATATATCATATCAATACAACGGTGCATATATCTTATAAAAAGTTATGTCCAGCAACACGTGTCAATTTCCGCTCGTTACATGCATACAGTCTTTTCAAAATAAACTTCCATCTTCACAGGAAACTACTTAGTTAGGTTTAGGAAAAGATTGTGACATCATGGGCTTAAAATAAGTTTGTAAACTAACACAGAAACACATATGGAAATCAACGTAACACAACTACGGAAAACACGCCACAACTGTCACCAAAAAAACGTCAGTGATGTAACTTACAAAATAAAACACGGGTCTCAAACACGGGTCTCCTGGTTAAAAGTCCTGTGTTTGTTGGACCCATTCATATTCCCACCTGCCCACCATAAGCAGTCTCTCTTGCATTTATACACGGATGCGTTCACATTGCAGTCAAAGCAGGATACATGATGGCGTACAATTTAGCGTAAACAGCATTAATAATCTGAAACCTGTTTTTGTTCGACTAATTTGTCTATTTCCTTGTTTCATCTTTCATATAATAGACAGAAAATAACAGTAAAAACAATGACAGTCCAATTCCAATAAACTGTCAGATGACTTTCTCTTGAAGTAAGCAGTGACCTTAAAGTTTGAACTTCCTTTTCCCTGCCTGCCTCTCTCTCTCTCCTCCCTCCATCCTCCCTCCTCCCTCACAGCCCAGCTGGACTCCCTGCGTGTTGTCCGTCCGGTGTCGCCTTCCCAGAGGAGCGTCCTGCCTGCCGGCGTCCCAGCAGGGGCGGCGGCGGGTGGTGATGTATATTTGATGAGCGAGTGCTGGGGACCCTCTGGAGGGCCATGACTACAGCAGGACAATGGGCCTCGCTCAGGTTTCCTGCTGACTGACACCGACACTGTTGCTCTTTTTGTGGGTGAGCCGGTGAGCCGGGGCTGGAGTTTCCAGCAGGACGGCAGACCGACAGGCCGGGTTACAGCGGGGGCAAAACCAGCACACTCCACCTGATGCACACTTTCAACTTTTACTGCCATGCACGTAATGATCACTTATATATTTTTAATTTGACCAATACACTGTCACTTTTAAAAGGAATAAACCCTCAGTGGAATAAAATATACTACATGATCATCCATCTAACGACTTGTATATTTAATTTGGTTGAAAATGAAAAAGTTGAAATGAAAACTTTTAAGCTTGTTAAAAATGATTTAAGGAGTTATTCATGTTGATGCAGCAATTTATGGCCAAGTTGGAGAGTTCTGGTGTAATTTTTTCTTTCCGGAGACAATAAAAGCAACCTTGACCTTGACGAATCAAACTTTCAATCACTATTTCTGGGATAATGATCAGACGTATCCAATAAAACAACATCCAGGATGTTGGGCGGTGATGTACAGCAGAGGGGAACATCCAGAAATGTTTCCATCAGACACTTTAAAGGCACAATGAGGAGGATTTGTCGGTTGCTGTTTGTAAACACAACATTTAAAGTCGGCCCCTCCTCCCTAGATTCACTCTGGAACGAGCTTTGTCCGCTTGGTGTATTTTGCGTTTTTTCGGCGCTGTGTCCCCCATTTTCGTAACTTCCTCTTGGATGCTTGCTTACGATCTGGCACATGCAGGTCGCTACGTTTTTATAAAGGTTGACGCCTTGAAACGTCCCGAACAACATAAGAGAATCTTATTTATACATTCTCAGTTAGACTACTGTAATTCTTCATCATCTGCAGTTAATACAAGAGCAGCTGCTTCGTCTTCCTGTCTGTTTCTGGATTGATTTTAAGCTTTTATTGCTTGTTTTTAAGCTTTTAAATGGGCTGGCGCCACCTTATCTAACAGAACTATTGCACCTTCATACTCCAGTTAGAGCACTGAGGTCTACCACATAATTATTTGAGTCGCTGCTGAAGACCGTCCTCTTCTCGCTGGCGTTTCATTCATTTTATCTTCTGCTGTGCTGCAGCTCTTTTAATGCTATTATGTGCACATTATGTTTATTGTTTTCCTCTGTTGTTATTGTTTGCTTTGTATTCATTTGTATTATGTACATGTTCAGCACTTCAACTGTGGTTATTTTTTTAAACATGCTATACAAATAAAGTTTGACTTGACTTGACATTGTAGGAAAATCCTACTCTTTGTGCCTTTAAACTCTTTTTTTTCCTATTGGTTCATTGTCTCTTTTACCACACTCTTCATCATACAGCTAATTAAACTGTTTTATAATAACAATAAAAATATGTTTGTAGTATTAAGTTGGTAGCTCCTACTGATGTAAATTGCACCAGGTATTCAACACCAGAAAGTTTAATGCACCATGTGGCAGAAACACGTACGAGTCAGTGTGCAGTTTGTGAATTATTTTGGTTTCATGTTATACCTGCAATGTTGAGAATACTGTACACTAAAATTACACTGTATAGTGCATTTCAATGGAAAACAAAGTGATGAGAATACACAAGAGAAATGGATTCCCCAAGAGAGGGACAGATATATACACTTTTTATATTTTATTAATTAATTAATTAATTAGTTTTATTATTTATTTATTTACTGTATTACTGTATTTATTTACTGTATTATTTTATTTAGTTATATCGCCTGTGGAAGCTATATTATTGTTTATTATTATTATTATTATTATTATTATTATTATTATTATTATTATTATTATTATTATTATTATTATTGCACATGTATCAACAGCCAGATAATCCCACAAAAAGAGGGATTACCTGGAGACCCCTACCCCCTGACCCCTCCCCCACTGGGAGCGCCTTTAGGTGATTATTGGGGATAATTATTCCGTTTTATCGGCGCGCGTGTCTGCCCGCCAGAAATCCCCCTCTTTGATTGACAAGCTGCTGACCTGCTGACCTCCGAGCGGTTCATCGGTAAATATTTCATCGTCTGCTGCTTGTGCTCTTTAGTTCCCGTTCAGGCCTGTTTATTCTTTAATTGAGAGACGTGTGAGTGTGTGAGTGTGTGTGTGTGTGTGTGTGTGTGTGTGGAGGGGGTCCTTACTACAGCCACAAAGTAAATGAAGCATGATTAATTAATGTATTAATTGCCAAGAAAGTGAATGGGGTTCAGGCAGAGGAATTCCTGCCATCAATTAATAATCTGAATCTCTCTCTCTCTCTCTCTCTCTCTCTCTCTCTCTCTCTCTCTCAATTCAATTCAATTCAATTCAATTTGCTTTATTGGCATGACTGTCAGGTGAACAATATTGCCAAAGCGTCAATTAAATAATTAATAAAAAATAAAAAAAGAACAAAATAAAAACAAAAACATATATATACATATATACACTTCATAAAGCAAATTACAATATATAGATATTTTAAAAAAGAACATGCATATAAATGGAAGAAAACAATAAAGAAGTAATTAATGTTTGTTGTGTCAATAAAACAAATAAACAAATAAAAAACAATTAATAATAATATATTGCAATATCAAAGGATAAATGTAAAAAACAACAACAACAAAAAAAACATACAGTACATACAGTAGAGCTTGGTTATAATAATAATAATAATAATAATATTATTAATAATAATAATAATAATAATAATAATAATAAAGCTCTGCTGTTGCAACACTATAAATAATATTATGTCTTGATATTTCAGCATCTGATCCTGCCAGAACCGAATATACATTTAAATATGCCATTAAATAATTCATGCTCTTTCAGTGTTTTAAGGCCACAACCACCATTTCTCTGTGACATTTATACAATCAACCACTTTCAGGCTCAAACTATTTCTTGTTTAATTAGGTAAAATGATCATTAACCCTCATCCTGCCAACCTATTTAACATACAAGGACAACCGATGGAGTCCCTGGGGACCTCAAGAATACACTACTGCAAGAAACAACCGTCATAGCAAAATGTTAACGTGTTTCTTCCTTAAAACATTATTAGTTATGTAATTAATGTCATCTGAAGAAAACAAAAGAAAATCATTATGTCAGGAAAGTAACAGTTAATTTGCATATTGTGTAAAATGAAAATAGACAGAGCACTTAAGGGAATCTGTGTCTGCTGCATCTGTCTCCTTCACAATGACTTAACAATGTGTATGTATATAGATGTATGTGTGCGTGTGTATGCGTACATGTATGTATTTGTGAAATAGTGTATATGTGTATTTTTTCTCCTCAGTTATCTATTTACTACATGTTCTATCTTACTCTTCTGTTCTGCATGTATAACTGGGTGTATAAAATACAAGAAAAAAAATTGCAAACATGTACTGTACATATTGGGGATGTATAATTCATGAGTAATTTGCAATACAAGTATTTAAAAAAAAATGCTGTATAGTGTGTGATACTTTCAAGTAGCACCCCAATACATTTAATTACTAATTACAAAACTAATTCAAACAGAAAACAATGATATGGAGTCCTTAGAAACAAATGGACAAAGTCGTGAAAAAATTGGATTGATAGAATAAATTTATAAATAATATATTATTAAATAATATAATATTATATATTAGCTCTGTTCTTCACTCACATGTTGTTCTGGTTTTCATCCTGTGCTTGTAGCCAGCTATAGACACACATTTTGGCAAAAGTGTCAACAAGTCTATTATAGCCTTTTTCCTAACAAGTGCCTTCAATTGTATTTAGTGTGACAAATAATGTTTATTAAAATGTATGTAAAAAATAAATAGTGCATTAAAACAAATCAGTAAGATAATGTAAAAGAAATGTGCCATATAATGTATCTTTAAACAGTAAATTAACTGTAAAATACTGTGAAATTAATAAATAAAAAAACAGCTCAAAATGTATTTTTATGTATAACATATGCAACATCACAGCATCCTTCCTCGTTTCTCCCTTCCAGAGAGCCAGGCACTCTTGGAGGAGTGGAGGAGTGGATACAGCCTTGGAGCTCCTTGTGATTGGCTGAGACGTCCAGAGGGAGGGAGTGAGGATCCACCAATCAGGAGGAGAGTTGATCCAATATAGGAGCTGGAGGCGAGGAGCATCTTTATTATAGGACTCATTTTCAGGCGGAGAGGAGACAGGAGACCTGCAGGAGCCACAGGAGTTACCTCTCCTTCTCTCTTTCTGTGTTGTTAAACCCACTTTTTATTCACAGCTGTCTGCATCTGGCAGGTTTTTTTTCTTTTTTAAGAAAATCTCCCGAAAAGGAGCTTGAACGAAAAAGAAGACGGACAACGACCCCCTTACTTATTTTGCAATCATGATGTCGATGAACAGCAAGCAGCCTTTCAGTATGCACCCCATCCTCCACGAGCCCAAATACAACCCTCTGCACTCCAGCTCGGAGGCCATCCGCAGGGCCTGTCTGCCCAATCCATCGGTGAGTCCAACATTTATTATAATAACTTCCTGCAGCTGCTTCCATTAGCAGACAAAAAGTTGCAAAAATGTTCAGGGGAAATAGAGGAGAAATTGCATGAGGCTGGATAAAAAACAACTTATAACTTTTGCAGAAGCAAAAATAAATGTAGTATGTGCAATAAATAAATGATATATATGCAGTCTATAAAGTGGTTTATAGGATGTATAGTGTAAAGTGCGCCAGTGATCCATGTTTAAAGGCAGATAGAGCATGTTTAAAGGCAGATAGTGCATGTTTAAAGACAGATAGTGCATGTTTAAAGGCAGATAGTGCATGTTTAAAGTTATTAAAGTCCTATAATAAACCTGATTGCATTGCCCTCTTTGTGCTGCTGGTGCTATCAGATCCACCTCGCCTTATCCATATCTCAGACTGTGTCAAACATTTTATTTAATTCTATATATTTTTTTATTATTTATTTATTTATTTGCACATATATAAAACTTCACAAAATCCAGTCAATGAAAAAAAAAAAAAAGAAGAAATGTGTCAGAAGAGGTCAAGAAGCCACAGGAAACGAAAACAATAACAAAAAAGAAAGAAAGATCTAAAGTAGCATAATTTAAAAAATACAACAAAAGTTAAATAACACAAAATGTGCAGAAAAACCTAACCAAACAGTGGAAAACAATCCAATAAAAACAATGAAATACATACAAAAAACAATACAGAAGAAAAGAAAATATATCTAAACATATCAAAAGATAATTAGACATCATTAATTAAATGTGATGATAATAATGCTCTCTGTTTTCTGCTGGTTAAATGTTGACTTAAGTAACCAAAATATGATTTCTATGATACAAAAAAACAGGTTTACTATATTCTCCAAATTTATGTGGACACCATGTTTTAACTGTATTGCATTAGGGTGGAATCAAGGAGCAATAGGCAATTTCCCAACAAAATAACAGTAAAGAACTGGCAGCAGGGTTGCCTTTATGTTACTGTAAAATTAACATTATTATATTGTTGCTGAAATTTAAAGCTTTGTACTGTTAATGAAAAATACAGTTTGAACTTTATTAATTTCACAGTATTTTACAGTTAATTTACTGTTTAAAGATACATTATATAGCTGTTTTTCCACCTTTCTTTTACATTATCTTACTGATTTGTTTTAATGCACTATTTAGGTTGTATTTTTTAACATACATTTTAATAAACATTATTTTTCACACTAAATACAATTAAAGGCACTTGTTAGGAAAAAGGCTATAATAGACTTGTTGACACTTTTCCCAAAAAATGTGTGTCTATAGCTGGCTACAAGCACAGAATGCAAACCAGAACAGAGTATTAACAGTAAAGCACTGTTTTTAGCAATAACAGGTTAATACTGTTGAAATCCTGCTGAAAGTGAGAGAAGATAAGAGATGAAGGAGGAAGAGGAGGAGGAGGAGGAGACGCGTGTTATCTCATATTGTCCACATTCATATTCAAACTCGTCTCATTTCATTGTCCGCAGAAATTATTCAGGAGATCGTAAATATTAATTTTAAATGAATATCCTGTCTGACACACTTTCTGGGCAGATCAGTGATGGAGTTGCATTTGATATTACATTTTTCTGAGAAGAAAGAAATAAAGTTCAGTGAAAGTTGCATGGAAATTAATTGTAATGGTTTGATCTGTAAATCCCTTTTGCGTAATTGAGATGTACCCTAAACACATTTTTGTATAAAATAATAAAACGTTTTATGAAGTTTAACGTTTTAAAAAAAAATAAGAATAAACTTCACCTGATTAATATTTTTTTTTATTTTATTTTTAACTGGCTCTTCACGCAGATGCAATTTGACTAAAAATAATAAATTAAAATATGCGGATTGTTATTTCTTTTTTTGGTTTTGTTGGGTTTGTCTGTAAACTCATCTACTTAAAAGTTGGTTTATAGACTGTTGTAATTACAAACAGTGGATTGCATAAATGAAAACAACCTTGAAAAAAGGAAAAAAATAAAGTATAAAAAAAATTAAAATATGCGGATTGTTTATTGTTTTCCACAGATTTGAATGTCTTTACAAATAAATTCAAATAATCCATGCAACAAAAAGGTTGTGCATGATGAAAGGTTGTGGAAAATGTTTAAATTGGTCATGATTCAAGTCAATATGTTGATTTGTGTCTCATGCATTTCTCTAACCAACCTGCCTCTCCTCTTCTCTCCTCTTCTCTGCAGCTTCAGGGCAACATCTTCGCAGGTTTTGATGAGACTCTGCTGCAGAGAGCCGAGGCTCTGGCCGCGGTGGACATCGTGGCCCAGAAGAGCCACCCGTTCAAACCAGACGCTACCTACCACACCATGACCACCATGACCAGCATGGCGTGCACACCGAACTCCTCCAGCGCTCACCTGCACCACCCATCCGTCCTCACCTCCCACCACCACCCTGCGCACCACCAGTCTGCACAAGTCCTGGATGGAGACCTGCTGGACCACCTCACACCGGGCCTCTCTCTGGGAGGCATGGCCGGCTCGGACGTCTGCTCCTCGGCCTCTCACACTGCACACGCTGCACACATGTCTGCAATCAACCACATGCAGCAGCACCACCACCACCACCAGCAGTCCATGAACATGCACCAGCATGCATTGTCTCACAGCTCCTTGCAGGCTGCAGGTTTAGACTCGGAGCCGGATCCAAGAGAGCTGGAGTCGTTTGCAGAGAGGTTCAAACAAAGGCGCATTAAACTGGGGGTGACCCAAGCAGATGTGGGTTCTGCTCTTGCAAACCTGAAGATCCCAGGTGTTGGATGTCTTAGCCAGAGCACCATCTGCAGGTTCGAGTCCCTCACCTTGTCGCACAACAACATGGTGGCCCTGAAGCCCATCCTGGAGGCCTGGCTGGAGGAGGCCGAGCGTGCACAGAGGGAGAAGATGTCCAAGCCGGAGATCTTCAGCGGTGGAGACAAGAAGAGGAAACGGACCTCCATCGCTGCTCCGGAGAAGCGCTCCTTGGAGGCTTATTTCGCCGTGCAGCCGAGGCCATCGTCGGAGAAGATCGCAGCCATTGCAGAGAAACTGGACCTGAAGAAGAACGTGGTGCGCGTTTGGTTTTGCAATCAGAGGCAAAAGCAGAAACGAATGAAGTTTTCTGCGACGCACTAGAAGAGCTGCAGAACCTGCAGGACTAAAAAAGACAAATCAGAGACAAAGCTGCTGCTGCTGCTGCACACTGTCAGAGAAAGAAGGTACACCGTTGTGCCTGTTGGTGCTGGACCTCTTTGACACACAGCTGAACAAAATTAGATCCATTTTACCAAGTCATTAAATCTCTTATCGAGTCTTGTGATTCAAGAAATGAATCAGCATTGAAAAAGCTGCTGTTTCACTCCACTGGCTGCAATTAATTGAAGAGAAAAATCTAATTTTTCTGACTAAATGTCTTGTTAACATTCATTACAGTTCTTGTTCCACCTTGCAGAGGAGCAGCATCGTTTTTGCTTTTGATGCGTAATGCAAAGAAACACCTGCACGTCTCTGGAGTGTTTTAGATGCTGCTGCTGCACACTGTCAGAAAAACGAGGTACACCGTTGTGCCTGTTGGTGCTGGACCTGTTTGACACACTGGTGGAAATGTTTCTAGGTAGGGCTGTGGTGCCACATCTAATCAATTTCAGCAAACATCCCGGTTTGATTTAATGCAAAAAAAAGTGAAGGTATCAAAAACACATTACCACTTTTCAGTTAAATAATTAACAATTATTTTATTCTAACAGGAAGTGTAAATAATGCTTTTAAAAAACACAACAGTATAAAATGTATTCAGTGGTGGAAAGTACTTAAATACAATTTTGAGGTACCTCTTCTTTAATTGAGTATTTCCATGTTTTGCTACTTTCTACTCAACTACATCACAGAAGGACTTATTAGACTTTTTACTCCACTACATTTATCTGAAAACTTTAGTTACTTTACAGATTCAGATTATTAATACAAAATATAATCACATTACAATCAAATTACACATTACAATCAAATTACACATATTACTGGGTGCATTTCATATTAAAAACACAAATATTGACAGTTTGTATACAGCTAACAAAATTATATCTATTTTACCAAGTCATTAAATCTCTTATCGAGTCTTGTGATTCAAGAATTCCTGAAATGAATCAGCATTGAAAACCCTAAGATGCTGTTTCATTCCATTGGCTGCAATTAATTGAAGAGAAAAACATCTAATTTTTCTGACTAGATAATGGACTAAATCTCTTGCGAAGAAACACCTGCGCGTCTCTGGAGTGTTTAAGCTGCTGTCTGCTGGTTTGGACGTGGGACGACTAGTCTCGACTCAGTATGAAACCAGGAATTTTATTGTTTCTGAAAGGTTCAGCAGCTTCACAAACAACTGGATTCAACGGTGTACCTTTTTTTTTGTTGTGCCTGTTGGTGCTGGACCTGTTTGACACACAGCTAACAAAATTATATCCGTTTTACCAAGTCATTAAATCTCTTATCGAATCTTGTAATTCAAGAAATTAATCAGCATTGAAAAAGATGCTGTTTCACTCTGTTGGCTGCAATTAATTGAAGAGAAAAATCTAATTTTTCTGACTAAATAATGGACTAAATGTCTTGTTAAGATTCATTTCAGTTGTTGTTCCACCTTGCAGAGGAGCAGCATCGTGGAAACGAGTTCACAGAAAGTCTTCAACACAAGCAGCAACGTTTTTGCTTTTGATGCAGAAACACCTGCGCGTCTCTGGAGCTGCTGTCTGCTGGGTTGGACGTGGGACGACTAGTCTCGACTCAGTATGAAACCAGGAATTTTATTGTTTCTGGAAGGTTCAGCAGCTTCTCAAACAACTGGATTCAACGGTGTACCTTTTTTATTATTCTGACAGTGGAGATGGAGCACCAGGACATGGAGAGAGACACTGAGACCATGTCCAAAAACTTGAGACTCTCAAATCTTTACGCGTCTCCACAGAAGAGCTCGATGCTCTCTGAGACACACTGGAGGAAGTGATGAACACCACCGTCCCATTCATTCATATGACAATTATTGTACAAACAAATAAGCATAATAATGACGGGAATGGAGGAATTATGATCCTCCTTTAGTCTGAATAGCTTTTTTATATTTATCATTGTACATATTTGTGAATATGTTGCACCTCTGTGTGTGGAAACGCTCATTGAAACGTATTGTCTTTTCTCCTGCAGACAAAATGATTAACAGTGTCGGTCTGTGGCTTAATTATGAGGCACAATAACTACTGTAACCCGTTGCATGGTTTACTCGTGAGGAAAGAGGGGTGTTTTCTGGCTCCAAAAATATGAAAATAACCCCCCACCCCAAGTGAATGCATTGCAATAAGAAGAGACACACACACAAACACAAGCACGAATACACACATTCACACGGTATAGCTGTGTGGCTACCTCATTATGCAAGTGTTGGCACGTTCATGGTGATTTAAAAACACACACACACACGCTATAAAATAAAAAAAGACGAGTAGGATTTTTTTTTTTTTTTTTTAATGTGTTTTTTTTTTTTTTTTTTTGCTCTTCCACCGGTTTAATGGTGAATTAGGCCTAGAAGACTCACTGATGTGTAAACCTGTTGTATGTTCACTGCAAGGATGCTTTGACAATCAAATTATTATTATTTATTATTTTATTATTATCATATTATTATTATTATTATTATTAATATTTATAGGTTGTTAATGCCCCCGTTGTGTCCTCATGAAAAGGAATCATTTTGCATATTATTATTATTATTATTATTATTGTTGTTATTATCACTGACACCTTTGTGGAGCGCACTTTGTAGATATTCCGATGAAGGGAAATAGTCGGCCTTATTTATACATATTTTTTTTTTCTTCAACACTTCTGAGAAAATGTTACGTTTTGTTTTTATTTTCTTTACATTGCCCTGATTTATTTATTTATTTGAACTTAATTTATTTGGAAGAAAAAAAAACATATTTCATTTGTGAAAGTGTGCTTTAAATGTGTCTGTGTAAGCGACAGAAGCTGAAATAAACCGTGCACGTTTTACTTCATCCTCTGACAGCCTTTCTTTGAAAACAAACAAAAAACAAAATCGAAATAAACAAAAAGGTTTTTAGAAATGTGAAAAAAAATCATAATTTTTAATTTGAATCAAACATAAACATTTTTATGTTGATAGCCTTTCTTTGAAAAAAAAATAAAAAATCGAAATAAACAAAAAGGTTTTTAGAAATGTGGAAAAAAACATAATTTTCAATTTGAATCAAACATTTTTAAAAATTTGTGTGCAAATAAATCGATACATCTGATCAGCTTTTTATCATGTTTGCTGATAGAGGTGTTAATAATAGTCCTTTTTTTAGAGATAGATTTAATGGACTCTGCAACATGAGCTTGGTGCAGCAGCTTCTCTGTGTGTCTGTTGGATCCAGTGTGTTTGTGCACAGAGCAGAGAGCAGCTGCTGCTGTGAAACAGGAGAAGCCTGGAGGTGAAGGAGGTCCGTCTGAAAGCTGCTTCCCAGCGGTGATGAATAGGATCTGATACTTGAGTGACTCTAATATTGATCAACTTTGCAGGGTATGAAGTCTACACGGCTCTATCACATCAAGGAATATACACAGGCAGGCAGGCAGGCAGGCAGGCAGGCAGGCAGGCCTCCAATCTGATGCTCTGACTTCTGTAACAGAAGGTAGAAAATACCCATAAAAAGACTTTTTACTTTTCACAAGTGAGAAAATGTGTTCAGCAAAAAAATAAACTGAAACAAAAATAAATAAAAAAGCTTTTTCTACTTGAGCGAACCAAGATATGTGTTACACCAGCAGCAGCTCTTCTAATGTGCTAGTTTAGGCAACTGAAACATGTTTAACAAAAAGAAAGATATTATTAAAAAAAAGAGCACAGAAGCACCTGCAGGGCCTTAACCAAGATTTTAGAAATACTGAGGTCATGGGTCCCCCTTTAGACACCCCAACATTTAAAAATGATAATGAAAATAAGTGTTTCTTTAAATTCAATTCCTCAACACAAAGGTCTAAACTGTGTTTCATTCAAAGCCTTTTTGACACTTTGGGAATCAAATTAAGGAAAGAGAAATCTTCACGTCTTTATCTTTTTTATTATTTTGTTGGCCTGAAAGTAGTCAAATTTAAACATAGAGTCTAAAACTACTGCTTATAAAACACCAGCATGTGTACATTAATAATAATAACGCATTAGACATCACATCCTCCTGAGCCTATAAGACTCCGAACGTTATTAATAAGATGTATTCTGCACATGCAATTAAATTCTGAAATTCTTATACATGGAATGAACATTTTTAAACTCTACCAGCTAATGCATGCTAACAGATACACATGTTGGATATTTAGATGTGTCTATTAATTAATTAATTAACTATCAGCCTAATAGTGACATTTCTGTCAACTACAAATCCAAAGCTCAGTTCTCGGAGTTCAGAGAACAACAACTAATAACCTCATTTCATATTGCAAAGCAGTGCATTTTGGGGGATATCATGTGCACTCCACTTGTGTGCATGAAACCCCAAAATGTGTATTCCTCTAACCATGACACACAATGTCTCCAACAGATTTTAACTCATTTATTATAGAGTGATTTTCCAGATACTCAAAATGTTGACAAATGACAAATTTATTAATTCAAAAAAAGATATATATAAAACATAATACCAGAGCAGAAATAGTGGGAATGAATTGTGCATGTTGCAGACAGTGGGACCCTTAAACATACACAATTCACGTGCAAAATAAAAGCATGTAAGTGTGCATGAATCTTAATCAGCCTCACTTTTTACAGTGTTCTGGCAGAGAGGACCAACCTACAAGGACACTTATTATGAAAACACTAAATGCTTCATGCAATCACAACATTGCAAATAGATAGAAATTAAAGTCATGAGCTGACTGTAAACATGAAGGTTTGAATTAAAATACCAAGTTTAGTCTTGAGGTCAAGAGATATATATTTATTTTGAGTGTATTTTATTTCTGTCAATATTTTTCTTTTCCTCTCTCCTCGCCTCAGCAGGTGGTTTCGGCCCATAAACTCGTTATTAATGAATAATAAATATCGGCTGTTATGATACTATTGATTTTTGCGTGTGTTTGTTAAGAAGCTGCTTTTCTCTGTCGTACAACAGCAGCTCGGGCCCCGATCCCCTCGGAGCAACCCAATACAGGCCTTTAACTGGTCCCAGCGTGGAGCCGATGGAGGGGCCAGTGGGCCCCGAGCACAATGAGCAGCAGCCAAATATCACACTTTATCAAGTTTATTTCGTTTATATAGCACTTAGGCTTTGCACCAAAGTGCTTCACAGAGACAGACAAACATAGAGACACAGATGTGCACAGATGTGGAAATGGAGGAAGATTAGAATAGAAGTTTAAACACAATTAAAAGCTATAGGGAATCAGATAAAGACAGAAAAACAGGTTGAACACAATTAAAAGCTAGAAAATAAAAGTGGGTTTTAACTTGATCTTTTATCAGAGGCTGCACAAGTTTTGTTTGCCGGTCTTTGACAGTTGGATGATAAAGAGTGACCTTTCAATTCAGGGTGAACTGAAGAGAGTTAGGACTGTTCCGGTGGTTTGGATAATATTTCTGCAAAGAAACACTGACTCCATGAAGATATTAAACATTTATTATACATTATTTATTATACCCAAATGTATACATGCATTGGACAGTATAGGCCTACTTATATAGGTAATATATATTTTGACAGGGTAAACCTTTGCAGATGGGACAACTGGAAGCTGCTTAACATCCTCCTGGATCCATCCCTTCATTCAATCATTTTTTTGTCATATGGATTGTCTTTGTTGTATTTTCATTATGTTGTTATTCTGCACATCTGTCCATTCTGGAAGAGGGATCCCTCCTCTGTTGCTCTACCTGAGGTTTCTAACATTTTTTCCTATTAAAAGGTTTTTTTTGGTTCAGTTTTTCCTCATCCGATGAGAGGTTCGTACTGTAACAGACAGAAGGTGTCGTATCCGGTACAGACTGTAGCAAATTGGTAATTTGTGATATTGGGCTATACAAACAAAATTGACTTGACTTGATGTGACTTGGGACACTTCCACATCATCTTTCTTTAAAGAAAAATAATCATAAAATTGTACTCTGAAAAGGACCAGGAGTCTGTCACGGGCCATCAAACGGAAACAGAAATAACTTAATATAACAGCAAAAAATAAATAAATAAAATAAACTAATAAACTAACATGACATTTTTTTCCCAAATTATAAAATAACAATAATAATAATAATAATAATAATAATAATAATAAAAGTCTCTGGTAAAAACGTTGTAAATAAATTGCGTTCTGCATCATACCAAATACGAATTTTGATATATTTTGTCATAGTGTTTGACAAAAATTATATTGATGCATCATTCTCATATTTTCAGTTCAGAGGAGGAATAAAAAAATCCACTTCTGCACTGTGCATTTGTCAATATTTACAGCCGTGTTTTGCCCAGCAGACAGTGGCTGGCATGTTGGTCTATAACAAAGAATGTAGTACATGGCTTCATCAAAGTTTAATTGTGGAGCGGCTCTCCAGTTGAAGCCTATAAATTATATATAATTGACTGTGTAATCAATGTGAACAGTGTATCAAGCTTCCCTGAGACAAAGTGATGGGATGCAAATTATACAGAACTAAAAATAAGCTATAATATTCATTAATAAGGAGGGAGAATAGTTATTGTCTAACATCCACGGTAACACCAAAATATCCTTATATAACAGCTTTTGTAGAGTTTCCTTTTGGTCGGTCACCATATCACCACCCACTAACTCACTGAGGGATAAAGATGTTCATTATAAAGTGATGTGGTTCTATTTTCAAGAGGGAAAAGTTTAATTTCCTGTGAGAGAAAGTTAAATAATAGCCTAAATATTCATGACCTGAGTGCATTAAAGTTTATTTAACGTATCTTTGATATTGCTGGAAGTTCAAACCTCCAACAGAAAATGCACTGAAACAATAGGATGCTGTAGTTTAGATGAAACGTGTGTTCTGTTTTAGGAGGCTGGCCTCAGCTTGCACGCTGCACAGCACCTGTACAGTCAAAAATAGTTGGTTTAATAATTAAAAACTACAAAAAAATGGCTGTGTTATCCTCTATTGGTTGGTGTTTTCCATGTGATCTGTCCTCCTCCAGACTCCACCCTGTATAGTGGCTGCTGCTGCTGCTGCTGCTGTTGTTGTTGTTGTGGATGAGCGGATAAAAGAGCTGTTCCCAGGACAGCCGTAGTTAATTGTTTGATTTAAATAATTAAGAAACGGGAGGCCTCATTTTCCTCCGCTGTGTTTTCCTGTCGGATCCAAACAAGAGAAAATCAGACTGCAGCTTTCCTTCAGCTCTACACACACACACACACACACACTCTCTTGTTCTCGCTCTCTCAAACTTCAGCCAGCCAGTGTGCTTACGTCCTGATGGTCACCAATGGGAAATGCCATGACTTACAGCCTCTCTAGTGGAGGTCGACACTCAGCAAATTACCTAATCACAAGTTTCAAACATGAGCTCACAAACCCAAAATGAATGTCCAACCTATAGGTTGGTTGTTACAAGAAAACAAAGAGTGTCTCAGTGAAGTGTGTCCAATATTTAGTAGCCTGATAGGTGTTATCCAGTCGGGCATTGGCATCTTTTAACCATAGACTGTATGTAAGAATTAGACGTAGTCACCGTGTCACCCATTGGTTTGTGGACCACCGTTTTGAAGCCTAAAGTTCAACATTTGTTGTTTTTTTTGCAACCAGAAGTGACACGAGAGGGTGGAGCTAAGTACAACCGAAATCTGAGGCGACCAAAAAGGTTTTAATTAACTTTGATGAAGTGAAAACACACTGTGAAAGGGTTAAAGCTGTAAGACGAAAACACGGACAACTCCCAGACCGGACAACGCCGTGGTAGTAACCTGTCAATCACACAGTAGCCTCGCCCTAAAGCATCCCCTGCTTTATGGTCTATGTGACTCTAAATGGAACCATAATTTACTAAATGAACATCATGCTGTATTGAAGAAGATTTGAAACTAGCGATTGAGACCATAAACTCATGTTTACAATGTTTACTGAGGTAATAAATCAAGAGAGAAGTAGGCTCATTTTCTCATAGACTTCTTTTTGCAACCGGAGGAGTCGCCCCCTGCAAGTTTAAAGCACTTCAGCATTGGCTTCACTTTCCAGAACCAGAGGCAGCCCGCTGCTCTCAAGTCAAGGCAAACTTGACAATAACAAGTATTGACCCATTCCTGAAGTATAGAGAACATGAGATTTTCCAAACTCAGGCACTTTACAATGACCTTGATAGAGTTGATTAACTCCATGTAGCCTTATTAGTTTGGACTCTGACCTTCGCAGCGTCAGTCCCTTCTGTAAAAGCTCCGATTAGAGAAACACAAGAGCAACTCCAGACACTTGTGTGTCTGAAATAAATAAGGGAGGTCTGAAGCTGTAGCTGAATGCAACATGCTCACAATTATACAGGCTGATAAAGTAGACGACCTGCAGACAATTTGAAAAGAAGAAGAGAGAATTTGCTACAACGCTGAAGCCAAATGAAAAGTGATATCAACCGATGTGTAGCTGATAAAACTGTGAAATCAAAGTTGGGGTTCACTTGGGCTTAATTATGGGAACCAACCTCAACTATCACTTAACAGCTCCTCCACAGAAGAGTGCAAGACTAGCGTATCTATTCAGTGTTGTTACAGCCACCACAGAGGAAGGCTCAACCTTGTGACCAGCAGCACAGAGGACGCCATACCATATTTTATTTAGAAACAAAGCCATGACTTCACCAAAATATGGACAAAAAGAACAAAAGCATGGAGGAAGTCTGGGCCAGCCACACCAGGGGCCCCAAGAACAAAGTATAGACTAAACTACACGGAAACTGAACCTCCATCCTCAAAAGAAATACCCACAAAACAGGGAGCAAAAGAAACAACACTAAGCTCCTTCTACTCCAGCCTCCCTTAAATACAGAGGACAGGGCCACCTACTAATCATCAGATCAGGAACACCTGAGTGCAGAGAGGAAAGGGGGGGCGTAACAAGTATCTGAATGCTCTTAATGTCCATTCTAGTCTTGCTCTTGCTCCAGTATTTTTAAATATTTTTGAATTTCAGTGCTGGTGAAAGTTTCATCCATCCAACAGAGGAACTTCCTAAAAAAGAAACATGACATGTGATGTTAGTTAAACTTTAACGTTCCTGTTTTTAGTGTCTGTTGTTAAATCGGCTCTGTAGGAAATATAACGCCACCAGGATCATGTTTTTTTATTAGCAAACAACAAAACATTTATATTGAATGTATCTGGAAGCTAAAGCGTGTTTTATGGTTATATTTACGCAACTCAAAGCACTTAGTTAGAGATCGTCTAGATTAAAAAAAAGTATATATCAATGAGTCCTGTTAGTCATGTGCATTGTATGCATGCCCAGCCATTGATTGATTGATTTTATCTATAGATTATCAGACAAAGAAAAGAAAAAATATCCATACGATAACATGTTAAGGTGAAAACATTGATTTCCAACATGGTCCAAAGATGTTATAAGACAAAAGAAAACACAATGAAGCACACAGAACAATCCTGAAATCAAAAAACACGTCCCCACAATTCAAGAAAAACACAAAATAACTCCCGCAACAATAAACTAGAAGAAGTAAAATAACAATATCAAGCCTAATAAAAGCCCTAACCTGACTTCTGTAAGCCCCTCTCACATTTAAAGACTTGATGTGTAGCGGGAGGTTGTTCCTCTACATTGCACCAGTGTAAAAAAACACCACCATGACCTCCTCCACATGATTTAGATGCAGGATAAGGATGTCACTTCCTGGATTGGAAAAAAAGTGAATTGTGGAATCCAGGAAGCACTTATAATACACATATTTCGTAGGAGACAGAGATGGGTGAAGAGGTTCAGTCGTCACTGGTAATTCCTGTTTTCTCTGCATGAAGCAAAGACATAGTGGTGTCTGGACAAATAGATTGAATATCTTCTTCCTCTCTTCTGTGGTGCATGATCACAGGCTGCATTTGTACAAAAAAAAACCTTACAAGGTACGGATACAGAAATCAAAATGGGCCTCAATGCAACACTCCAGACCCGTTTGCCATCCCTTGTGCACAAACCATTCTGGTTTGAAAACATACAACTCAGTCTCATTCAGCACTGGTGGGGAAGATAGAAACATCAAGTCAACTGGAAAGTGCAGTTTTTGGTCCCTCACCAGCACCACGGTACGCCTACCAGCACTGCTTTGTGATAGCGCACACGAGCCGCCCCAGAAGGGACCAGAATCTATAGGAATAAGCGGTAGATGCTGTTAATTCCACTCTCTTTCAGATTACTCCATCCACTGCTCTCCGGCTTGTGTTTTCCATGAAGCGAGGAAGCGCATTTTCATAAATAGACCTTGGCCGAGCGCTGCGGCAATGAAATTTTAATGAAGCTCCAAGTCTTGAGTGCAGCGCTGGGGCCTTGGAGAATCAGCCCTCTGTTACATTACTATGGCTTTCTCTCTCTCTCTCTCACACACACACACACACTAATGCAAACATAACCCCCACCACACACACACACACACACACACACACACTAATGCAAACATAGCCCCCCCACCACCACCACACACACACACACTCACAGCTCTGTTGCAGGGGTGCATGGGGCGGTCGGCTGCTTATTGACAGCGCGGCTGGAACGGGACCAGACTGAGGGGAGGGTGTGGTGTGTGTGTGTGTGTGTTGGGGATTAAGAAAAGTAGATGTGTGTGTGTCGTGGGTTGAGGGGGGGAAGTGGAGGTCTAATTTGTGTGTGTGTGTGTTTTTGTCCAGTTATTATTTATTGCATCTTGAGGGGTATCGACCCCCGTTAGTGCTCCGTTATGGAGATAAAAACCAAGTTCATGCTGGCAGCCACACACACACACACGCACGCACACGCTCACACACACACACGTGCAGAAGCTGCCGACACACAGTGGAAGTGTTCAATTCTGTCAATGCAATATTTATCAGCGCAGTTCGTAGATAAATTCTGCGTTGCAGTCATCTGATGAGGTGTCCATTTTTTGGGGGGAGGTAACCCGCGCACACACACACACACGCACACACACACGTGCACGTACTAAAAGAGCAAGCTGGGAAGCCACAGTTCGTCCTCCCTATAGTGCAAATCATTGTAGTGAAAGCTGGTCAGAGTTGCTTCAAATAAAACATAAACAGAATTAACAATAACCTTTACACTCTCCCTCGTCTGTCCTCCTTCTGTAGGAGCCCCACAGGGAGGTCAAAGGTCAGACCGACATTGAGCAGGTGTAGAGTCAGCTTCTTGCTCAAGAGCACTACAGAAAAACCAGGAAATAATGAATAAAAAAAGACTTCTGAGGAAGGATTTGGATGGATGAATGGTGATGTGGGATGCCAGTGTGTGTGTGTGTGTGTGTGTGTGTGTGTGTGTGGTGGAGGTGAGGGAGAGGGTGGGTGACGACATTATGCACATGAGGCGGTAATTAAAACATGGCTGCCGTAATTAGGAACATTGTATAACTAATCAGGCCTAATGAGCATCGGGGGCGGGCCAGGCGGTGATCAAACGGCCGAGTGATGAGGCTTAATGGGCTGGAGAGCACCATGACAGTCATCCAGTTCAGCCAGCAGCAGCGCCGCACCATTATTACCTCTTATTGGTGACACAATAATGAGAAACAATGAGATAATCAGTCCTGGAAATATGTGTACAAAAATTGGTATTAATAATATAATAATAATAATAATAATAATAATAATAATAATAATAATAATAATATATAATATCATTATTTTTTTTTATTATTATTATTATTATTGTGGTGATCATATAGGCTATGTGTTCAACACTGTTGTGGGATCCTCTGGATAAATTCCAGACGCAATGAAAAATGCAATGGCATGAATTATGAAAACCATAACAATATCGTAGCAGCGATATCAATATTTACACAACAGGAATATCCCAGATCCTGGGAAACCCTTCTTCTTTAGTCTGCTGAAGAAGAAGAAGAAGAAAAAGAAGAAGAAGAAGAGTATGATGGGTAAATGAAACCAAAACAGGCCTATAATCTCTCCATACCACGGTCCAGATCAAATTAATAAATAATAATAAGTCGAATGAAAAGAGAAAAGAAGTAAATCCCAGTCATATATCGTTGTTATTTATTGATTATGATCAGATGGTTTGACAGAGGAGGCCGTCTGTCTGTCACTGAACAGACTGATGTCCAATAAGATATGAAAGTTTAACTCCCGTTCTGGGCATCACTCCGCCGTTGGCCTCTCTGTCTCGTTTGTGTCAAGCTTCACGTTAAATATGCAATTTCAATTCTTATCAATAATGTAGCACACAGCCGCCATTTAAATATTCATTTGGCGTTTACACTCAGTTCATACAGACAGTATATATCCGCTGCGTAAAGTTAACATGAGTCACATCCTCTGTTAGAATTAAAACACACACAAAATAAGACGTTTCATCTCCTCCTCTCCTCTCCTCTCTCCTCTCTCCTCTCCTCTCCTCTCTCCCTCTCTCCTCCTTTCATTTCCTCTCCTCTCTCCTCTTCTCCTCTCTCCTCTCATCCTCTCTCCTCTCCTCTCCTCTCTCCTCCTCTGCTCTCCTCATCTCCTCTCATCCTCCTCTCCTCTCTCACGTCCTCTCCTCTCCTCTCCTCCTCTCCTCTCCTCTCCTCTCCTCTCCGCTCCTCTCCTCTCTTCTCCTCTCCTCTTCTCTGCCAACCTGTAACTGCATCTTTATTTAATGATAAAGAGGGCCTCCCCAACATCTGTGTGCATCTGTGCATCACACACAGCCTCTATAATAAATACAACTCACACATACAGTACATAAAAACACACACAGGAGCAGCAGCATCACGCAAACATTAGAGAGGGGATTTCACAATAAATGTACTTATTGTAGAGCTGAGTGTGTCAAGCATCAGGCCTGCTGCTGCTACACTGAGTGTGTTGGCTATTCATTTATTACAGTTTTTCTCAATTGTTTACACACAAATACTGGTACTTGACACACAATGACCACAACATGTAACTCATGCACCAACCCCCTGAACCAATTCTGCTAAACTACAAGCACAATTCCTGCTTTACACTCAAATTGCAGTTCTAAAACACACTTTTTTCAAAACACTACACACAATTCTCTGCATTTGGCACAATTTTCATGAAGAAAATCTCGTTTTCACAAGGAACACACTGTCATTCAAAATTCTAAAGTCAATTGCCCTACTATGCACACTGACTCGTCACATGGGCAAACACCTGTCACACAGTGTTACAATTAGCAATCAGAGCTTTAGCATAAAAGGGCAAACATTGCTTGTGATGTGGATGAGGTGCTGTGGCCAGACTGAAACAGAAGAGAGGATGCAGCATAGTTTTTTTTTTTTCCACTGTATGTGCAACTTTGTGTTGGTTGGGATGTACACTGTGTACATTGTTTTTGTGGGGAAAATAAAATATATTTGTTACCGTGTATTTGTGTGTTCTGAGTATAAAAACAATATTCTAAAATATTTTACAACACACTTATGTATGTACTGTCTGTAGTAAGTGTAACACTGAACAAAAAAAAGGCCTAAGTCATTATGATGAATGGAGAAGAAGTGTTTTCCATTCATCATAGTGTTTTACATTGAGCACATCAGTGTTCAACTGGTTCTTATAAATGTCTATTCATATGATGGTTTGTGTGTGTCATTTGAAAACAAAATACCATTTTGAGAAGAAATAACATTGTTTTGAATGTAAAGTTTCATTTTGCAGGAGAATTGAGGGGTTTTGCCCATTGTGTGTGTGTGTTTTTTGATTTGTGTGTAGAGTTCTGAGAGTATGAGGCATGCTTTCAGAAAATGTGTGTAAACAATCGAGAAAAACTGTAAATGTCTACTTTGTAATTTTATTTTTCTTCTCTTACAATACCAGGGAACACTAAAGGAACTAGGAAGAATGATTATGTTCTGATATGGGTAATTATTTTAAAGTAAAAAATCCAAAACGTGACCAAATAAGTGTTTACACTTTACAAGTTTTGTCTTCTAAATCCATAAATAAAATAAAATAAAATAAAATAAAGTTAAATTAAATTAAATTAAATTAAATTAATTTAAATTAAATTAATCTAAATTTGATTAAATTAAATTCAATTAGGTTAAAATTAAATTACATTAAATTAGATTAAATTAAATTAAAGGTCCCAGTTTATTTGAAGGTATGTGAAAAACAAATATGTTTAATTAAAATAAATGGAAAAACATGTAGGCTTCAGAAACTTTTAAATGTTATTGTATTATTAATTTTATTATTATTATTATTATTATTATCAGGCTATTAGCAGTAGAAGTATCTTTGCCGTGTCTATGGTAATATAATGACATATTTATTCATCAATATTTATCTTATATTTTATATTTTATCTTATATTATTTATATTGTCATCTTAAACATTAAAATCTTCCAAATTCCAGCTCCCTGGACTGATGGACAGCGAAATATTTCCTGCATTTTTCCCTCTCACGCACACACAAATGGACATGCACACCTCTCGTGCGTGCATGTACACACATCAGAATTATTTATAAATCATCTCTTCACCACCAGCAAGCTGCTGCTGCAGGATGCTGCTGATCATCACCGCATCGAAAAAAAACATCTGCAGGTGCTGATGACTTTTCATGATGGAATCAGCTGCAAAATTTATTTTCTTTAACTACAACAAACAATATTTTAATTGCATGTGTTGCTGCAGACTGTGATGCAAAAATGCTCTAAACATGCATAAAATAATAAAAAAACATGGATTATCATGCTGGAGTCTCCAAGAAAGCTCATCCTGCAGAACCAATCACGCTATTTTGAAAAGCGAACTGGAAGAAACAAGATATAAATACGAACTTCCACTTAATTCAGAGGAATGTGTTCAAAGAGACGCACTGGTATGGGCTCCTCTAATCATGTCTCATCAATAATGCATTTTAAAAACTGACAGGATGCCCGAAACGGCTGCAACATGAAGCCCAGCTTCTCGGACGGACACCGGCTAAACTTCAGCGTTTAGTTACAGTACAATTTTAATGAAATTAAATTTATTGACGAAGGAGCAGAGAGTTCTGGTTTCAGCTGCTCTGAAAAGTGGATTTGAGCCCATATTGCTGCAGCACATTACATCACTATAAACTTACAGTGTTAAGAATTTCCCAGTAAAATAACAGTAAAGAACTGATGGCAGCAGGGTTGCCTTTAAGTTACTGTAAAATTAACATTATTATACTTGTACTGCTAATGAAAAATACAGTTTGAACTGTAACTGTGAACTGTTTTTATTAATTTCACAGTATTTTACAGTTAATTTACTATTTAAAGATACATTATATAGCTGTTTTTCACCTTTCTTTTTACATTAAAAAAAGAACATGTTAGTCAACACCAGCACTTTACAGAAGCATTATATTTTAGCTGCAGTAGAAAATGATGCACATGCATTAAAACCATCTAGAAATTTAAAACACAGATGCAGAAATTAAGACAGCAATGAGTGCAGAGAGACAACTACAGCATGCACATTACAATCTGCTCCTTAAATACTCTTAATTCAATTCCCTGCACAGACAACCACAGCTGCACTGTTAAGTATTTCCCAGTAAAATAACCGTAAACAACTGGCAGCAGGGTTGCCTTTATGTTACTGTAAAATTAACATTATTATACTGTCGCTGAAATTTACAGCTTTGTGCTGTTAATGAAAAATATATTTTTTTTTAATTAATTTCACAGTATTTTACAGTTAATTTACTGTTTAAAGATACATTATATAGCTGTTTTTTCACCTTTCTTTTACATTATCTTACTGATTTGTTTTCATGCACTATTAAGGTTGTATTTTTTACATACATTTTAATAAACATTATTTTTTGCCTAGTATTTTACAGTTAATTTACTATTTAAAGATACATTATATAGCTGTTTTCCACCTTTCTTTTACATTATCTTACTGATTTGTTTTAATGCACTATTTATTTTTTACATATATTTTAATAAAGATTATTTTTTGCCTAGATGAATAGACTTAGCAGGTTACAGACATAGGAATAGTCACACTAAATACAATTAAAGGCACTTGTCAGGAAAAAAGCTATAAGAAATTACAGTTTTCTAATCTAATCTGATTAGATTTTGAATGTACAGCCTGCAGGAAATCATAATAAACTATTGGAATTAATATGGCTAATAAATAAATCAAATTAATGATTCTTTTAATCAAAAATGTGTGCAGGAATTAAAACAAAGCCTCCATGCATTTCACATCATCATTGACAGATAACAGGTATAACATATGTGCATAATGGACTAATTATATAAGCAGGTGAGGAGAATGTTGCTTATAAATCAATAATTTCAAGTGCAAGTATCCTGTTTTACATTTAAAGTAGTTTTTTTGCTGTGATTGGTGGTTGTTTTAATCCTCATTCACCACTCCATAGAGTATCGCTGGACTTGTGCATGTTTAGCATAAACACCACATACACTAATACACTGGAAAAAATGCTAAATAGGCTGGATGAAAAACTGAGAATTGGGCTGCTGGGCCACTTTGATTAAAAAGCAAACTCATCTCCCCACAAGTCCCTTTCAGATGCAACAAACTGACAGAAACAAACTGACAGAGAAACCAATAATTGGTGTGTGTGGAGGCTGGATGTGTGTGTGTGTGTGTGTGGATGGTTGGGGCTTGTGTTTGGGGATTCGCTCCTTGTGGACTGAGCTGCTTTATTTCTCTGCCCTATATATCTGTCCGCCTTCACTCTCTCTCTCTTTCCCCTCTCAGCTCTGGAGGCTGCTGCTGCTGCTGCTGCTGCTGCTGCTGCTGCTGAAGGGATGTATGAAGCGCTACTTTCTTGTCTAGGTGATGAATAATGCAGGGCTCGGAGGCCAGCAAGTTTCCAGTTAAATACCAATTTGCTTAACCAGTGTTTCCAGCCTCTGCCAGCTCCACTCAGTATAGCAGGGAGCCGCACCGGCCTTTGGTAATTACAGAAAAGATCTATATCTGGAGGAGTGGAAGGAGTCTCTCTCTGCTTCCCTGCATGTGGTCAGCGAAGGGTCGCTCCATGTAGAAAGTCACATCGCCTCATTTGATTTATGAAGCTTGAATTTAAAGAGGAACAAATCAAGTAGCAGGTGTAAAAAATAAATCTAAAGCAGTGTTGCAGAAGGGTTTTATTAAAGATATGAAAATGATACACAATGAAACGCCCTTTTGGATCAGTAAAATGTGAACAGCGCAGCTTTTGTGGCTTTATATGGACTGTTTTAAGATCATTTCAGTAACTCTATAAGTGAAATAACATGATATTACTCACTGGAATAATGAAGATTTAAGTCTAAACTTGTGTGAAAAGTCTGTAAAAGTTGGCATTGCATTGCAGCCGTAAAACCCTACACAGCCTTGGCGAACGTACACAGGTGTTCTCACTTAATGTGTCTGATTAGTCCTCTTCTCTGGACTGCACTATGAGCATGTACACACTGAGCTTGATTGACAGCCTGTTGGTTTTGTTGCACCTATTAGGGCGGAACAACTTTATCATTCTTATTGGTACATATAGTTTGATGGCCCCGACAAGATTTGACTTGCAACCTGCAACTTGTGGAGTCTGATGCGTTGCTGTTGCACCATGAGGTCATATGAGATATCCACATAATTGCCAGCATGGCTCCACCTGTCTTCAACCTGAGCAGAGACCTAATCAGCCAACAGAAGTGAAAACACCTGTACGTGTGTTTCATGTCATGATTGTGCCAATTAAACACGGTCAGCCGGACTGTGACGTCTTCTTCCTTGAATTTTCTGTCGATGACGTTTGAATTTGTTTCTTTTTTTATGTATTTATTCAACCACTAGAATGATGGTTGTTGCTACTAATGCTCACTGAGTTCTATCTTTTCCTTTTTCTGCCATGCAACCTCTTGTGGTTGTGAGAATAATGACTGTCCTCTCTCTCTCAGAAGCAAAGCAGGAAATAGAGTGACGTTGTTTTAATGCCAAAATTTACACTTTTATATATTCACGTTACAATCAGCTGATCATTTGTGTCCCATGTTCACGACGTTCAGTTTCATTTTCACTATACAAACGTAGTAGTTTTAAGCCCAGCATGTTGTTTTTTCATAAACCTAACTGACGCAAAGTAACTATAGTGGTTGTGATGCCAAAAATAAACTGACGCCAAGTTGCGTTGACAAAGCGGCGGAAAGTGACAAGCTGGGATGAGCACATGTTGCTCACTCCCAGGGCATCAAATACCGACTTGGCCCTCTGCATCTTGATACCGAGGCACCGAGGCACCCTATAACGTGTGTATGAGACTCACCAAGTCAGGACTTTCACTCAGGGGACCAGCATGTGTGTCCTCTGTGAAACAAAAAGGAGTGATTTTTACTGACAACGTTATGCCACGTGACACTATACGTCACTGAATCACAAGACGTCACGTCCGTAGCTTAAGTTACGTAACAGACATACTTATTTTATGCAAACCGTGATGTTTTTTCTGACCATAACCCAGTAGTTTTGTTGCAAACCTTCTGTGTCAAGATACTTCGCAAAAGGGGCTTCATGCCCAAGCAGTAAAGTATGACGAGTCGGGATGAGATGTGGGTTTGGTCAAGCTACCTGTGAAAGTCTCTGTTTGAAGATGCAATGTTGATTTTTTGTTATTTTACATGTAACTGTGACAGGTTTCTCTTGCAAAAGATATGTCAAAATCGCTGAGAAGACCTGACTACATACAACTTAACTATGTGAACATAGAGGCCTCCTCTTTCCATGTGATCTCCTCTCATGCGGCTCCACATGTGGATCAAACAGATGCCATTACAGGGAGCACAGTGAGGTCAGCTCCCCCACAGCTCCCGGTTCACAAACAAGCAGCAGGACTCTGAGTGTCAGGTCGTACGTCAAGCGGAGTCCCTGCTGAGTCCCGAGCAGCTCTGCTTCCTTCCGGCTGAGGATTAGAGCTGGAACAGGGCTCCGTACCGTACCGTGCATAATGACCGCCTGCGTCCCCGGGTCGTCCAGTCAACCCCCCCTCCCCTCTCTGTAATCAGCTCACCGAGGCGGGATGCAGAACAGAATCAGTCCTCCTCCCCACCAACCCCGAAAAAGTAAACACTGCCTCTCCGTTCCCTCGCCAATTGTTATTCATAGAACGGATAAATATTTAATTCCATCTAAGGATACCTTTTGTTAACAGAATTACCGTACAAGCCTTGCAGCCTATAAATCCCTCAATGAATTTAAATTCTGTTCCTTCTCCATTCGTGTGCTGGTTCAGTCCTCGTGCTGGTGGACGTGTGTGTTAGGAATGAGGAAGGGAAGGAAGAAGACGAGTCGAGTGAGAAGAGGAAAAGGAGGTGGAGAGGAGGAGAAAAAAGATAGAGAGCAAGGGGTGAAAAGTGTGAAATGGAGGGAGAAGGGAGGTGATGATCAGGTAGAGGAGGCAGGAGGAGGACAAAGATGAGATTGAGAAGGAGGAGAAGGACATGGGGGTGGAGGAACATAGGAAGATGGAAAGGTGGAAGACTTGCAGGAGGAGTTTAACAACATGTATGAAGAAGACGAACAGGAAGAGGGGGATGACGTGTGAAAAGAGGAAAGGAAGGTTTTTTGTGCGTTCCACGAATGTCCGCCACAGGAAAAGATTGACTTGGTTAGGTTTAGGAAAAGATCTTGGTTAAATTACGCCACGCCAGAAGTGATTACGTTGCACTGAAAGTGCCGTTACTGAAGTCCAGAAGTTATGTGACAAATGAATCAACGTTGACTTCACACGGGACATGAACAGCGGTCTCATGGATGAAAGTCTGGGGTTTTTCGATCCACCCAATCACCCCTACTTCTTCCCTATACGGGGTTTGTCGCTCTTTATTCTTCCTGGTTCCCGATTACGTGGATAACATATTGATAGAATATTACATGTGATTTTGTGGGACATATACAAATTACAGTGCGTTACTTTTTGTAGGTATAGCTAAGAACTGTGTATGAGAACAGCCTGCACAGGTAGAATGTGAAATAGTTTCAGGAGTTTGACAAGGAGGAAAGAAAAGAGGTGAAAACAATGGACAAAAAGAGGCAGAAGAAAAGGAGGTGGAGGAGGGATGAGGTGGTGAAGGAGGAGAGGGTGCAGAGGGAAGAGGTTCGAGACGGGGAAACAAAATGGAAAAGAGGATGAAGTGGGTTGGTGGTGAAGGAGAAGGAGATGCAGTAGGAGGAGGGTAAAGAAAGGCGCAGGGAGAAAGAGGAGGAGAAGGAGGTGGAGAAGTAGGAGGACACAGCAGAGGAAAGGAAGGAGAGGAGATTGATCTGGAGCATGTACATCCAGACTGCTTTGCTCCTTTGTCTTCCTTTTGAGGCATAAATAATGGATTGATGAGTTCAGATGAGAACATTAACACTGGGGATGATGTTAATGAGCACACTGACTGGGAACGATCTGACGGACTAATCATCCAATTGAATCACACAAAACAAAAAGATGTGGAAAGCTATTGATTCCAAATAAAGTCAGCGGCTTTGACTGCTGAAGAAGGAGTCAATAATTTCCCTCCCGTTTCTACCCCGACTTTCATTCCAATCGAGGCATTTGTTTGGTCAGCCGCTGGAGATTAAGACCTGTTGAAGCCACTGTTGGAGAGAGCCCGAAGACTGTTGGCTCGCCATTAAAGTTTAATCAGCCTCGCTTGGTGTTAATAATATTCTTTCCCCCCTCTTTTTTTAATGAAATTCTTTTTCTTTTTTTTTATAATTCCCCTAAGCAGGACTGAACGGATGGTGGGGAAGAGGGTTCGCGTTTCTCATGGAGCAAAAAGGTTTCAATTGGGGCACTTTGATAGCTCTTAATAATATCCCCATGGTTGATGGATGAAATCAAATAGAATGATGAGTCTTTGATTTATGTCCTGAACATCAAACCCGTGCGTGTATAACGGAGCTGAAGGAGTCCGTTTGACTCGTTCCTTTGGTAAAAAATAATATCCTTCGCCCGATCCAGGAGCTTTTGAATTAGCATGATCACAAAGATTTCATCCAGCTCCACATGTGGTGCAGCTGGCATGGATGAGGGTTTTGAAGAGTCCGATATACTGATTATGATCACATGAGATAACCTGAAATCTTTTTACATTCACTGCATTTGCCAGATGATTTTAAAGGATACTTCCAGTTCATTACAACTTTGGTTTATTGCAACAATTACTCTTATTAATGTTGCTTTGGTCTTCATTTTTATTGGTTACGGTCGTGAACACACCAAAGTAATTGTCGAGATATGTCAGCCATGTCTCCTAAAAATTATGTTCCCATTAATGAAACTGCAATGTCTCGAGGGAAACATATTTCCTCGTGGATTACGTTTGTTTTTGACGTACCACAAATTTTGTTTGTAATGATAGTCCATGTAAGGAAGAGGTCGGGGCGGTGGATGGGTCAAACAAACACAGGACTTTCACCTAGGAGGCCTGAGTCCTGTTTTTTTGTTTTCCTTCAAATTACAACGTTAACCACGTGTTTAAAACTGTGACCGTAATCTGTGAGAAATTTTGTTTCCCTAGAAGCATAAGTGAGAATGCAGTTTAGTTGTAAGGGAACATCATTTTGTAGGAGACAGGGTTGGATCTGTGAACACAGTGGCTTTGCAACAGTGACATCCGACAGGGCAAATGACACGAGCAGTCCAGACAATCAGTCAGATTAATAGCAAACCTGGTCCCACTGGAAGCCGTATAAATACCATACAATTACACGGACATTAATTTGTATGCCATGCAAACCAAGAAAAAAGAAAGTTAGGGTAAGGGAAAATGTCATGCTTGGGCTTAAAATAAGTACGTAATCACTAACTCTGAGCGTAGCATTTATATATGGATGGGTTTCATAGCAGTCAGTACAGACCACATGGCGTACAAATGACATGCGGAAATCAAGAAAGTTATTGCACGCTAAATGCCTTGCACATTATCGTGGCATTTATACGCCTTTTCGTATGAATGTGTTGACAATAGTCAAAAATACTGTAAGTCACAGTTAAACTGACAGTTTGAGTTATTTACCATCTGCCTTTGTTTCTTGCCCTGTTGGCCTCCTTTTTAACGTTGTCGCCATGTTCCCACATCTCATCAATTAACTAAGTGTGTATAATCATAACAAATCAAATTTACGGCTATGACTTTATTTTCAGGAATATATTTGACTTGATATTTGAGTGTACTTTTTCCAATGACAATCATGGATGAGCTGCCATTTGAAGATTCTGTATAGGACAGCCACTGTACACTGACAGGCAGGGAAGAAACATTAAGTATGTAAGGTATGTATATTATGGTGTATTTAATATTAATAGCTTTTATTAGCTTTATACATGCTAGCATATTCATGATGGTCATCTAATGGAGTGGAGTGGGAGCCTCTCACTGCAAAAAATGTATACGTTAAAGAGCAATTTCAGCTTGAGTGGAGTTTCTGCTCATTTCAGAGCAGATGCTTTTTTCCACTTTATAACACATTCAGCTCCCAAGTTATATCAAAGATGCAATTTATTTAATATTTTCTTAAAATTAAAAGTCTAAATTACTTCACATGTACATTTTTTGCAGTGTTGTAGGGGATTTAGAAGTTTGCTAACAGCTAAACGATCTTCCTTTAACTCTTTTTATCCAGTGAACATTTGCTGACCATGCATTCTTGCATCAACATTTGTAGAAATATCCTGCTTCTGTGTTGCAGTGCAACAGTGTTTTTATACTGTAGGCTTCTCAAAAGGCATTACGAGTCATAATGTTAAAATGATAATCCTCGATAATGGTGATAAGCAAGAAAAAATACATTGTTTTCTTAAAGTTAAGTGTTCGCAGGTTGAATTTTTCACATATTCTGCATTTTATTTTCCTTTCACACACTTGTTATCATGTTACTTTTTCCAAAAAACACCCAATGTGTCACTTTCTGTGGAGAAGAAGTGTGTTCCTGTGAACAATAAATGTAATGTCTAAGCATTTCTTTCCTAAAAACTTGGTGGATGCATAATACATCACTTTAGCCATCAAGAATCGATGCATGTAATTGTTGATTTTACTCTCCATAAACTGTAATGATTTTATTCTGGCTATTTAAAGAGAGAAGTAACTGCAGTGTGAGTCTATAAGAAAAGTTATTCTCTCCCCATATTTGTAGTTACTCTTAGTGGTATGAAAACTCTATATGGAGAAGTAAGTGATACAATTTTACATTCTGCAAAATCACTGAAACAGTAAAATATGACAATAGAATAGAAATTATTTAGTTTTCTTTCGTACGTCACTTTTTAGTCGGACGTTTCATTGGCGTCCGGTAGTCACTTTCAGTCCAAAATGGCGGAAGCGTAGCTTTGCTGCTTGGCGCTGATGTTGCAATGGAATGAACAATTGTCTTTCACTTCTTGGCAATATACAGTACGTTCTCTGATACTACAAACAGAAACCAGAACACTTCTGATACCAAAATCTGGTCCCGTTGCCTACTAACATGTGAATGCAGAATCTGTTTTATAGAGATTAGGTTTAGGCAACAAAACTACTTGGTTAGGTTTAGTAAAAGATTATGATTTGGGTTAAAATAAGTAATTACTTTTGGTTACACACGAGACATGAGTCCCTGTGTTTGACCCAACCATTCACCCCGACCTCCTCCCTATGCTGACTTTGATTAAACATATTTATGATACGTCAAAAACAAACGTAATCCAGGAGAATATACATTTCCTCCGAAACGTAATTGACAATGCTGATTTGTTGTATGGGAATTTTTTGGAGACCAGGCTGCAAAAACAGCCAACAGACGAGGTTAGTGACTAGCTGGTGAAGAAAGTGAAACATCTCACTGCTAAAGAGCCAGATATTATTTTTCATGAGTTGGTGGAGACCAAACTTGAGCTAAAAGGAGAGTTATTTTTGGACTTAACTGATGTTGCTCCGTGTGGATGTGTTTATTAGCAATTGTTTGCTATCAGCATGTTAGTAACAACTTCATAAGGCAAGATAATAAAGTGGTATCAGGATCTATGCATGTTTTTTTCTATCATAACACTACTCACTACGACTAATTACAGCTTCCAGGAATAGATTATGGTAGCTCCTTGTAGGTTTGGGCGAGGCTCGAAGGTGTAGACGGCTGAGGTAAGTGTGGGTGTGTGAGTTGTTGCTGGTGATGGCGGATGGGTGGTGAGAGTGATGGAGGAGCCACTCTCGCTGCTGTATAGAGTCAGAGTGGGGCGAATGTCCTCTCTGATTAGCGGGGCCGTCTGTGAGTGCACTAATGCACCTCGCTATTAGCATGTTTCTCCTGGTTGCCACGGGCAGCGCCGCGCCGCCTCCCCGTTTGACATGTCAGAACGCATATCAGTCACAGCACGCCGTGGCCCGTGGGCCTCACATTACTGAGAGAGGGAGAGGGAGCGGTAAGTGTGTCAGGGAGTGTGTTCTTGTCCTTGGTTGAGTTTTATCTCTTTGGAATGAGGATGGTTTTATGGAGCGAGGCGGTTTCAGCAGGTTGTCACTTCTTCCAGGGGTAAGTTTAGGGTTAGGGCCTGGGCTTACAGGCTATGACGACAAGTAGGATGGTTTGAAGACTGTGTGGTTTGTGAGGAATATGGATGAAGAGGGGATGCATGAGGGATGGAAGAGGAGCAAGAGGGAGAGAAACAAAAGAAAAAAACTATTAGAAAAAGTTCCTTTGTTGTATTAGTCCAGTTCTTAAAGAGCAACTCCTGAGATTGACTTCCATAAAGTTTGGGGATTTACAAGTGGCTGAAAAAAAAGTCAATGTAGCAGAGGCCAAGATATTCCCTCTTTGTCCCTAATATGAATTGCAAAGATCCTACATTTCATATACTGCACAGACCATGTATCAAATTCACTCACTGTTTTCAAAAAGTTTCCTATTATAAATTTGTGGTCTCCAAGCTGACATAACCATACACCATTGCATTGCTGTCCAATTCTTCTTATGCTCTTTTGCTAATCCCTGGGATTCTCCTAATAGCAGCTACATCCAACCATAGAAGCATAAGCGAAAAAAGCAACCTCAGGAGGGAGCGTTTCTGCTCAGTGTGCACAAATGCGGTCCTGCAAGCATGTGGCTTTGATGAGCGCAAGCTCAACCTTCCGTACACGCTCGCAACTGCTCAACGTATTCTCATACAACGGTCCGTATGATATCTTACAAAAAGTTATTCTTCATTTTTGGTGCGTTTTCCAACAAAATGTCCAGCGTCAATTTCCGCTCCAGTCTTTTCAAAATAAACTTCCGTCTTCCGTCTTAGGCAACAAAACTAGTTAGTTAGGTTTAGGAAAGGATTGTAGTTAAGTTACGCCATGCCACACCAGACTTCTGGTTTCACACGGGACATGAACACAGGTCTCCTGGGAGAAAGGTATTTTTAGACCCACTCATCCACCCCGACCTCCTCCCTACGTTCATCGCTATTAATACATCCTGGTTCATGGATTACATACAAATTGATTTTGTGGGATTCATACAAATTACAGTGCATTACTTTTTTCGAAGGTGTAGCTATGAGCGGTGTATGAGAACTTCTCAACACTTGCTCACTAGTCAAATTGACTTTTTGAGACTGTAGAGGCCTGTTCCGTCGTGTTTCACATAAAGCGTGTCTGTTAAAACTTGCACCAGGCTTTTTAGCCTTGGTCCATGCTAGAACATAACAGAACATTATATATGTACAAAGTAGTCAGAAAAAGTTGTAAGTAATAAGTTTTAATGCATCTTAGTGTAGATACAAATTAAGAGTAGTTGGGAAAAACCACAACAAAGTGACAGTTTACAGAAAAGAGAGAGAGAGAGAAACAGAGACCTCAACAGCAGTAAAGTTGGCCGGCTTGTGGAGTTTGATCAATCATGAATAGATAGTCAGAGGCAGGGAGGGAGGGAGGGAGAGAGAGAAGACGGGGTAGGTGAATGAAGAAGAAGCCTGGAGGAGAGAGGGAGCCCTTCGCCAGTCCGAGCAGCGATCTGTCTGCCTAAAGAGCTTTGTTACCATATTAACTGACGTCTCCAGATGGCCTTGTCGAAAACAACAGAGCGGAGCATGGGAGGATTGATGGAGAGAAAAGAGAGAGAGAGAGAGAGAGAGAGAGAGAGAGAAAGGCCCGAGTGGAGAGGAGTGCAGCGGAAAGCATGAAAGGCCTCAGAGAACGAGAGCAGGGCCGAGGAGGCAGGGAGGCAGGCGTTCAGCGAGATGGGGAAACAGAAGAGAATAAAAATCCCCTTAACTTTTCTCAACAACAGCTCCAAAACCCTCGACCCACCACTCCCCTCCTTCCTTCTTGTACTCCCACCTCCTATTATTTTTCTCCCATGTTACTTTCTTCTGAAAACCGCCCCGAGGCTAGGCGCTCTCATGGGTGGCTCACCCCCAAGCACAGCCCTTGTTCCTCGCACGCTTGTAATAATTTGAGCCCGCTGAAAGAGCCGAGGCTTTTAGAGGGATCAACCCGCACACCGCCTCCTCCTCGTCCTCCTCCTCCTCCTCTCACCCCGTCTGCATCCCAGGCATCACGCCTTCTCCCACGCCGCCGCTGCTCCACGTGCCGTCTCTCCTCTCGCCCTTCCTCAGCATCCCTGGTCCAAACTGCCCCCCCTGGTTCCTCCCTGCTGACCTGCCCTCCATCCTCTCTTCCCACAGCTCCCATTCAGAAATGCAGCAGCAGCCACCTGGCGTGCATCACTCCTGAGGATCTCATAGAAAACATAAGAGACAAGACAAAGAGAATGAGAGAATTGTTTGTGCTGTTCTGGCCCACAAAGAGGAATGTGGCGAGGAGCACTGTTGTGGAAGAAGAAGAAGAAAAAGAGAGAGAGAGAGAGAGAGAGAGGCTTAGCAGAAACAGCGAACAGCCACTCTGCTGTGGGTTCATGTATTTTGTACGGCCGCTCGACTCCACCGTCTCCACCGTCCAATTTACAGCTGCCATCTTCCATATGCGGTTTCATGCCTCTCTCCGCTCACAGCCAGCCTCGTCTCCTGACAGTTTTACTATTTAATCTCTTACAATCAGCCCTGATCTACTACAACAGTATGAACAGTTAGCACTCGGCTGGAATGAAACTACTTCTTCTACTCAAACACTGTGAAGAGAACATTTTCTGATTAAAAATGCACCTATGGAGATACTTCTGATACGTTCGCACTTATTTCTTGTAATTTAGCCGAAGCTTATTTTACTGCAACACTCATTTTAAGGTGTAAATATGTTTTGTGGTACAGTATGTACTCAATTTGGCCGCCAGATTGTGTAATTGTTTTCCACTTTTGCACTCTGTAGCTGCTAAATTTCGGCTTAATGTCAAAAAAAGATGTATCCTCATTACCCTCATCATAATTTCCAGCATTATTGAACCCTTAGTCATTTTAAACAAGTGAACAAGTACAAAAACAGAATAGGATGTGGCTAATGGGTTTCCAGAAGTAAAAGTGGGAGACTGACTTGGATAGGGATGAAACAAATAAATGAACAATTGAATATAAGACAAGTATAACAAACAAGACTGTCTAAGTCTGAGCTTCAAATTCAGCATCCCTGTTGATTATGTTGTGGTGAAGATGGACATTAAGCTTTGCAGAACGAGCGCGAGCGCGAATCAAATTGATTTTAATGCTTATTTTTATGCTTGCACGGCTGAATAGGACCCAAGTACAGTGAACACACCACACACATCATCTCTGACTGGTTCAGAAAGAAAAGGAAATCACCAGCTGAACTTGCCACAGATGTGAGGTGGGCAACTAAATGGAATCACTCCCCTAAGCAAGGAGGCAGGACCGACGTTCGCTGTCACAAACAAGGCCGCATGCCTGTGACAAGAGAGGGTGATGCACACAACCAAGCCAATTAAGAAATGATTTATCAATTTGAAGAAAACATAAGAGGACAACTTAACAGTGCCATGTTGAATCAGTAATTTCAGCAGTGTAAGGGAGTGCATGAGTGGAAAAGTGTGTAAGTGCAATGTTGTAAAGTGCAGCATCACAAACCATAATGTTAACAAAATGTTAACCAGCAACTGACGGTGTTCTTAAAGGAGCACTGGCACATAGGGCCCAGGTGTTTCCAGTGTTGCTGATGAGCCCAGGTGTTGCCATTTCACTGACGACCCTCTGCCATGCCCATCTGCAAGACCAGCAGTCACACACGCCAAGTAACAGGCATCAGTTCCTGCAGCAGGCGAATGTTGGTAAAAACCTGGGTGAGCTCTCAAATTGGCACCTTTGGCAGCGGTTATAGATGTTTCTAAATGGCTGACAAGCTGTTGCACTGAAACATGTTTGCTACTTTGACAGATGCATGAAAAGACATTTTTCATTTCAGCCCTATATAGCATATGAATGACATGATAATTCAGGCATTTAGTGTGCAATAAGAAACGCCGTTCCTGCTTTTGGCGTGTCATTTGTACGCCATGTAGTCTGTACTGACTGCAATTTAAACACATCCACATAAATATGTAACGTAGTGATGTAGAATAAAAAGGAAGAAAGACAGGAGGGGTGGCGGATATGTCCAACAAACACAGGACTTCAACCAGGAGACCGCTGTTCATGTCCCAAAGAACTGAGTTATTTTGAAGTTACATTTTTTTGTTTTCCGTACTGATGTCACATTGTTAAAATATGTATTTTCAAACCAAAGACAAATGTCTGCCTTTTGTATGCAAATAGTAGACAAAGTATTTTCTATTCTACTCAAACTGCGGCCATAAAAATGACACGCAGAAAGGCTAAAATGCGTCCTCATGACACGTGGAATGTCTTTGTAATGTGCTATTTATTTGCCTTCTCGTGAGATCAGGTTGTTTATTTTGCTTGATCACAGTTGTCAAAAACTGCATGTTTGCAACCTGCTCTTTGACTTTTTAAACTAAGCGGGAAATTTCAAGATTTTCATCTAACAGGGATCCCAATATGACAGCATTTTCTTTATGCTATTGAAAGCTGAATCTCTAGAGGTAGATGACGCTCTCTGCTCAGCCTTGATGGCTATCACACACTATTTATTCCGAGCATACTGATGCTGCTGGAAACAACACACACCTCCTGTGTGACTCTTCTCTTCTTTGGAAAAAAGACCCACTTTGTACAATTTTATTATGCAAATACTGTTTATTTGAATGAAAATGTACTTTTCTGAAGGAGAAGGTGAAAATGTGAGGAGGAGGAGGAGGAGGAGAAGGAGGAGGTTGATCCTGGACCTGAGTGGGGACGTCTCCTCTGTGTAAAGAAAGACACAACAGGAGCTTTAATGGACAGATCACCCAACATCAGTCAGCCGCAGTGCACTGAGGAATGGGAGTGTGTATGTCATACACACCTGTATTGATCTGAACTCAGGGGTTGCGATGCACACAGAGAAAAACACAGACCACCCCCCCCCGAACAGACACACACCTGCATTTACACACCGGTGGCAGCGGGGCAGGTACAGTGTGCTCCTCTGTCCTGCCATCCTCCGCTGGCAGATCTTTTATTTAGCCGCTGCAGCGAGCGGCTCCTCCTCATGAATTATGCAGCCGCGGGCCCCTGTAACAAGCTCCAGGCCGACTCTACACCTTGTGTGTGGCTTAAAATATAGATAAAAGCTGAACAGCCAGCTACAAACATAGTCTTTTTTTTTTCAAGACAGAAGCAGGCTGGTGAGGAGAGAGTCCACAGCAATTAGGCGAGGCTGCGGTGCTGCAGAGCCGGCCGGTCGGCTGGTATCCGCAGAGTAAAGTCCAGCTGTTGTCTGTATGGAGAGAATAGAAAAGAGCACAGCAAAGCCAAATACTGAACAGAGTTGAACTTGTTAAAGCACAACAGAGCCGAGCAGCGCAGAAGCGATTCACACCAAAGCAGCAACAACAACAACAACAACAGTTTCATCCGTGTTATTAGCTAAAGATGAAGCGCTGACATCTTTGTGCTTGTTTCTGCTCTTTGAGGTGAAGGGAGCTCTTTGTGTTGGCGAGATGAGCTTGAAGTCAACTCCCTCTGCTCATTTCATAACAAAGCTTATGCAACCTCCAAGAAGAGAACAGCGTGTGCAGCAGCTGCTGTTATTTTCAGCCAAAGGGTGAAAGAATACGCTTGGTTAATTTGATAAAAACTTATTGAACAACATTCTTTACCATTCAATTTTGATGGTTCACTAATGTATGCACTAATATCTGGTTCCTTGGCTGTTCCCAGATGACATCATCTGGAGCCAGAGTCTGCGCCGTAGTGATCGGGCTGTGGAGCCGCGGTATCGAGGTCAACCGCCCGAACCAATCGCGAGCCGAGCACAGCTGCAGCTTGTTAGCGAAAGAGAATCAGAGCTGCCAATCACGATGTCACAACACCTTTTTATGGCATCTGCTAACAAGGAAGGGGCGGGATTTGTGACCTATACTGCAGCCAGCCACCAGGGGGCGATCAAGATGTTTTGGCTTCACTTTTCACTTCATATCGTCCGTCTTTACAGTCTATGGACGGGACGCAAACTGAAAGTATGTGCTGCTACACGCCCATCCACAACTGTAACCTCCATCTCCTTATGTTATGCTTTGCTACATAAAGGACACACAACTTCCAACATCGGCACTAGACGTTAATAATGAGTTGCTGAATCAATGTGAACATGCAGAGATGACACCGAGGGGAACAAAACATGGACACTGGGTTAATGAGTTCATGTGAGCCTGTAATGATGAGCCCTATAACAAGCCTGGTATTCTCAGATGCCTATACATAGCTAACATGTAGGATGATTGATGAATGAATAGAGCTTGTTCATCATTCACCCATATAATCCTTGTAATCAGCATCTTAATTATTTAAAGTAAAACACATCTTAACATGTGAAACATAACTGTATTAGTTCCACTGTGTGCTTGTGAATTGTTCAGAAAGCTCATATAATCTTTTCATATACTGTTTGGAATGGTCTCATGATTCTCTGAGCAGGAAGATATGTGAATGTCACCGTGAATTCAACAGTGAGTATGATATCATACAACAGAGAGTTATCTATTCATGGCTCCATTAATGAATCATAGCCTCCCCAGACTTTATACTCCAGACATGCCCTCTTTGAATATGTCATAAGCTCTTATTCTTTTTTAATGGGCCGGCGAATCACGGCCAAAAACAAATATATAAACTCATGCAAACATTACAGCGGCGGGGAGGGGAGGGGCCTACAGAGGATGTACGCGGGTTGGTCCGGTAAATGCATGCAGGAAGCAGGAGTTGTGGTTGTACAGTGAGTTTACTGAGGGGAGCAAACGGTGCAAAATACCCCGTCTTTCTCTCCAACTTACATTATTTATACGATATACCCAGAAGGCTCTTTAAGCAAGTCAGAGCCTCTGTTTGCATCACTTCGCCAGGCTGCACCTTGGGAAACATCACTGCATAGATGCACTGAAGTGTCTCACCACAGACCAAATTTAGGTAAAGGTCAGAGTTCAAAATTATTTTTGCAGCACAGACACGGAAGCTGGTAAGAGTCCACCCTCCAGGTTTCTCAGATAACTTGTTTTCCAGCAGTGCTTACAACTTTAAACAGCTTTAATGTATCCAGCTTCACCTTGCAAAGCTTGACCTGTGTTTCTGCTCGCGGCTGGACAGTGTTGTTTTGCAGCATCGCAGTTAGCCAAACATGACACACCTTGCAAAAAACTGCTTAGTTAGGTTTAACAAAATATGGTGGTTTGGGTTAAACTACGGAAAAGGCGTTACTTAAGTATGGAAGTTACGTGACAAATAAATCAGCGTTGACTTCTGGTTTCACACGGGACACCAACAGCGGTCTCCTGGGTTAAAGTCTGGTGCGTTTTGACCCGCCCATCCACCCCGACATCCTCCCTATGCAGCATTTGTCGCTATTTATACTTCCTGGTTCACGACTATGTGCATTACATATGAATTGGTTTTGTGGGATATATAGGAATTACAGTGCATTACTTTTCGTAGGTATAGCTACGAACGGTGTATGAGAACAGCCTGCACACCTGCAAGCGCGTTTGAGCTCAAGGCAATTTATAAAGAGGAGATTTTTTGCAAACTGAGGTCACATAGTGCCTAACAGGAAAAGGAAAAGGTAAAAATGACCTCAGCATGCAACATAACATGTCCCAGAAACACATTTTCGAAAATGGAGACAGAGAAGACAAAATGTAGAAAACAAGAAAAGTGCACAAACCATAAAATTGTAAAAGCAAGAAAATAAAACATGAGTTTTAAGATGCTTTTAAATATCTGCACTGATTCGGCTTCTCTGAGACTTTTCAGCAAGTTGATCCAAAGTCAAAGAGCAAACAGCAAAACCACGATCAGGCACATCATTGCATCCAGTCCCATTCACCCATCCAGACTAAAAAGATAAACATGAGCAATGGGTTCATTGTACGCTGCCAGAACAGTTTATAGGTCACACCGTGTTATTTTCCTCCCTGTATCCGGACCGTGTGTTCATCCTCTCGTCTGGCGGCGGCGCTTCAGAGAGGCCGATCTTCCATTCACTGTGATCAGCTTTTAGCTCGGTAATCAACGCCTGGAGTCCGTTCACTGCTCGTCTACTTCACATGGATAAATAATGCACAGCTCAGCAATTAAAAACACACAGATCTGATGCTGTGTCACTAATTTATTGATTAACACTCAGCGCTTCAAGATGACAGGGTTAAATGTCAATCAGATGATCTGAGTCACACTTCAGTTGGAGTTATTCATTCCTCCGGCCGGCGGAAAGAATACAATTTCCCCTCTGATGGCTCTATGTATTATTAACTGCTGTGCTAAGCTGTGTTGGGCCGGCTTTCTGGAGACGCTGAGGTCATTCACAATAAGCCAGAGCCTTGGAAGAGACTTTGAAGGGAACAAGTAAGCGCCGACTATTTGATCAACTCGTCTGTCGTCACCAGAACAAAGTCTCATGAGGACGACGGCTTCGCTGCCTGTTGTCTTCTTCTGATGGGTTGAAGTTGTTGATTCAGTCTGTCCTCTGATGTTTCAGCTAGACTTGTTTTAAGTCTAAGGTTAAAGGAGAAAGTTAAGGGGAAACAGGTAGAAAAATCAAAGACTTGAGATTCTTTTTTTAGACCGTCCCGTCACTGTATATGAATCTTTGTGTTTCAGACAAGCAGGAAAATCCTCTGTTTTATGTATTTACTTGCACATTTATGTTTGTCTAACAGTAAAAAAAATAAAAAGATGACAGACGGAAAACACCCTCCGCTGAGCCCAGATGTTGAGCTTCAACCGGAGGAACCTCGGGGACGCTGTCGTCCTAGCGTCCGTCGCTGTGTGACGGGGGGGAGGGAGGTGTGGGGGCCTGGATATGCAGCTCTCCCACTGGGCCCAGCAGACAGACCTGATCAGCAGGCAGCATCCAGTCAGCGAGGCCTGCTGGGACACCGGACCAAGACAGGCGTGTGGTGGTTTGGCACACATGGACGCCACATCTGTCCTCTCTTCTGCACCAAATGCCCTACCCCCTTCAAACACACACACACACACACACACTAACACACACACACACACACACACAGTTCTACTCAGCATCTTTCTTCTTTGTTGTGGCCTCTTCACCAGCACAGATGTTGCAGTCGTTGAGAAGCCAGTGAGGCTTTAACCTCTCTGTCAATCATCTCAACCCACATTCTGACACAACCACACACACTAGAGATGTAGTATGCAGTAAGTGCATTTACTCAGATACTACTGTTTGGTACTTTACTTCAGTATTTCTGTACTTTTAAATATTGTACATTTTAACCTGTTACATGTATTTGATGGAATTTAATTTAATAATAAAATGCGGAAGTATTTACATAGAAATTGTGAAATATTTACATGTCAAATTACTCATATTATCAGTATGTGCAGTGGAAAGCAATAAGTAGTCTACTTTAAGTATGTATTTGAAAGTACACAATCTTGAATGCAGTAGCTTCACTTGTAACGAATGAAGTTTATTTTCCTCTTAAGTGTACAGTTCAACAAAATGTTGTTTCTGCATTGCACGGACAACAGGACATAATATACCGATATGCAAACTAAAAACAGTATGATAAAGCAGCAATACATAGAAAGTAGGAATGTAAAAGTAAGACAACGTAAAAGGCCTTTACGCAGCGGGGGCGTGACGGGAAAATGTGAAGCGGTCGTCTGTGAATATTAGATGTCTTGTGAAATGTGAAAGGAAAGAACAGAAGGAGTGGATCTGGTCTGATCTGCCTTTGTCAAGGTTGAAAGGAGTAATAAAGTTTGCCGTCTTGGTTTTGACTTTTATAATCCTTATAAAAATAGACGCAACTCAACCCGTTCCACACAACATGATTGGCCTTTATGATGCCATTAGTCGCGGTGCGAAAGCTCAGAAAAGTTTCCGGTGTGTAAAGGCCTTAACTCCAAATTCGCACTAGGCAGCGGTATTCTATGGCCGCAGTTCGCCGCGAAAAGTTAAACTTTTACAGCTTTTACTTTTACTCAAACGGCCGCTGAGCTCGGGAGAGGCTGTCGCAGCTTTCCATAGTCACTGCAGGCTGCACTTCGCCGCTGCTCTGGTGTGAATTCGGCACCAGAGTGAGAGAGAGAGCCTGACTTAATCAAAAGTAGCCCAATTGGGCGGAAACTAGCCCAATCTGGCAACACTGCACAGGTAGGCAGACGATCATAGGTTGCCAGGTTCAGCAGTTAGACTATTGATTGGAGCGGTTGGTGGTTGATTCCTGATTCTTCCTGTCCACATGTTGAAGCGTCTTTGTGCAAGAATCTGAAACCCAAAAATTGCATCGTACATGTTTGGAAAGATTTTTAACTTTAGTGAGATAAGTACTTTGTCACCTCTGACACACACACACACACACACTGAGTATTTCTGCTACCTGCCTCCCTCTTCACATTCAACACACACCTCAAACACACACAGAACAATTTTCAATTTCCATATCTGATTCCTGACCTCTGATAATTGGCGAGCCGACTCGCTGATGGCTGCCTGAGCCGTGCGGCGCAGGCCTCCTGTCACCTGCAGCAACGCGGGTCCAGCGCTGAATTATTAATGGCTAATATCATTATGTAGGCACTGCTTGTCATAACAATCTAGCCTGGTGGAGGGAAACTCAATCCGCCGCCCCTGCCCCTGTGCAGACAATGCTTTTTAATTATTGATACGGACTAATTGACTACAGGATTCGCGGGGCACAGTTACTTTTGTTCCCTTCACAGCTCGCTCTGCTCCTTCAAGAAACAATGTTATTAGGAGGCCAGCCCTCCCCGATGCCCCCATGTCAGCAAATTAGCAGGGAGGACGACCCGGCTCGCCCCGCTCCTCTCACACCGCCTCATCTACCTTTTTTCCTTTTCACTCAGAATTTAAGATTCTCCTCTTCCTCCTCCTCTCCTCACCTCGACATCGGACACCGGTTAATTAAAACGGGACAAGACGGTAGACGGTAACTGGACGTGGCTGCACGTTGCTATTCACAGCACGTCTCTACGCCACCGCAGGTTTGTCTCAGCAAAGACTGGCTGCTAATGGACAGAGAGGACGGAGGTGAGAGGGATGGCTGAGGGTTAATAGAGTTTAATTAGGGTCGGTGTGACGGTCCGAGGCCGCGGTCTCTGAGGCCGCCCTCTCTGCTTTACTGTTGTTACCATTCATTAACATACTATTTTATATTAGCCTGTACATGGCATGAAGAACCATACTCTACTTGACCTCTCTGAATGTTGAAATCCATTGGTTATCATATGTTATCACCCTCTATGATGGAAAGTGGTAATTGAGATGATGTTCAAAATACGACGAAGATGGCAGAATGAATGTGAGATCCGCTTCTTGGCTATTTAACAAACCAATGTTATCAACAAGTCCTCCAGATTAAACAATAAAATGTGCTCTTTGAATGACAAATATAAGCGTTTTCTGATCAAACACCCCTGATCAGCAGGACATCATTCGTCAGTGCCTTTTAAAACCAATCAGTTTCATGATCTGACAACACTATAGTTAAGGTTTGGTTAGCCAACGTTGACTGTCAGTAGGAAACAGGAAAAAAACTGTTGTTGGTCGCTCTGTAACAGCCGTTCTTAAACTTGTCAAGCGAATTTTAAGCCAATGTTTGAAATGTTGCAAAAAAGAAATATGAATTAGGCACGTTTCTGTAGTTTCGTCATAAGTTTGGGCTAACAAACACAGGGCGTAGTGGTGACGTAGTTTAAAGAGCAAAAGAAACACAGCGGTGTTTTCCTTAACCTAACTAAATAGTTTTATTTTGAAAAGACTGGAGCAGAAATTGACACGTTTGTCACGTGTTGCTCGACATTCGTGGGAAAATGCACAAAAAGAAAAACGTTTTTGGAAGTCATGCTGAACCAAAAAACAGGAAGTAAAACTGTCTGACTTTAAAGACATATTTAACAAGCACTAGGGAGAACACTGGGCACATATCATGATGGACAAAGGTCAATAACCCAGTTAATTAGATGTGATTACATTTCCTTTGGGTCCAGTTGATGTGCTGGCTCTGGTCAGGTTGGATTGAACAGGTAAATGTCCATTTTAAAAACATAATCACAGGTCCTTTTCAGGTAAACACAAATCAGTCAGTTGCTTGTTTCTCTCAGCTGTCTGACTGCACGGTCAGGATGAATCTTTAATCTGAAGGCAAACCAGCGATGTGGAGTGATGGGAGAACACCAGGTTTCAAAGCACAACACACACACACACACGCTGATCATGATGTTTAGGGAGGCTGCTCAGGTGTGCAGTGTGAGGTCTGACGAGAAGAAAGGCTGTGTTGTATTGTGTGTGGAATATTTTATTTCTCATTGTAGGAAACCAAAAAGCCTTTGAAGTCCGGTGTGTGTGTACAGGAGTGTGTTATTATATATATATATATATATATATATATATATATATGTGTTGTATGGGATGTTTGTGAGCACAATAAATGTCCGTTGTTGTGTGATGCGTGTTGTGTGTGATAAATGCCTACCTGTGTGTGTTTGCATGTATTCTCTGGGGTTTACAGATCAACTTTCATTACAGATAGACAGTGAGCGCTGTGGTAATAACATCAGAGGTGTTTCGAGCCTTTTCACCCCGTTCTCACTCCCAACTCGTCAAGTACCGCCGTTTGTTGTTGATTTTTCTTCAGTCGACCTCTTCTACTTCAGTCAATGCTCTCCTACAAATGAAGGGGCCATACGCACACACTTTCTAACACAATAGTGTTCCATACGCAGAAATGTATGAAGCTGAGAGACATTGCAGGAGGCTGGTCATCCAGGATTACAACTTTGTGACCACCATTTAAACAGCAGAGATACAGTGTGGACGTGAAATCGAAGCAGCAGTAGTCTGTGGAGGAGACAAACTGTCTCCTTGCTTTGTGGTCCTCCGACACATTCTCATCCCAACTCGTCATATATCGACGCTTTGTCAGACCGCTCTGCGTCACTTTTCGGTTGCAGTAAAAACGTGCTTAATGTTATAAAGTAAACAAAAACACTTGCTTAGGATTAGGCAAAAAACACTATATTTAGGTTTAGGGAAAAAAAAACATAGTTGGGCTTAAAACTACCATGCTTGTAAAATGAAAATAAAACTTAAGACACGGGACATGAACAGCGGTCTCCTGGATGAAAGCCTTGTGTTTGTTGGACCCGTCCACCTCGCCTCCCACTGACCCGGTGTGTCTCTTTTCGCTCTTTAAACAACGTCACTGCAGTCACTCCCGGCGCACAGCGTCTGAGCGTGTGAAACCGAAAGTCAACGTTATTTATTTTAATTTACGTCCGTAATTTAAATAACATAACACCCATTCTAATTTTAAGCCAAACCATGATGTGTTTTACTCAACCGATCCAAGTAGTTGTGTTGCATTTTCATTTTGTTTTGTTTACAACATTAACCATGTGTTTAAAACTGCGATTGTAATCCAGTAGAAAATATGTTTCCCTCGAAAAGTAATTGAGAAAGCAGTTTAGTTGTATGGAAACATAATTTAGTAGAAGACAGGGTTGTTTGAAGAGTTCATGGAAAACACCCTCTGTCTCTTACCACCTTTCTTCTGATTGGCTATCACTGTTTGTCTCTTGAAGTTCACGGACTGTAAATCCAGCTTGTTGAGAGAAGGATGCACTTTTTACTTTTAGGACATGAAATAGATATAAAAATGTCTTTTGAAAGAGTCATGGACAGACACAAATAGTGAAGCCTTTTCTTTCCTCATTCTTTAAATGTGAGCTCATGCTGCATCTGTAGCAGCAGTCACATACGTTATGCTACTCATCTCCGTCTCGTCCACAGAACCAGAGACATGATGGAGTCGGTTTCATCCACAGAGGACGGACAGATTAAGCTGCCTCTCTCCTTCACTTGTCTTTCTTCAAGAACAAGATCGCGGATGGCGAAGAAACGGTCAGGGCTTCTGAATTTAAAAAAAGCTACAATATTTAAACGTTGTCTGCAAAATGAGACGGGCACTTGCAAATTTAATGGGCCGAGTCTTTTTGAAAAATTAAAGCTTTGTTCAGCGGTATCATTGCCTGCGACTTCCCCTCTGATCTTATCACTGACAAATCTTCCTCTTTCTTTCCTCTGTTGCAGTGATTTAGTGAAATAAAATAAAAAGAGGCCTCGGAAATTCAGAATCAAGGTGTGTCAGCATTCGTTCGCACCCCTCTCCGACCCGTCTGACGAGCAGAGATAAACACATCAGATGGAAGCCTTCGCTTCTTTGCCAGCTGAAATATTAATTTTCTTTAAACATGCTGTCAAATGCAAAGACAGCAGACGTCTGAAAGTAGGGCAGCGCTGCAGCCGGCAGAGAGAGGCTGAAACATATCAGAGTAGAGAGAGAGGGAGAGGCTAGAAAACAAACAGATATCCAGACAGACAGACAGACAGACAGACCAATGGACAGACACAGACGTGTACAAATGGACAGGCAGAATGACAACAAGGTAAATCTACTATCTGCAAAACAAATCTGTTTTCAACCTGATGCAATCTCATGCCCAATCTGTAACCTCAGGACGACAGTGCCCGACCAAGAAATAGTCCAGACCAGCACATAACCCCCCCATAAAATCATAAACTGACGTTTTTACATTTCTGCTTGTGTATGGATTAAACAAACAAGATATGTGTTTGTAATTGTGATTTTTAATTAAAGCATTTGCACACCGGGGGCGTTTTTTTGAGAACGCAAATGTCAGAATCAGTTGAAGAAGAAGGGTCATTTACACAAAGACGCCAACGAAAATGTCTAACTGGAGAGATGACGAGATTCAGGAACTTCTGACGGTAAGGGCTGCCACCGAAATCAGACAAATTCAAGGAACGGCATGAGACTTGGTTGTTTATGACCAGATTTCAAACCGGCTACATGACCACAGTGTTTTTGCGTCATGTCCCGCCTCCTGCACGCTTTACCCAGGCGCCACCCCTCCCCTAAACCAAAAAGTCAGGGCTTTGCTGACGATTCATCAGGCCCCAAAAAGGCCTGATTCTTGTGTAACGTGTGCCCATTAGAGTCCTGCATTTGGGCCCACCTGTACCACACCATAACAATGTCCTGTTGTGTGCTACATGTGTGAAAGGGAAACTCCGGGAAAATGTCCCAAACTGATTCTCTGAACATTATCTGGAGATCATATGAGAAAACAGCTTTAGTGAGTTAAATATGGTCATAAAAAAGGTTATAGGAACTTCCCTGAAAAATCCCTGATTCACAGAAATGATGCTGTTGGATAGTGAGTGTATTCAGTTTAAAGGTAGCAGGCAGTGGACTGTTCCATATGGAATATACATTATGCGTCTGTGTGTGTTTGTGTGTGTGCGTCCCATAACAGGCGGTACGGTAGTGCCACTTTCATCCTGTCCAGTGTCCAACTGCCACGCGTCCCCATTAAGACCTGTCCCGGGACACTGAACACACACATATGGGCCTTCACTAAGTGGCTCGCCATCTTGCACTCTCCATCTCCTGCCCTTTCACATGCTTAGACACACTCCCACATCCACACGCACACACACACGTGTATGCAACACACACACTCATCCACATAGACACCATGTTAGGAATGAGGGGAAACACAAGGGATGGAGATGGGCGACTACACACACACACACGCACACACACACACACACACACACATGCACGTGCTAATGCCGCCCTCCTGCTGGCCTCTGTGGAATAGCCATGTCACAATCAAGAGGCTCCCTGGCTCTAATCTGCTTTTTAGGGCCCCGCTACAAACACTCATCTGCATAATCGGGACGACAAGTGTGGAGAGGGTGAAAGAGCAACAGAGGGAGGGAGGAGGGAAGAAGGGATGGAGGGAGGAGGAAAGGATGGAAGGAGAGCAGGTTGGATGGATGATGGAGGGAGGATACAGACGAGGGGGAAGGAGAAGAGTGGAAAGTGGGTTGGTGACGGGGAAAAAAGGAGAGTAGACGACAGAAAGGTGGAGGAGGGGAAGGAGGTGAGGCCGAAGAGGAGAGGAGGAAAGGAAGTGTTCGAGAAAAAACAGGAGGTGGCGGGAGAAGAGGAGGAGGCGGACTGAAGGTGAGGGAGGAGAGGAGGAGGGGTGGCCATGATGAAAAGGAGGCAAGAAGGAAGTTAAGGTGTGTGTGTGTGTGTGTGTGTGTGTATGTGTGTGATATTGGTTATGACAGGCACACCTGCCGCCCCTCCTCACCCTTCACTTCTCCTCCTCCTCATGTTTCCCCTGCCCATCAGGAGTCATTAACCGCCAACTGAAAGGGGGAGACCACATTAAATCCTCACCCTCCTCACCCTCCTCACCCTCTTCCTCCCTCTGTTGTGTTTCTCGTCCTCGCCTGCTTACTTCATCTTTAATCTCTTTCTCTCTGTCCCCCTCACTCATGTTTGAGCTGGTGCAAATTAGCTGTTTCCATCCCAACATGATTAACTAACCGAAGTTCTTGTCCTGCACAGTGGCGTAAATATCGACGATGCAACCGGTGCAGCTGCACAGGGGCCCAAAAACCGCCTTCCTACAACGTGTCCTACCAGCAAGAGAGTGTCCGACTATAACATTGAATGCTCTCTGCCCACACTAAATCCGTTATCATGCACTTCTGTTACATAATGTAAACAAACCAGACAGGTTACCGATCATGTGCGATCGAGATCAGACTGGAGATGTAACTACTTATCTTCCTATGTTTGTACTCTTTGAACAGAAAACACATTTTATATTGTGATATTTACTGGAGATGATATACAATATAGCAAGTAGGAAACTTTAAGGTGATCCACCTCCAGCCAGCTGCCTCCTTATTTAGGTGTTTGTTGTGAAACGAGGAGGTATCGTGCAGATAACTCCTCATTTCAACTTCACCAATCAGCCGTTCCTCGTCCATTACGGCGTTTTCAAAGCGAGCGACAGGAATAAATAGAAACAAGGCATCCGACAAAAGTTCAGCTCAAAACAGCGCGCCAAGCTCTCTCCCTAACCTAACTCAAGTGCTTTTAGATGTCTAAACATCGAACTATAACGCAAGGAATCTCTGTCTGTGTGTATGTGTGTCCTTCACATATCTCAAGAACTATTCATCCGATCTAATTTATACTTGGAAGATGTATTGCTGCAGATCTAAGGACGTGCAGTGTCGAATTTGGTGCAATTTGGACGCGTGATACGTTCAATATTAATAAACTTTGAATGAACAAGCAATAACAGCAGTGGGGGCGGAGTTTCAGGGCTCTGCAACAGACTGAGTAACCATAAAAATTAATACAAAATGAAAATCCTGCTTTAGTTGCTACAAGTGAATACTGTAAGGAAAACAAATACAGTGAGGTGACTGTGACTGTTTGCACATATTCTTAGTATGAACATTTTGCCATCCATTTTTAAAAAGCAAACAATGCTTTGCTGTATCTAAAGTATTTGCCAACGACACATTTTGTCGCTGAATGAGTGATGACAGGTTGCACAAACACTGAAACTGTGAATGAAGTACCAAAATTATAGCTGAGATGCCATCAAATATAGCTACTACCTGGACCAAAATCTCAAAACCTGACGTATGAATAGTTAAACTTTAGTGTCTTTGTTTGTTTATGTAATTAAGGACCAAAACATTCATAATTAAAAGAAAACGTATGCTTGAAACAAGAAACTATTTTGCTTTTTCTTGTGTATTTATGGATTTATTTATAGTTTTAATTTTGCTTGCAGACATTTTGGCCCAAAGTTGACCTCAGGTCTTTCACTGTCCTTTAAATGCTCACTGTTTTCTCAATGTCTCTCTCTCTCACATGCAGATGTATTCATACAGTTCTCATTTCTTCCTTTTCTTGCTCATTGCCTCTCTCCTCCTCTGCTTCTCTTTTGCATATGATGCACGTCGCCCCGGCAAGGTGAGTCCAGCCGCCGCGTTAAAGAGAGCTGAGCGAAGCTCGGGTTCAGGACCCCAGCCGAGGCCCGCATGCACAATGGGGAGGAACAGGCACTTCCATGGACGCCTAATTGAGGGCCCTTTAAAATTCCCACAGAGGACCAATCATGGTTTTCATCTGGGGCCAAGCGGGGCTGAGAGGGGCCAGCGAGGGCCTCTCAAATAAAGAGCGGTGACAAGGAGATGTGGAGCAGCCCTGAGACCTCCGGCATAAATCTGCACATGGAGAGATTTTTTATGTAAAACAAAACCCACCCATTTTATCATCTTAAATCACAAAACTGTCCAATTCAGTCACCATAAATTCACCCAGTAGGTGCTCTAATAAAATTGTGCTGCTATATATTGAATTGTTACAGTAAAAGAAACAGGATCTCTCAGGTTTCATTGGATATAAAGCATCACATAGCAGGTGTTGGGTGAACATTGGTGTAGTGCGTAGAAAGGTACGGTTAGGTTGTTACGTTACGTTGGTACGTTATTATTTGAACACAAACCATGATGTTTTTTCTAACCTTAACCAAGTAGTTTTGTTGCCTAAACCTAACCAATCGTTTCACAACACATGGCATTGTGTGTTTCTGCAAACCTGATACGAGGCTGATGTGAACATTTTCTGTTCAGAAACATTGACATTCAACGTATCTGTGGTTTGCAGAAACGTACAATGCTGACATTTCATCTGGCGACTTGGTTGTTCAGTTCCAGGCTTGGATGGGCATGGAATCCTATCTGTGAATTATCTGTTGTTCTTATAAAATAAGTCCAAGGTACAAGACTCTGGACATGAAACCATGATGGCAGAAGTCAACTACGACTCCCAAGAAGCATTTCTGTAAGAAACATCCAATCACAGAGCTTGGAATTCAAAACTTAAAAGAATTAGGCTGGCTAGAAACCAAGTGAAAAGACTTAAAACCAAAATCCATGAAGGAATTGCAGGAGTTATAGATATTTATAGAGCAGTTTGTAAACCTTTATCCTCCCTTCATATGGTGCATTAGATGTAGAATTAACAGGTTTTGGTGTGCCTGAACCCAATAAGTTATTATGCAAAAGTGTTTTTTCTTCTGTAAAATACAAATGGATGAAAACAGCATCTGGAGACTGGAAAGATTCTGACTGGACTAAATGTGGTACTCATCCATCTTTGAGTTTGATGTTCTCCAGTATTGACCGTCCACATCAGCTTTATATCGGACTCGTATTCAATACTGGTGTGTGTTTGTGTATATGCGGCTCAGAGATGGAGAGGTTATGTTCCCCGTGCGGCATACTGTAGTTCTAACACTGAATCAGTTTCACTTCCCTCTATCCCTGAATGGCCTGGTGCTCTGGATGAGGCGGTTTGTCCAATTAAAACTGGTATCCCTGCTTTCCTGCTTCAATCTGCATGATAAATGCAAAACTATAGATCCATCATGACTGATTCACATATTCCAACATAATATTTGTAGCGCAGCGCTCGCAGACATGATACATCCTAACAACTGCATGCATATTGCATCACCTCGACATATGTTTTCAGGGAATATCTCTTTTATGCATTAATATAAATCCTCTGGAGTTTCTGGTGCAACACGGCACGATGAGTGATGAAGACGCAGAATGAAGAAATACACAAGTTCAGTGAGGTTTCTGACATTTAGAAACAACAATGGTGGAATCCTCATAAGGCAGAAGGACTCGGGGAACAGAGCACCCTGAGGCAGGAAGAAGGATTGAGATATTCATCGTCCCCAGAGGATGAATCCTAATGACTCTGGTGATCCTCTGTCTTTTCCTCTAGCACCACCAGCAGGTCAAACTCTTTGGTTTATCTGTCAAACAGTTTGTTAATGCCTCACAGAGTGTGGCGCAAACAAATCATTACCGTACATATTTTTTTCCGAAATATGGTGGTACACCAGAAGAGGAGGGACTTTGCCGCTCTATGGTGTATTCGGGACGATGGAATATTTTTAAGGCTAAACAAACGATGACCTTAGGAGATGACCCGAGCGCCAACTCTCCTCTCCCACCACCCACTGAAAAACACATACAACCCTCCTCATGCCATCCAACTTGGCGCATGCTCTGATCCACGATCCACAAACGCTGCCTCAACTCATCCCTCCATGGAAAAAGTTGCATTGCGTGGTGGCGGGTGATGGAGCAGGCGGGGTGGATGGGTGTGCATGTGTATGTGTGTTGCAAGAGGGGGGAAGTACAGAGGGTGGGGTGGCGTTGGGAGGGTGTTTCCCCAGCGGGACGCATTAACAAGCCCATCCAGTTAAATGTAGCCCCTGCATTACCTAATGTACCGGCCCTTCTCCAGCAGTGTAGGAGACAGCAGCATCCATTATTGATCAGATGGAGCTTCGCCTCTGAAGCTGGAAGCCTGGTGGAGGGAGAGAGATGGAGATGGAGACGGAGAGAGGGGGAACGAACTGAGGAGGGAGGGGTAGAGAGAGGGGAGAGATTTGTTGTGAAAGGGAGATAAGTTGAAGAGATGATTATTAGGCTCTCGTCTCGCTCTCTTTATCACTCCGTCTCCCCGGATCCTCTCACTTCCTGTCGTCCTCAGTCACATCTCCCTTCCTTCCTCCTCTATCAGTCCCCATCTCTCTCCGTCCAACTCCCAACATGTTTCTCTTTTCTTTCACAGATCATTTGTAAGCATCGATCACGTCTCGTGCCGCCTGCGTCCCCGCTGACAGAGGCTCGGCGTCGCTTCGCTCACATCCACATCATTCCTGGCCGTGTTTTCTTTTAATCCCCATATCGTCCGATCATTCAGCCGTCCTCCGCTCCATCATCCATCCCTCTTTCCCTCCCTGGTGAGCTCGGCTGGGGGGAGAATTTGAATTTCACAGACAAGTCATTGGAGATTTGGTTTGGTTTTCGCTCAGTTTGTGGAGAGGTTCTTATTTCTCCGTCTCTCTCTCTCTCTCTCTCTTCGTTGTTTGTGTTTCAGTCTCCTGGAGTTTTTTTCTCTCTGGGTTATTAAGTACATACTGCCATTCAAGCCAAGAGCTGAAAATAAGCAGGAGCTTAAGATCTTTGGCTTTGCCATCAGCCACTTTATGTACAGCTCGATGGTTTTCTGGATAGATTTCCATTCAGACTTCTGGCCATATTTGAATTAAAGTCGTTAAGTCTGTCTTCACAACCACTACACCGATCTCTTTTGCCCCAAAGATCTCTGACCTGCTCAACAAGCAATAAGTGGCTGCGTTAGCCTCTGATCAACATGGAGATAAGCTGGTGAACTTCAAGCTAACTTCTAGTGATGCTTGAATTGTTCTCCACAATCCTGATTTTGACCGATTGTGTTGCCTCCAACAGTAACCATAAAACAAGCCTGAATCTGACATCCTGACAGCATCTCAACTTTTGTGAACAATTTATTTACTCAATAACACATTTTAGAATATAAATAATATAAATTGCAATATAAATATATTACAAAATGGCAAATGGTTTCAATGAACTATGTTGCACATTATGGTCACACGTACTCAAATCAGTCCTCAGACCTTTAATTACGTAATGACATTTTTACCTGATAAAAATCCTGCACATCTTTCGACAAGACAGGAGACCTGTATAGAATGAAAAGCACAATCATCATCACAATATGATTCCCATGAAAGCCAATAGATGATAATCCTCCAACTGATGAAGGTAAACACATTTTTTTTTCTGCCATTACTGGATCCAGAAAATCGTACAGTTTTTTACAATTGCGAAAACACAATTTCTGAAACGAGGGCCTTCTTTGTCAAAGCTCTACACACAAAAACATAAACCCAAAATATCTTACATCTCAATACATACTGTACATACTACTACATCTGATTGGCTACAGGTGTTTTCACAGGTGTATTCTGGGTGCAGGGGACTGATAATTGAGTGTGCTATTTCAATTGCAAACAACACACACAGGCTTTTAGTTTTGAATGATGTGTTTAATGTAGATAACCCAGGTGGGGTCTGAAAACCTCCGGTTCTGAAAAGTGAAGCCAATGCGGGATTGCCTTAAACTTGCATTCTTTCTAACAGCCAGCAGGGGGCGACTCCTCTGGTTGCAAAAAGAAGTTTGATTGTATAGAAGTCTATGAGAAAATGAGCCTATTTCTCACTTGATTTATTACCTCAGTAAACATTGTAAACATTGTAAACATGAGTTTATGCTCTCAATCGCTAGTTTCAAGTCTTCTTCAATACAGCATGATGTTCATTTAGTAAATGATGGTCCCATTTAGAGTTAAATAGACCATAAAGCAGGGGATGCTTAAGGGCATGGCTACCTTGTGATTGACAGGTCGCTACCACGGTGTTGTCCGGTCTGGGAGTTATCCGTGTTTTCGTCTTACAACTTTAACCCTTTCACAGTCTGTTTTGGTCGCCTAAAAATGTCAGCGTTCACTGGTAGTTAGCTCCACCGTATCGTGTCAGTTCTGGTTGCAAAAATCCAAGACGGCGACGGCCAAAATGCCAAACTCGAGGCTTCAAAACAGCAGTCTACAAACCAATGGGTGACGTCACGGTGAATACGTCCATTTCTTATAAACAGTCGATGGTCTTACTTCGATGGCAGTCCACCTCCACTGTGAACAGCTGCAGGAACTCCTGTGTGTGTGAATCTTTACGTGTCTTATTATTAGACTGTTTCAGAGCCAGTGTGTGTCTTCATCATGAAGTGTGTGCATGTGTGTAAACTAGAGTCGACCGTGGGGGGGGTTGAATTATTGATGGAGGTTCAGTGCAGAATTGTGTGACAGTTGGCTTTAATTTCCCATTTAGCTGGAATAGGCAGAGACAACAGTGTGCTCACTAATCAATACAACACAGTGTAGCAATACACACTGCTGCTGAGGAAATGACACACACACACGGACATATGAGGAGTCCTACACACACACACACACACACACACACACACACTGAGCCGCTTTCTCTTACAGACAGACACACACGAGTCTTAACAAAGGAATCAAACACTGAGACACAGAACATATAAGAACATCCTCACACACACACACAGATGTTTTCACTCATTGTGCCTGATTAGACCAATCACCTCGGCATGTGCAGTAGACAGACTTGATTGACATTCATTCACTACTCACTCTATAATAGACTATTTGTCACTGCAGACATTTCGACATGTCACAGTAGGAAACGCACAGGTGTCTAAATAATAAAATGAACGATAGCTGAGTTCCATTAAGCCGCTTCACTTTCAGCTTCTTGGTATTGTGCGTGCCGGCTCCATCACACTGTCGAAGCTCACTGGGACACTTGAATGGAGTCATCATTAATGTTATTAGTAACACCTGCTTTTCCTTCAATGACAAGTCAAAATGTCTGTTGTGAAAAAAAGACCTATAGACACTCAAGAGTTTACTCTATACTGAGTAGTACGTTTTAATTTCTGACACCAAACATCGTCATTTGGCATCATCAGTTACAGGTGTAAAGTCGCACGACTGTAAGTTTTGCATCTGTATGTGATGCATTGCATTGTTAGCAGAAGGTAGTGTACATGCCACATGCTTTTTTTAATACTTATTTGTGGGGGGGGTACATGTATATATATTGTTATGTTCCTTTATATCATCTTCTTTACCTTTCTGTACCTTTTTTGTTTTAGAAAATATATTATAACATTGATATAGATCTTCTATCGGTGCATATGTCTAATATATAATGTATTTTCTTATTAATCTTATTTGAAACAGTTGTAATGTTCGAGATGGTGACTCTCAGCGCTTTGAGTTTTTAGTTTGAGGAAGAGCGCGCTGCTCGAAATGTTCCAGCAATCCTTCTAACGTGTAATCTAAACGCATCTAAAATCATTCTAACGGGAGCTATTTGGTGTGCAGATCCGTTTTAATTCTGCAAGATATTTCTTTAATCCCATCCCATCGGACACAGGATGTGCGTCTTTGTTATTATTTCTTAGTGTACACGCCATTGACATGTTTTTTTGATGCCTTCAAATGTGTTCACGAGAAGAGTCCAGATGAACGCCCCCCTCTTGTGGTATTCACATTGATATTTTCTGAAAGCTCAGAGTTCATGAGTTTTGACGTGTTTGCTGAGGCCATGGAATTTAATTTTTTGGTGGATGATAAGTTAATCTATTGTAATTTCTGTCATTATGCCTTTGCATTTAGATAGCTTGCTAAATTGTTATCCTCGGTGTCTTCTAGAGGCCGACAGTAGCATCCATGTTGCCGTTGCCTAGCAGCGGTGTTCTCATGATTTGACCACTGTAACGTCAAGCATATCGTATGCACCCATGTTGTAACCTCAAGCTCACGAGTTCAGTTTGAAGGCAGCATTATGCTGTTCCAGACAGCTCGGAGGTCGGAATTCACTTGAAATTGCTGTGTAGCAACTTTTACTTAAATAGAGGATCACAGTGCTTCTTTCAGCCAGAGGTTACGTCTATGAAACATTGCTGTTCTTCTCCCCTCCCTCCTCCACCCTCTCGTCTCTCTGTATTGATCTCCACCTGAAGTCGGATGATGATCGGAGCCGCTACGCCTCAAAGAACAATTAATTGTGCATGTGATCGATGTTCATCCAGAAATCAATAGACACTCTGCTCTTCTCTCTGTCTGTTTGAGTGGATCAGTGTTTGTGTGTGCACTCACGTACGTGTGCAGAAGAATGATAGTTAGGTTATACTTTCACTACGATCATCTTCTGCACCAGGTCGGTTTTTATGTCACCTTTCTCGGTTGTTTTGTTCATAAGACAGCTGACTTAAGTAACTGTGTTTGTCCAACTGTAATACTGTTTTATTTCTTTGTCTGTGAATATGTTAAAAGGTTTTCCCCCTTTATTATCACAAATAAAACAACAAAAATCAGCTCAACATGACTCATGGAGGATCCCCTAACAACTTGACATTTAGGCAGTCTCAAAAGTAAAGCTAATTATTTTGGCTTTGTTTTATATGGAGGCGTTACCTACGTCAATATCTTACCTTTTAATGTTTTGGGGTGTTACCTATGCTGATGCCCTTATATAATGAGGGACGTTACCTATGCAAATACTTTCTCTTATAGTGTTTGGGAGCGTTACCTTTGCTAATACCTGCCCTTGTAGTGTTTGGGGCTTTACCTATGTCAATAACACTGACAGTGTTTAGGGGTGTTGCCTATACGAAAACCTGCCCTAACAGTATTTGGGGGCGTTTCCTATGTCAATATCTTCCCTTTTAATGTTTGTGGGTTTTAGCTGATACCTGCCCTTATAGTGTTTGGGTGCGTTACCTATGTCAATAATTGCTCTTATATAGTGTTTGGGGGCGTTACCTATGCTACTACCTGCTCTTACAGTTTTTGGGGGCGTTACCTATGCTGACACCAGCCCTAATATAGCAAGTGACGTTAACTATTGGAATACCTGTCCTTATAGTGTTTGGGGGCATTACCTATGCTACTGCCTGTTCTTATAATTTGTTGGGGTGTTACCTATGCTGATATCTGCCCTTATATAGTGAGGGACGTTACCTATGCAAATGTCTGCTCTTATAGTGTTTGAGGGCGTTACTTTTGCTAATACCTGCCCTTGAAGTGTTTGAGGGGCATTACCTATCCTGATACCTGCCCTTATATAGTGTTTGGGGGCGTTACCTATTTCAATACGTGCCCTGACAGTGTTTAGGGGTGTTGCCTATACGAATACCTGCCCTTATAGTATTTGGGGGCGTTACCTATGTCAATACATGCCCTGACAGTGTTTAGGGGTGTTATCTATGTCAATAAGTGCTCTTATATAGTGTTTGGGGGTGTTACCTATGCTAATACCTGCCCTTATAGTATTTGGGGACGTTACCTTTGCTTATATCTGCTCTTATTTAGTATTGGGGGCATTATCTATGTCAATACGTGCCCTTCTTGTGTTTGGGGGCGTTACTCCTCCCTACATGGACTTTGATTAAGCGCATTTGTGATACATCAAAACCAAACATAATCCAGGAGAATAAACATTCCCTCAAAATTGTAATTGAAATGTAGTTTAATATTATGGTAACATAACTTTTACAAGACCAGGCTGAAAATATAATGTCCTGTTAAACTGTTTTCTTTTTCTCGTCAGTTCTTTCAGGCCAAGTTGATTTTAGGAAAATAGAGAAACAGAGAGGATCAAGACAAAATCAGACTCATGCAAGAATCCACCTTTTCAGCATACACACTGGCAAACATGTACAGCTTTTTTATGCACAAAAACAAGCACACACTCAGATACAAGTCTCCACCACAGCGCTGCTTTTTTTTCAGGATGTAAAATCAATCATCCGCTCGTATGGATGATACAGGTTGTAGAACCACAGAGCAACCTTGGAATTTTGTTTTCTCCATCAAATCGTTCTTTTCATTTTGTTTTTGTTTAGTTCTGTTTCTGTCTCATATTTGCTCGTTGGAGGAGGAGACTCCACGAGGAAACAACACAACTAAACAGTCAAATAAACAAAGATGTAGAGTCAGAAGATTGTAATTCTTCAGAAGGTCTTGGAAAGTTTTCTGAAGAGAGAGAAAGTTTCTGCACCAAGCTGCTCTCAATTGTTAATTAGGAGCCCCACAGCCTGCACAACAGGTGATCTGAATAACCCTCTAATCAACTCAGGGGAACTGGGACAACAGAAAGTACCAAAGTGTGAGGGACTGCTACATACTGAATCTGAGTAAAAAGCCAGTATTTCTTATTGATAACAAGTGTAGGAGATGTAGATACAGAGAGACAGACCAGTTAGAGAAAGAGGTTTTGACCTTTGAATGTGTAAACTATGAGGATAGTCCTAATATTTTGTACATCACCTGAGTTGTGGGTCCTGTAAAGGAGGAGGTTTAAAACGCAGGAGAGAGGTAGACGGACTAGACAAGTAGAGGAGAAGGAGACATGCGAGGCCATCCAGCTGAGTGGCCTCATGAAAAAGTAAACAGGGAATCAGCACCCATGATGGGGTGCTCTCCTCCTGCCACCCACCAGCAGAGGAGAGGCGGGTGGGTGGGTGGGGGGGTCACAGAGCAGGGGTGCCCACTTCCTCCGCCCTGCCAGACATGGAACAAACCTGGTCCCCTTCCTCCCCCGGGCCAAAGTCAGACAGAGCGGCCGGACGGAGAGATGAATTTTTGATTTGGGAAATGGAAAAATGATAAAAAATACATTATAGAAATACATGATAGCTCCATAGAGTGTTGCTTTAAAACAGGGCTTTTCCAACCGGTGCAATAAAATCACAAGTTTTGATGTGATATATTACATTCTACTTGACCACCAATTAATGTCTTCTTTTATGACAGTTTTGACCAAATAAGTGCACACGTTAAAACACTAAAGCAAAGATAAATTAGAATTTTAGTTCATAAGAATCCGCGATAAAATACAGAATGCAGTTTATTCGTATGGGAACTTAATTTGTAGCGGACAGAGCTGGATTTTGTGCATGCATTGTTGAATTACTTTCCTCCGCAGTGGAAAACAACAACAATAAATTTGGATTTAAATACATTCTCCTGGAAGGACATGATGTATGAGCAGAAGGATGGATGTAAACATGTATAGACACATGGACAGACGTGTGATTAGAAGAGCTGAGGAACCCGACTGACAGTTTTCACTCCTGGATATTGTGAAAAACACCCAGTGCATGCTGGGAGATATCCGTGGCGAGACAAGGATCAGTGAAATATTAATGAGACGTAACATTTTTTGCAGTGAGGTAATTTTTTTTTTTCTTTTCTCATCCCTCCTCATAGCGTCAGCAGGTATGTTGTCACCTCCTGAAACCACACATGATGACTACACACATGCATACACACTTCTTCTGCTTGTGTGTGTGTGTGTGTGTGCATGTGGAGGCCATTTGCAGGTAGGGAAATGAACACGTTGTGGCACTCAGAGGGCAGCTGCAGCCTTTCGATGTGTGAGATGCGTGATGCAGCCCGAGCTGGCAGCAGGCGGGGGATGACGAGCGTTTGTTGAAAGGTAAAGCGGAGAGTTTCAGAGTGTGTTGTGTGTGAATGTGAGAGGTAAAGTAGACTGTATAGTCGCTCACCCATCTCCCATTTTAGGATGAAAAAACAACCCTGAGGTACATCATCCTCTGACAGACGGATGGTGACGTCAACATCTGTCCATGTGAGGGCTAAAACTCACTTTGATATTAAAAGTTGTGTCCACCAATTGACACTGCAACAGTGGGCGTGGCCTCCAGTACATTACATTCAGTGTCAACGAACAGTAGTAAGAAGTCTGGTCACCCCTGTCACGGTGGTTGCTGGTCTGTTGTACAGCATAACAGGCAACCAATTAGCAGGAGGAAGTCTGTAATGTCTAATCACAATATTCAAACAAGATTCCAGCCAGCTGACCTCCACTGATTTAACCACCAAATACAAAATGTCAGGCCCTTGTAGCTGTTCGTCCTTCTAATTCCTCCCATCTCACTGTCTTGGTGTTATCTGTTTAAACAGAGTCCTGTACTGCTTACACAGTGGCTGTGTCACAGCACGAAAATGAGCTGTACCGGGTCGTGGAAGGTCAAACAGCCATGTCAGAGACACACAGCAGATAGATGGAGAGATGGAGAGACTGAAGGCACATATGAGATTATAGGATAAGTCCTTGTTAACACATTTAACCTGATTCCATCCAACAATAATAGCAATATGATTTCAGCCCGTTGTCATTCCCAGGCCGTTAAATACCGAGGCTTTGACATGACCGTTGGCGTCAGATACCAATGCACAAGGCACCCTTTAATGTTGGTATGAGATGCACCGGGCGTTCCATTAACTACAATGTAAACCCATCCGCGGCAACAGTAAACGCTCAGGGAAAGTGCTGTGGTGACGTAGTTTAAAAAGCGAAAGAGACGCACAGGGGGGTGGGAGGTGAAGTATAGGATGGGTCCAACAAACACAAGGCTTTCATCCAGAAGACTGCTGTTCGTGTCCCGTTCGTCACGTTACAATCAGTTGTTCGTTCGTGTCCCGTGTTCAGTTTCATTTTCACTGAACAAACAGTCATTTTAAGCCCATCCTCGTTGTTTTTCCTAAACCTAACTATAGTGATTTTGTTGCCTTATCCTAAGCAAGTGTTTTTGTTTAACTCACAATATTAAGCACGTGTTTGATGTGAGAGAGAAGTGACGCCGAGGGCTCTAACAAAGCGTCAGTACGTGACGAGTTGGGATGAGAACGCGTTGGTCTTTTACAAAGCTGAGGATGTCGCTGTTGTGTGAAAACACTCCAGTTTTGATGATGAACCACAAAACCCTCTCAATAACAAACACATTTCCAAATGTTGTTCCTGAACATTTATATATGTTGGCCCATGTTAATGGATACAGATGTAGATCGGTGGAGAGAAAATGAGGGAGGGGAACAAATATAAATGAGGAGAGCGGTGGGCGCCGCCTTGGACGGCGAAATGAGGTTGATGTTTGAGAGAAAGACGTGATCCAACAAAAGAAAGAAAAAAAAAACGGGTCTGTGGGGGGGGGAGAGACAAAGAGAATGAGCAAGAGAAAGAGAAAGAGGAGAGAGAAGGAGGACAAGGCCCACCACACTCAGCTACAGGAAAGACTGCAATTAATAATTTACATCATCTGTCACTGTGCGCTCCACTGGACCACTCAACAAACAGCAGCCGTAATTTAAGGCAAAAACACACACATGCAAGGGCACGCACACACACACACACACACACACACACACACACACACACACACAAATGTATGCGTGCAAGGAGTTGCATTAACACACACATGCACAAACAAATGTGGTCGCATGCAAGTGGCTGCACACACACACACACACACACACACATGCAATGCTACAGCTCACCGGTGCACCCTCTGCGCGGCTTCCTGCTAAAAGCAAAACAGCAGAGATCAAACGGCGGCGGTGGCGGCGCGGCCCTCTCCTCTCCTTTATATCCGCCGTTTTATTCCCCAACCCGGACCGGTGTCTCTCCAGGAAGCGTGCTTCTCACAGTCCTGCCTTTTGTCTCCGCGGCAGCCATGTTAAATTTATGCTGTGTATGTCACCGCCAGCTAGCACCCGACAGTAAATATTTGATACGTTTCCCATCCCTCGTAGAAATTCCCCCAAGCACACGATTAAACCTGTTGGGGGGTAGAGCCAAAGTGATAGCAGCCATGTTAAATTTACAACGTTTGTTTTGGAGAGTACCCGTGTGAGAGTTATAATTGATCTGGTGTGTCTGTAACCGGTCGTCTGGTTCAGACTTCACTTACAGTAGCTTTGGTTTTATGTTCTGAGGAGCCGGCTAATCCTATAGAGTCAAACTAAACATGGACTCAATCCATGTAGCAGGTTGGACAAATGACTAAATATGAACAACTATTGTACACAATTATTCATAAACTTCACTTCCAGAAGACCCATTTACTTTGAACCTAAAAGGTTTTTGCAGAAACTTTTAAAGCTGGACTAATCCATATAGATCAAATGACAAAGTGCAACGTGGAAGAGATCCCTCAAACTCTTCAGTTCAGTAGTATTTAAGCCTGCTTCAGCTCATTGTTTTGGTGCTCTCGACAGCCTGTCCCACACATTGTCAGAACATTTTATTGATAAAAAGACAGTGTTTTGATCAGATCTGCTTTCCTACTTCTTATCAGTTTGAAAATAATCAATAAAAAGATCCACCTGCTACGTTTGGACAGTATTCAGGACTGTGGCACCGCCAAGGGGACGGGCCAGTCAATCTTTTGTTCTTTACAATAAATGTTCTCCTTCAAATTAAAGCTGTATAATTTGTCTTTTTAAGGAAAAACACAACTGAATCGTGTCGAAGGAAACGCATTTTCTCCCAGATTAGGTTTGTTTTTGACGTATCACAGATACATATCTATTCACAGCTCTGTCTCACTAACTGGAGTATGAATGACATGTCAATTTTCAGTCATTTCGTGTGCAATAACAACACCATATTTGCTTTTTGGCATGTCATTTGTGCGCCATGTATTCTGTACTGAATGCAGTGTAAACGTCTCCGTGTGAATATTCTACACGGCTAGTGACGTTGAATAATAAGTGAGAAAGTCTAAAAAAAACACAGGATTTACAACCAGGAGATCAGTGTTCGTGTCCCAAAGTGTTGTTGAGTTATTGGAAGTTACGTTAGTGACGGTTGTGACGTTGTTTATGTACGTATTTTACTTAGTTTACATAGGGCATTTATTTTAAGCCCAACCATGATGTTTTTCCTAAACCTAACTAAGTGGTTTTGTTGCCTAAAACTAACTGCGACTGTTACTGTACGGTAACGATGTGCCGTTAAATGACACGCAAAAAGCCTAAAATGCTGTACTACTGACACGCCCTCCTATGATATTAGGTTGAAATAACGTAACACGTTACTTTAAGCCAAACCGTGACGCTTTACTAAACCTAACCAAGCAGCTTTGTTGCGTTTTTTTTTCTTCTTTTTTTTCAACATTAATCACATCTTTAAAAATGTGACTGTAATCTGGGAAGAAAATATGTTCACCTCGAAATGTAATTGTGAATGCAGTTTAATTGTATGGAAATGTAGTTTTGTAGGAGACAGAGTTGTACATGTTTATAGATACTTAACACAATAAAATGTGTCTATGCTCATCAAATAATTAGTAACATTAACTGTACAATATTGACATAGTTTTATATATACAACAGCATGATAAAATACCTGAAATTCAGTTATGGCTTTTGGTTTTGATGTGTCACCCCTACAGGGAATGTGTGGGTGCTTCCACTGATTCAGTGATTCATTATTTGTTATATGACGGTGTTTCCAGGCACCTGTCCCTGAAGACTTCCACATTACATGCAGAAGGACATCCTGTAAAAAAAACAACATTGCACAGTGACCACTTTGAAATGCAAAAATGTCAGCTAGAAAAATCCTGTTATATATTTCTATGGTGACTCACAATGTGTATGGAGCCCAGTATTCAATGAACTGACTGGTTTGTGTATGTGGGACATCACCATGACAAACCTGTAGCAAAGTTATCGACTCAAAATCCATGATTGGATTATTTTCATGGCTTCAAAACTCTTGAATGAAGTAAATATGTAATTGTTCAAAGGAATACCAGCAAGATTAAACTGACCGGAGCTTCTACATGCATTAGGATGACTCATGATATTTCTCCAACATTATGACTCATCACATTTTCTGCACTATGTGTGACTCATCGTTTCAGCTACACTAGCAGTATTTTAGCATGTTTGTTAAATCCTGTTCCAAGAAGCCGGCCAAAGCAATTTATTATTAAACATTATTTATCATCAAGAAGAAACCAAACCTTTCATAAACTCACAGCAGCTGTCCATTCGAGAAACTTCACTTCAGCACCTCGTGGCGATGACATCATAGGTAAATGACATCATGTGTGCTGAAAAGCGTCATGTTGCTAAAAGAAGGATTATGGCGTCAGAGGCTGAGAAGTGACTTCAGTCATATTCTGAATAGTTTATGAACAGCCGAGTGGAAAGAGTCAAACCGTCTGTTCGTTGGTTTTTACAGCAAGGACGGGACGCATCTGGACGGATCAGATCATACTGTTGTTCCGATGCCTTATTATTCCAAAACCCGCGACCCTCTGCCTCTGATTGACTTACCCTGATATTCACACGTCATTTGTAAACCTAACCAACCCAACCAACATACGGCTGACCCCAACAAACCGTATCAGTAAACACCAACACGTTCTCATCCCAACTCGTCACATACTGACGCTTTGTCAGAACCCTCAGCGTCACTTTTCGGTCGCAGTAAACACGTGCTTAATGTTATTAATTGAACAAAAACACTTGCTTAGGTTTACGCAACAGAACTACTTAGTTAGGTTTACGAAAAAACAACAAGGTTGGGCTTAAAACTACGACGTTAGTACAGTGAAAATGAAACTGAACGTTGTGAACACGGGACACGAATGAACAGCTGATTGTAACGTGAAAGTGAAACCTAACGCACGGGACACGAACAGCGGTCTCCTTGATGAAAGCTTTGTGCACATTATGTGTTACTCTTTTGCTCTTTAAACTACGACACCACAGCACTTTTCCCTGTGCGTACTACATTGTAAGTAATGGAAATCCCAGTGTGTCTCCTACTGACTGTAAAGGGTGCCTTGTGCGGTGGTATCTAGCGACAAAGCGTCGGTATTTGACGCCCCTTGGAATGAGAACAGGATGTAAATACAGAGTGAAGGTATTGGAACCTGCCTCTCCATTTATCTTTAGCAGCACCTACCTATCTAACAGAACAGAAACAATTTTGTTAGGATATTTCAATTTAATGTTCAGTACAAAACACAATAAGTTGGAAAGTCTTTTTTATAATCTAACTTACACATGAAGGGGCCCTGTCGCCTAAAAATGACTTTCCCATACAATGGAATTGCATTGTGAATCACCTTTTTGAGGGATTTGGTTGTGGATTACGTTTGTTTTTGACGTATCGCAAATACATTTGCAATGATAGTCGCTGTAGGAAGGATAAAGGATAACGTAACAAAAGTAGTTTGATGTTTTTTTATTAAACCAAACCAAGTAGTTTTGTTGCTTTTTCTCTATTGTTTCAATTTACAATGTTAACCATGTGTTTAAAACTGTTTAAAACCGCGGCCATAATCCAGGACTAAATACGTTCCCCTCCAAACGTAATTGAGAATACAGACACAGAGTTGGAAGGGCGATGTGGCCTTCGTAGGTCATTAGAATATTGAGAAATTTAAATACATATTTGAATTTTGACGAGGCTGGTGGCAGCGAGCACACATGGAGACAAGGTCAGTGACACACACAAACCCGAATGGAAAACATTTCAATTTCACACTTCATCTGTCGTAAAATATCTGATCTGTCCCTATCCCCTAGACACACACACACACACACACACACACACACACACAAAGGTGCTGTCAGTCACTCACCATCGCACTGCTTTCTAGATTATTTGAAGTGCAGTCGAATGGGATGCTGCGATACGACACCTGAGCCGAAACTTTGTTTTCAGAGATACACTTTCAAGGGGAATACCACTTATTGAAGGAATTCCTCGTTCTCAAAACGTGATGTACATGTTAGAGATTATTTTAGTTCATTTAGCTGACAGCGAGTGTGAAAGTGGAGTTTCAATCCATAAGCATCAATCAGGAAAATCCTACAGCGGAGTTTACAGGTAAGAGATCACAGTCATGTGAAGGACATGAAGTGAAAAGAGAAGAAGTAGAAGAGCTAAAGAGGGAGTAGATGTAATAAAGGGTTTTGAAGATGTAACGTAGATTTTGTTAGTTTAGTTTTCCGAGTTAATTTAGTTCTTTAAAGGCATCGAATTAAGAAATGAAAAGCTTTTTGCGATCCCCATGAAACACAGATTACTAAACTAAAGAAATAGTTAAACCTGCATTAATAGATTTTAGTTGATATGCATTGGTGCCTTAATGCACAGGCTTACCGGGGCTTAATGCCGAATGCACACCAGAGTAGCGGTTAAGTGCGGCCTGCGGCGAGCTGCCATACAATGTCTATGAAAATCTGTGGCGACCGCTCCCAAGCTCAGCGTGCTGACGATTTGATGATATACTTTTTTTAATGATGACACTTCAAATTCGGTTCAGTTATTCATAAGAATGGTGGAGTATGCTAAAGTTGTGTAGTTTCACCCCACTATTAAACCTCACATCCTCATACACTAACAGTCCGAGGCCTGAGTCAGTTATTAGTGCAAAATAAAGTCACTAAAACAGCGACATCGTGACAGTTGCATGATCAGCACCATGGACAGCACTACACATCAGAAAAGCCAGACTACGACAGCTCAGGGAACATTTTATTATACTCTCTTACATATTAATTACTCCATATTGACAGACATACAATGAAAAATACTACCACCTAAAAGCTAGAAAACAATTTACACAGAAATGATATGAATAATATTATTGTGGCGTTATTTACACTTACAATAGCCGGTTTTATACCAGTGATGTTTGTGGGGTTTTAATTGAAAAGACGGATCTTCTGGAGTTGCTGAGTTGCACACAGACCTACCTTGCTTTGTCTTGCCTTATTATAAACTAAAATATTGATTAGTGCACAATTATAAAGTTAAAGAAACCTATTACAACTAAATGAATAAATGACAAAAGCAGATTTGCACGACGACTGTGCACATATACACACAAAATCTCTCATTACGTAGTTATCGCTAACCTAAAGCAATTTATGTCCAAAGTTGCAGTTGAAGATGGAGACTGACAGATAAACCCAATCTGTAAACTTATTTTTAAATGTAATACAACAGAGAATAATAACTATTCTTTATATTCTATGAAGCAGATAGTACATTATGAGAGAAGCCTTTAATCCTGCTTGTTTGCTCTACGGGCGTTCATGAATTGTGTGTTTGACCTGAGGCTATAAGACTCTTGACTGTATTGTATGACAGCTCGCGCTGAGAGATTGCGTTGCTGATTTAATTCGTCTGATCTTTTGATCCTGGATTAATTTAAAGCGAGACCACACCAAACAGAGAGCAGAGAGAGAGAGAGGATGAGACGGGTAATAGCTGCATGGAAGAGCCTCAGGTTGTGTTCTTAACATCCAATGAGCTACATCACAGACTCCACTTCCCCCTGTCAGTTCATCTTTAAAGGGAAGAGCACGTCAGAGGTATTGTTGCTGCCAAGTGAAACTTTTTGTTGTTACCAGCCGCGACATTGCGTGACTGCTATTGTTTTCACCTTGTGAGTCTGTGTATGTCACAGCAAAATGTGGTCCTGGAGACAACAACCGTAGCAGGAACTACTACAAAGGAGCTCTACAGTACTTTGACTGGTGTTTATATGTCTGTTTGTGACTTCGATAGCGTCCCAACTGTGAAAGATGCAGTCACGAAACTTAACAGGTGCGTAGTTGAGATCCAAATGAAGGTTGAGTTTGAAGATGGGCGCGGTCTGAATATGAACTAGAGATCATCTTGTGATGGGATCACACTAGCCGCAACGCCAAATTCATTTTGATCTCAACCATGGACTGTGGAACGCAAGGCAATCATTTCAAGTGTGACGAGTTCGGATGAAAGTTACCGGCGCCCCCTCCACAAACAGAAACACTAGTCAAAGTACTGTAAACTTCCTCTGTGGTGTAGTTCCAGCTACAGTCGGTGTCTCCAGGACCACGTTTAACCATGATGACACTCACAGACTGACCAGGTGAAAACAATACCAGCGTCACTGTTGCGGCCGGTAAATGCGAGGACTTAAAGTTGATTTTAATTTGTGTGTTTAATATTTTTTTTATCCCCCTTGAGATTACAGGACTTAAACTTGTAGGGCTATAGTTCCCGTTACACCGAGGAGGTTCCAAACATCTTCAAATTAAAGCTCTATAGTAATTCCTTTATTTCAGATTCGATGAGCTGGAGTATAGAGAGCCAAAACGTGTCGGTGTCCTACTACTTCTGAAGTGTAAAAGTCGGCATCACACATGAGCACACACATCATAACCCCCAACACGTCCAGTCTTTAAATACACAAACCACTCTAACACACTTACTCTGTAAGATGCCCCCCAGACTGTGTGTCCTGCTGCTGGTCGGACCTCCAGGCCTCATCAATATTGTAAACTGGTACTTAGCGGACAAAAGACAGCAAAGACCAGAGCAGAGGACACCTGGGGCAGAGAGAGAGAGCAGCGAGGAAGAGAGTCGCTTTATCCATCCATCACACATTGCATGTCAGTGTGTGTGTTGTATGTCTGCAGCTGTGTTTCAGTGTCACAGTGTGTGTGACCTGTTATACAGGTTTAAAATTTAATCTGTGTAAATATATTGGTTGTAAAATGAAGGTTGTCGAATGAAAGATTTCTGTATCTTACTAATGTATCTAATTTAATACTGCGATCATGTTGATATGTGTTTCTCTGCAGGAACATTATGCTCTACAGTACAAGTTAACAGAAATACAATATCGATGTTTCGTGTTCTTCTATAGTATTTTTACACACCAGATAAACTGCTAATATATGTGGATATAGTGACATCAGAGATCATACAGTCTCTTCTTTAACTTTTATTACCTCTGCCAAGGCCGAAGGCCTAAGAAGGAGGTTATGTTTTCACCGGCGCTGGTTTGTTGGTTGGTTTGTTTGTCCGTTTGCAGGATTATTCCAAAAGTCCGTGATGGATTTGAATGAAATGTTTTGGAGGGGTGGGGTGTGGCACAATGAACAATCCATTTGATTTTTGTGACAATCCGGATCATGATCTGGATTCAGGAATTTGTTTAAGCATTACGATCAGCCAGAACATTAAGACCTCTGGGTATAACACATGCGCAGTGTAACTGATGACGTGACCCCGCCTCTTTCCTTCAGAGAGAGAGATAGAGAGAGAGCGGGGGGTGGAGGGTAACAACGGTAGAATCAGCGTTTTTTCACATTAAACTCAGTGAAATACAGTTGAGTTTGACCTAAGCACACTTGGTGATTGTTGGAAAGAGTAACGACAACAGTTTAGGTGAGTTTTATTTTGTTTCCGTCCAGTTTTTTAGTGTTTTACGATGTTCCGCTACGTACAGATGATCTCAACATAAACAAAAATACACATGGAAGATGGCGCAAGCTGAACGGAGAGGGGGGGCGGAGGTCTGCGCTCCATGAGTGCCATTCTAGTTGCTAAATGTAATTTCTCATTAATCAGTCTTTGTGAAAAGCTGAAGCATGTTTGAAGTTTTCTATCCTGATTCTATAAACAGGTGTCGACAAAAGATTGTTTTTGTTTTTTGTGCTTGAATTACATGAGGCAAAGACGCATCAGCTCGAGTTGAAAATGTTTCAAATATTCCTGAAGCTCAAGAAGAAAATAAACAAAGAGTCTGAGTCTGAAGTAAATACTTACAGTATGCATGCACAATCTCAGGAAGGGACCTGTTGACAAAATATTGCCAGAGGCCGTGAGAAGTTGGCTTGGCTTTGAATGATGAATGCTGATGTGAATGCTGCACCTTCAGTACAGTATGTACTGTCAATATTCCCCTTGAACAAGTTGTTAAACCCTGAAGCTGCTGCAGTGGAGCAGTTCACTGTCCACCAGTGTGGTTTTACTGGGAAGCTCCAAGGTGAGAAGATGTTTGTGAATACGAAGCTGAACGGGAGTGTGCACGCTCAGCCGGCCGTCCCTGAAAGAGGAATAAGGAGGAATAAAGAAGGGGAATAAAGGGACGAGGCCTCGCTGAGTGACAGACAGTCAGAGATGTGAGAGGATGTGTTTACTCCTCCTAAACCCTGCCACTCAGCCTGTGTGTCCACAGCATCGGCTCAGTTAACAAAATCAATACGCCTGCATGTGTGTGAACGTGTCGTGAGGAGTGTGAGGGGGAGGACGGTGGGGGGGGAGCGTCTCTGTGTGTATGCAGGTGAGAGAGTCGCTCCCAAGGCGGGACGTCCCTTTCCCTCACATCAATTATTGAGGCGTCAGGACACACTGAGAGCTCCGGGAGGGGGGGGTCACAGGTCAGGAGACCAGGACCCCAACGGGCTTTCAGGGGCCTCAGTGTCCCTCACCCCCTCCACACACACACACACACACACATGTTCACACGCACACGAAGAGTGTATATATACTGTATATAACCCACTCACACAGCGTTGGAGGTCAGCAGATAGTTTCCATCTACATATTCAAATCAATCCAATTTTACACTGATATAATGACAGAGAAGCCTCCAGAACAGCATTCAGGTCGTCATTAGAGGTGAACACCAGTGTTAAAGTTGTTGTGGGGAAAACAAAAGATATCCGATCTCCGCCTACCTAATGTCTGGGGATTTCTAAATGCAATTGTGTTGCTAGAACGCCGGCGAGAATGGCCACTAGCAAACCTTACGCTCCTCGGCACCTGATTTGACTGTTATCAGACCATTAAATGGACGTTCAGTCACTATAAGCACCATAGATGTGGGTCAATAGGGGCCTACTATGCCTACTACGTTGTTTACAACTTCATTCGGTTTTGGCAAAAAAACAAACAGGATGCGAACTCTCCTGGTTGAAAACGTCACTAGAAACGTCATGTGACTCAGTGTCGTAGCATCACGTGACATAACGCTCAACTTTTAGTTTCACAACGCCGGTCCCCTGAGTGAAAGTCCTGTGTTTGTTTGACCCACCCCTCCCACCCTGAGTGGACCATCACGTTCTTTGGTGGCTCTGAGTGTCTAATAATGACGTGGACAGATTTATATTGGCGCTATCTTAAAGCCCAGTGCATCTCATATGGACGCTAAAGCGCGCCATGTGCGTCGGTATATAAAGACGCCGAGGGCCACGTTGGTATTTGACGTCCTGAGAGTGACACTGTCTGAGGGGTTTCGTCAAGATTGTGAAGATTTACCTCTGTTGCCTCCTCTCTCACTCTCTCTCCACATCTCCGTCCATCTCCTCACCCCCACAGAAGATTCTGCTTTGAGGGAGTTCTTCTCCACTCCATCTTCATCATGCCTCTTCATCCTCCTCTTCATTTTTAGGAGGCTATTCTGGCCTGAGACCACCAAGATACCCCCCCACCTCTCTCACCCATACTTTACCACCACCCCCCCACCACCGCTGGCTACATTAAAGGCAGGGATGGCTGATGCGTGTAGCGTTAAAGGGGCGGGCGGCCCAGCAGCGCCTGCCCGTGTCTGGGCCGGGGCCCGGCTCATGAAATATTGACGGGCGAGTGTCCCTTCCAGGAGCTGGCTCGCTCGGTCTTGGGAGGAGGAGGGAGGGAGGAGGAGGAGCAGGAGGGCCACATTAATATTTCAGACTGCAATCTCCTGCTTGACAAACTCTCCCACGTGATTGGGTAAAAAGCCGCTTGCTTTGCCTAGCAAGCACCAACCTCCTCCCCGCATCACCCCTTCCTCCCTCTCTCACTCTCTACATTTCTTTCTTTCTTTCTACTCCCTCCTCTCTGTTTGCCGTCTCACCCTCCTTCCTCTCACCTCTTTTTAAACTACTTTCGGAGTCTGGGTGGTGTTGTGGTGGTGTGCGACTGCCGAGGAATGGGGCGGCGGACGGTGACGGGCGGTGGTAATTAATTACGGCCAGTGATTTTGGCCAGCACCGGTAGTTGTGGCCCCCCGCGCTCGGCTGGCCGAGGCCTCTAGGGGCCCTGCCCGCGGGTCCCGCCGAATGAAGTGGCATCCATTTTTTATGAAGAGCAGGTTATCCTATTTAGTCAGATTAAAACAGGCGAGGAGGAGGAGGAGGAGGAGGTGGAGGAGGAGGAGAGGGGACAGATCCAGGGAGAAACCAGAAAAAATAAAACCTTCCTCCCATTTACCCCTCTCTTCCTCCTCCTCCTCCTCCTCCCTTTTCCGTCTGCTTTACTTTACCACTCAAAAACAACCTTCCCCTCCCTCCCTCCCTCTCTCCTCCACCACTCCCATCAACCCCATGTCGCCCCCCCACCCACCCACCCATTAACCTGCTTATGGGTGCAGAGTGCTTTGCTGACCCTTTGCCAGGTGTGCCATAATTCTCCGTCTCTTTCGTTTTATCTCTTCCGTGTGCTGCTGTGACTCATACTTCTCTATTTCTTTTTCTGTCTCTCTCCTTTTTAACTTCACGTTGTTATTTCTGTCTGTTTCTTCTCTGCTCTTCTCTTGCCATTTTGAGATTTATTCAAGCTTTCCTCTTCCACAGCAGGCTGGTCTCATACACCGTTTATAGCTATACCTACGAAAAGTAATGCACTGTAATTCGTGTATATCCCATGAAATCAATTTATGTGTAATCCACATAATTGTGAACCAGAAAATTATAAATAGCTGCAGTGAACGACACATCGGGATGAGGTCGGGGTGGGTCAAAAAATACTGGACTTTCACCCAGAAGACCGGCATTCATGTCGCGTGTGAATCCAGGAGTTAACAATGATTTACTTGTCACGTCACTTCCGTACATAAGTTACGCCACTTCCGGAGTTATTTTAAGTCAAACCACTATCTTTTCCTGAACCTAACTAAATCATTTTATTGCCTAAACTTCTAAGTTGTTTCCTGTGAAGACAGAAGAATAAAGAAAATTGACATGTGTTGCTGGACATTCGTATGAAAACGAACGAAAAAGAAAGAATAACTTTTGCGTAAGATATCATACAAGCCGTTGTATGAGAATATGTGGTCCATTGTGCAGCACAAGCTGCAACAGTGGATGAAGTGAAGGCTTCTGATGGGGTTTTGAAGGCAGGAGATTGTTTACAACTGATCATTTGTTGGCTACAGAGCGTTCAGAGTGAGCCAAGCAGAGAGAAATAAAACCCCAAAAAACAACAACCCTGTGTCAAATCCTTTTAATATCACATATTTACAAATATCTCGACTAGGGGAAACATTAATGTGACTGAAATTTGCAGCTGAGAAAATTAAATTCTGCTGTAAATAATTTAGTGACAGCAACCATCTCTGCCACCACTTCCACACCGGATGGTTCTTTGGCTTTATGCAACCAGTGAGATTATTTTATGCTTGTGTAACTAAAAACTGGCATTTTCTGTCTTCCCATCTCTCTCAACTGCAGACATGACATCATCCTTCTATAAAAGACAGTTATAGGGTGGAGGGGGGACATTTATAGGAGTATACACAGCATGTATATGCTCATGCAAATTTCATATTGACACATACATGCCTCTCTTTCCCTCTCCCTGACCTCGTCTGTCCTGTAATTCGCCAGCTTCTCTCAGGAAATTATGTTCATGCAGCTGCAGAGTGAGTGAGGCGGAGGGAGGCTGGATAAATGCTTAAAGAGCAGCTGCCAGGATAACTTACCCTCCTCTGGGCAGTGGAGGTGTGAGGGGTATATAAAAAAAGATATATACTCCTCCTGGACTTCATCAGAACCAGAAAACACCCACACCGAGCCCCCCGGTGGGCAGCCGGGAAGTGAGGAAGCTACCCCAAAAGCCTAAAAGCTGGATGAATTAATAACACTGGCACTTCTGTCATTTCCTAAAACATTTAGGCGATCAGGAGCAAAGAGCATGAATCAGAGAGCAGTTGTGTGAGTAGAGAGGGAAAGCCTCTGAAATGTGACATCTCCAAGTTAAAACAACACAATTTTTACCAAGCGGCTCAAAGCGAATACGGGTTGCTGTTTGTAACTTCCCTCCAGAATGCACGACAACAATGTCAGCGCCCTCCAAAAATGATCCGTTAGGTTTGGTTTAGACACAAACACAACCAGGCTGTTCTCATACACCATTCATAGTTATACCTACAAAAAATAATGCACTAATTTGTATATATCCCCTGAATTCAATTTAATCCATGTAATCGTGAACGGTCAAAAACACCGGACTTTCACCCAGGCAACGTATATCCTCATACAACGGTTCGTATGATTTCTTATTAAAAGTTATTCTTCCTTTTTTCTTGCGTTTTCCTACAAATATCCAGCGTCAATTTCCGATCCAGTCTTTTAAAAATAAACCTCTGTCTTTACGGGAAACAACTTTGTTGCAACAAAACTACTTAATTAGGATTAGAAAAACATTGAAAAAGATAACAAAATTACTTTGTTAGGAAAAGATCTTGGTTAAGTTATGCCACACCGGATGTGGGTACACAAAACCGGTAGTGGCGTAACTTAAGTACGGAAGTTACGTGACAAAAACAACTTGGTTAGGTTTAGGAAAAGATCGCGGCTTGGGTAAAAATAACACCAAAAGCGTTACTTAAGTACGGAAGTTACGTGACAAATAAATCAACGTTGACTTCTGGTTTCACACAGGACATGAACAGCGGCCTCCTGGGCAAAAGTTTGGTGTTTTTTGACCCACCCATCCACCCCGACATCCTCCCTACGTGGCATCTAACACTCTTTTATTATTTATTTGTTGGTTCACAATTACGTGGATTAAAAAAAAAATAACTTTCTGTAAGATATCATACAAACTGTTGTGTGAGGATACATTGGCACAACGAGGATAGGTCTAGGGAAAGATTTTAAAATAAGGTTAAAATAAGTACTTTGTTGGCTATAATCGATATTTTTATGATATGTATCAATTGGCAATGTGTAAACAATGTGGCAATGGAAGGGGTCGCTCATAGAGATGAATTATCAGCTGAATCTGGAGCTCCTCTCGGCTCTTTGTAGTGCGTGAGTTTCAGCTCACTGTTTATCTGTCTGCAACTTTACTGTTTAGGTCAGCATCATTTTCAAATACCACATCTAAAGACAGATGCTGTTGGTGGCAGAGAAAAGAGCAGCGGAGGGATAAAAGTTTAACATCAGATAAAGACACAATCATTTCTACGGTATGCGCAGTTTGTTAGTTTTGTTTTGGATGAGACATGGCAAAACTCTTTGAGAACATTATCGTCTTTTGTTTCTCAACTCTCCCCTCATCTATGAATCTCCTTCGTTCTTCTTCTGTTCCACTTTCCTTTTGTCTGCTCTTGTTATTTTTCTTCATCTTGTCTTCATCCCCATAGCCTCCCTCAGCCCCACTTCACCCCATCCATCTCCACCTCCTTCTCTTCTTCTTCTACCTGTCTGCGGCCCGCTGTGGGAGGTTTCTGTTAAATGATGCAGGAGGCGGCAGACAGAACTGTAACATGGCAAAGCCAATGGCACGTAAAAACTAGCATGGCCAGCATGAAACATCCTCCTGGGGTTAGAGGTGGAGGAGGAGAGCAGGGAGCTGGGCAGGTGAACGCTGACAGAGAGGGAGGGGGGGAGGATGGAGAAGAAGACAGAACTGTGAGAGCAAGAAGAAAAGAGGCAAAGAAACGGAGGAGACTCTTAAAGAAAAGCTACGACGCTCAAGGCAACGGTCACATGGTCGATGGAGGAAGTCAAGCTAACAGTAGAAGTAGCGCCATTGTTTGTGTGAGCTCTATTAGTTTTACAATATTAAATTATTATTGAAAATTACCTGTTGTCTTCACTTATTTTAATTTACGTCTGTAGCGTAATAACGTAACAAACGTAGTCAACCATGATGTTTTTACTAAACTTAACCAAGTAGTTTTGTTGTGTTTTTTGTTTTGTTTCAATTTACACGTTAACCGGACTGTTTAAAACTGTGACCGTAATCCGGTTAGAAAATACGTTTCCCTCGAAACATAATTGAGAATGCAGTTTAGTTGTATGGGAACATCATTCTTTAGGAGACAGGGTTGTGAATGTTGATATTTCTGAACCAAAAATGTGTTTCATATCAGCCATGCATGCAGAAACGCACAATGCCATGTTGATAACGTTGTGAGGTGATTGATAACAACGTTGTTAACGTAACAACGTAACATAATGTAACAACGTAACAACGTAATGTAACAACGTAATGTAACAACGTAACGTAACAACGTAACGTAACAACGTAACGTAAAAATGTAACGTAACAACGGAACATAACAACGGAACGTAACAACGGAACGTAACAACGGAATGTAGCAACGGAACGTAGCATGGAATCACGTGATGGACACAGAAGTTGTAATTCCACCGCTCGATGGAAATTGACTTCAAAGCCCGGCGCTCTTCCTGGGGGCCACGATACTGCACAAGGCGTTTAGCGTTCAATAAATACGCCTTTCTTGATTTCCGCATGTCATTTGTACGCCATGTATCCTGTACTGAATGCAATGTAAACATATCCGTGTATAAATGCTTCGGTAAGAGGTAGTGATGTAGTATAAAAAGCGCGAAAGACCACTTATGGTGAGGAGGTGGATGAGTCCAACAAACACAGGATTTTTAACCAGGAGGCCGATGTTCGAGAGTGGTGTTTTGTTTTGTAAGTTACGTTGGTGACGTTTTTTGGCGATTGTCACAGCTGTTCTCTCCTGCCAGCAAACGACTTTTGGTGTATCTGTATTGTTGTCCGTGTGGAAACAGTAGAACTTATACACGCTGTACAGTACCAGAAACAGGTTGTGATAAAGAAAAGGGAAAATGTATGAGAATTTGTCATAAATCAGGAGACAGACATATGGGAGAATTGTGACCCCGTGAAAATCGGAAGGGTTGGCGAGTATGCAACATGACCCTCACCTTTCACACTGTATCGGCTCCTCAAGAACCTCCAGAGTAAAGAAGGAAACAAGGTAGTGTGGATGACAGGTTGATGAGAGGAAGAAGAGAGAGTTGAGGGAAGAAGATGAAGGCGAGGAGAAGAAAGAAAACAACACACACACACATACACACACTCGGTGGCCTGACACTGTTGACCCTAACCTCTGAGCAAAGCAGCGAGCTGGTCTGATCTGTGCTTCAGTCCACACTCTCTCCCTGCAGAGCTGCCTGGGTAACACAAATCATGACTCTCTGTTAGTGCTCCGAGTCCAGCCATGCAGATAATGTAAGGAAGTAACTCGGGAACACACACACAGATTCACACACGCCAGTGAATTTCCTAACAGCCGTGTTTTAAAGGACAAGGCCGGTGGGACAGTCAGTGAGCAAGAATCAATGAGGAGGCTGGGACTCCCCGTGTGTCTCAGAGCTACATGCACTCATGTATGTGGACTTACGTGTGTGTGTGTGTTTTGTCTTTCGGTATGCCACTGTGTGTGCCAGCTGGTAGAAATGTCTTCTACTAGAGGATGGATGACGGGCAGTAGCAGACTAGCACCCCCTTGTGAATGGCTGAACTGTTTGCAAACGAATAATGGAAAAGTTGGATTTTCACTATTTTCACTACGTGTCAAAAAAGCAGCATCAGAAGAACTCCGATTTTTGTTTAGTTTACAACCAACTAGGGCTGTCCTCGACCAAAGAAATTCTTAGTCAACTAACACTCATACAATTTTGTCGACTATCTTTAAAACTGAGTTTCTCCGCAAGAATCACAAAACAGCACCACTTTAAATCTGGTGTTTACCAGAGATGTGCTCAAAAATTTCTTAGAAATACGTCATTCAGCATGAAAAAAAACATTAAAAATGACTAATAGACTGAAGAAATCCTACTCGACTAGGACCAAATCAACCAATTACTCGACTAATCCACTAAGAAGGGGCAGTCCTACAACCAACATTACGAAATTTGTGTAATTTTTGGGTTCAGTGTTACCCCAATGATGTTATGTTCTTGGTCCTGTTTCAACTGTTTATCAGTTTGTCAGTTATTTAGATGTCTCAAAACTTCAATCAAGTCATGTCAGTGTAATTTGGTGAAGCATCAAGCCACAGGCCAAGAGTCAACACAGTCATAGCGTTTCTGGACCCCTGACAAATTTAAATCCTATATTTATCCTCCTTTTAGCTCTATTTTGGTCTCCACCAACTTCTTAGGAACATTTCTGCGTAAAGCTATGTTTGGCTGCTAGATGTTGCACTTTCTTTTCCAGCTTGTCGCTAAAAAATAATTGAAAATTCGTATACATATATGTCATGATTGTCTAACTGTTTCAACACTGATTTGAATCCAGGTGCACATGTAAAGAATTGTTAACTGTTTCTGATATCAAAATAATAATAACGTTGGAGGACTGTGCAGCCTTGGCTGATACATAGAGCCTCTGTGCTGTCTGGTTTAGTCTGTGTTTTGTGTAAATATAAAATATGAATGCACCTATCATCACGTCAACATGTTTAAGGTGTTTTTCTCCAGTGTTGGCATTTTGACTTTAACCCATGCCGGTCAAGTTGCTGTTTTAACTGTCAAAACTGATTGAATTTTGGTTTGTCGGGTACTGTACATGTGGAGAGAACGTGTGTGAAGTGCTGCTCGGATGTCCAGGTAGTTTTCTAAGGTTAAAGCTGAAAACACAAATGCACAAATGCATGTTGAAAAAGCATACAGCCAACCTTACTGTACTCGTGTCCCCACAGACATGTCTCATGAGTGGACAGAACCGCCACATCTGTAGTGGAAAAAGCAACAAAACTACAGTGACACACTTCAGTGGACACTTACAGATAATGGCAGATCTCTTTGTGTGTCCCAGTGGGCCGGCTGAAAGACACTTCAGCCACTTTCAAAACATCCAAGTGTCCAGTTTGGGACAGTTATAACAGGATTTTCTGTTTAATTTCCGAAAGTGTATTTTCTTTTCAGTGCACCAAAAATGCAATTGTATTCATCTTTTGTATTGAGGTGTAGGCTGAAATCTTGGAGACAACCTGTACACGTAAAACCCAATCTGCATGGCTAAGAGACTATGAACTGTGTCCCAGACAGAAGTATGTTTTGAACATGTTTTCGGGGGCAACGGGGTCATTAAGCTCACTCTCAACCCCTGAACGACCACGTTAACTTTCAGCCACAGTAAAAAAAAAAAAAAAAACAGGAACAAAACCCCATCAAAACTGGAGGTAAGATGTTTTTACTCCCCCACCACTCAGGACGAGATTACTCCATTAATGGACCTGCCTCTCTCTCTTTCTCTCGCCCCCACCTACACTCTTACAGTACTCTTCCACCTAGTGAATTATGAATGGAGGGGCCCCTTGTTTTTCTGCCTCTGGCCGGCCCGGTGTCCACTCAGTGCACTCTACTGTACATGCACACATCACATTTAAACACAGAGCAAAATGGGATGGAGTGAGGTACCAGATCGGATCGATCGGAGGTAAAGTTTGGGGCAGAGACACACTTCAGAGTGATTGTAGTCGCCATTGTGCCAAAAAGGCACACAAATTTGGGACGTCTGCAGGGGACAATAGAGACAGATAATGAGACAAAGGTCAGGACATTGTACAGTTCAGTCAAATCACAAAAAAAAATTGTATTTACTCCAGCAGTATCTGGCTGTGGATACAGTTTCAGGTTGGCTAGGAGTTGAGATATCCTCATTCAGCACTACTGGTCACACCTCAGCGCAATGGAGGGGAGTGGAAAATAGTAAAACAAAAAGACCTGTAATCCAAATTTAAGTCACAGTGTTGATCTTGGCTGCAACAGGGCAAGAAATACAAGCAGTGGGACGATCAGACCAATTTTAAACAAACCCCCAGGTTACCAATCTTATATGGAAGAGAAAATGAAGGGGAACCAAATTGTCCATTGGAAACATCCATCACAGTTTGCAAACCGACTTCATCATTCTGTTTCGACCTACTGTACTGGCCTCTTGCACGCGGACAGACGAATTGAATTGTGGTCGCTGATAGCTCCATGAATTGTGCATCACTTGCAACCGCTATCTGCCACATCTCAACATCCCATTCACAAAAGATATTGTGATAATGATATAACAGCGCAAACATGCCCATAAAGTTTATTAACATTAATTGAAAAAAGATAGATGTAATAGTTTCTAAAATTCACATCATGTTTTTATTTTATGGAATATTCAGCTTCAATCCCTATTTGTTGGCGTTTAGCCTTTCAAAAACAACATTTTCACTGCAGTCAAAAACTGTTTGCTCTCCCGCTCAGGTCCGTGTTCGTTGGTGTCCCGTGTTCACATTGTCAAGACACATTTTCACTGTACAAACGTAGTAGTTTTAAGCCACACCATGTTGTTTTTCCCTAAACATAACTAAGTGGTTTTGTTGCCTAAACCTAAACAAGTGTTTTTGTTAAATTCACAACATTAAGCACGTGTTTTCTGTGACCAGAAAGTGACGCCGAGGGGTCTGACAAAGCGTCAGTATGTGACAAGTTGGGATGAGAATGTGTTGGAATAACCTAAGATACAGAAACACCCAAGACTTAATAAACCAGAGTTTAAATTTAAGGGCAATTTTACAAACATGACTAACAAGAATCCAGTCAGCCAGACGGACCAACAACAGGCAGACAGATAGATGGACATAGAAAACCCAATAAGATGGCGCCTCATTGGCCGCTATTATGTTGTTTCAAGTTACTCAAAGTGTCCTCCTTTAACGAGGCCTCGGCAGTGCTAATGATGAGCCGCAGACATAATTAGCCTCATTAGAAGGACTTTCAAAGTGTTTAGATTAGCTTAATTAGCTTTGGTATGTAACGTCTGTGTGTGAGTCTCACACACACACACTAATACACGTGCACACTCAGTCCTTGTAGACCCGGCCTCAAGCTATTGCACTCACAAAAAGCTGCTGGTTTTAAAAGTTAAATGCCACTGTGTAAATATATATCCAGGGGATATCCAGGGAATAATCAAGTTTTAATTTAGCTGCTAATCTACAGTCGCCGCGGTGCTCGGCTGCCTCCCTGAAGTGATTTGAAAGAGAAGAAGAGAGAAAGAGAGCTGAAAACCCTGCAAGGAAATTGCTTGAAAAATCACTATCAGAGCTTTCTCAGCTTTTCTGTCCCGGGGATATCTGTACATATGTGGAATTACAATAAGGGTAAAAATCAGAAAGAGACGGGAGGGAAGCCATGAGAGAGGGAAGATTTTGAAGATTCTTGCCTGCAGAAGTGCGTCTCCCTCCCTCGTTAACTACAGCAAAGTTGATGCAATAGCACATTAAGTCAGTCAATGGACTTTATCAACGCCAGCATCCATTAATAGACAACAGCCGGCAGCACAAAGCTGCAGTGAGAAAAAGGCTTCACTCATAGATTTGGTAGAAGTTGATGTTCTTTTATTATTTCCAGAATGAGAAAAAGAAAACATAATTTATCTTTTTGATTTTATCCACGTTGAACAAAACAGGATTTAATCCTTTTCTCATCACGTCAAGGCGTTCATCCAGGAGACCGCTGTTCGTGTCCCGTGCGTTAAGTTTTACTGTCATTGTTCGTTCATGTCCCGTGTTCACAATTTCAAGTCGCATTTTCACAGTTCATACATAGTAATTTTAAGCCCAACCATGTTGTTGTTTCTAAATCTAACTAGTTTAAACTATAGTGTTTTTGTTTAATTCACAACACTAAGCATGTTTACTGCGACTGTAAAGTGACGCCGAGGGGTCTGATAAAGCGTCAGTATGTGACAAGTTGTAATGAGAACCTGTTGTTATGTCAGGACACAACAGTGTCCTATTTCACAGCATTTATGCACAACAACTCTCCAGAAAAGCAGCAATTTGATCATGTTTGCAGCCAGAATCGGTACATCACTTTCTACAGTAGGTGCAGCGTATATATACCCGCAGTTTTCACATAGTAGCTCTAAGGCACCTCCATACAGTATGCCTATGGCATTTTACAGCGTAGCGGCTAGCAGACTTTAATTAGTTAGTCAGTAACTTTTCCTTCATAGCTCTCCTACTCTTACTTGGTTTAACATTAAGTCACTGCATCTCCCTACAGAACGACACCACGGTTGATTTCAGCGTCCATGCACGTATTTTCAGTTAGCTGACTGACGAATGCCGTCTCTCCACGCAGAGGAGAGGAGAGAAACTAGCGTGACAGTGCATGGTCAGTTCATCGATGCAGAATCGTTCACGTCCGCATCGCGGTGCATATAGAATCAAGAAATCTTAACACCTCTATATTATATACACCTTTATTATCCAGATTTTACATTCATATTACACACTGTGCAATAACTGTATATAAAAACCAACTCTCAGTCGATTTAAAATGAAAAGGTTTCTTAAATTCATTGAAAACATCTTTAATATCATATAAACGGTGAACACACGGCCTCACAAACAACACACTTATCGTGTAATATACAATCATGTGTTTTGCTGACGAACACGTTACAAATTGCACCTTTAAAAGATATTTAAAGTAACCTGAACATGATCAGCAGAGCCCTCCCAGCCCCTGTGACCTCCTGCTGCTCTGATTAATAGCTGCTTTAATGGGATTAATGACGGCCCTGATAGTAATGAGGAAATACTATTAGCATAAAGCGGCTGCTGTTTGGCTGATTCAAGGCTCCTGGATGGTGGCTGGTTGCTTAGGAATGCAGAAATCAAAGATGGTGGGTGAACAGGGGTGTGTTCGGCGTGTGTGTGTGTGTGTGTGCGTGTGTGTGTGTGTGTGTGTGTGTGTATGTGTGTGTTTTCAGCTCCTCAGAGGGACTCAGTGGGAAGGAGAGCGGAGCATCGCTGGAGAGACGATGCAGGGAGGGATGAAGAGATGAAGGTGAGGATGAAGATCCAAACGCTGCAAAAAATGTGGGGTAGAATTGCAAGCGAGTGATTTCATTATCAAGTCGCTTACCTTTTTGACACAAGCACAATTTATTTTAATTATTACAGTTTCCTCCAGCTGTTTTTGCAGATTCAGTTGCACTAGAGAATGAGACAATTACAGTTGCTTTGCAGGAATTATGTGAATGCTCCATTGCATCTTAATGTTTTGTCCACCCCATTTATATCAGTGAGGGTATAGGCTAAATATCCTATTGAAATAAGAGCACCACAAATTAACACCTCTCTAAAATAAAACTGAATATTATGACCTTCTTATGCAATGCGGTTGTTTTATCTAGGTGTGCATTTGAGTGTATAGACACACTTGAGATGTTGAGCTTTATAAATAAATGTTGGCCAAATAAGAAGGTAACATGTAGCTGTTATAAGACATCAAGAGGGTTAACATGATAGGAATGATTTGTAGATATTCCATGAAATCAGTTCATAATTGGTAATCCACGTAATGGTGAACAAGGAAGTAAAAAGAGAGACAAAGTTCGCATAGGGAGGAGGTCAGGGTGGTTCAAAAATCACTGGGCTTCCTCCCAGGAGACCGGCGTCCTTGTCCTGTGTGAAACCAGAAGTCAACGTTGATTTATTTGTCACGTAACTTCCGTACTCAAGTAATGTCACATCTGTAGTTATTTTAAACCAAACCATGATCTTTTCCTAAACTGAAGACAGAAGTTTATTTTGAAAAAAGACTGTATGCATGTAACGAGCGGATATTGACACGGGTTGGTGGACATTCGTAGGAAAAGAAAGAGGAATAACTTTTTCATAAGATAACATACAAACCGTTGATCTGATACAAATCTTTCCAGACTTCTAAACTTTAGATAAACCTGTTTACACCACATCTATAATCTGTGATGAGGGGTCTAAACCGGACACTCCACCGTAAAGGTGGAGTCATCAATTCTGGAGAAAGATTGTTGATATTTGAACTCAACACCCAAACAAATCCCCTCCAGATTTACAGTCGCTCTCGCTCCCACTGCCTTCCTCTTTATACATCCACGGCCGTTCCTCTCTCCTGTACACCAGCACCGACGCCCCCTGTTGCTGACTGGCTGGAATACGAGCCACTTTGTTTGTTTCCCATTTACAGAGCCAGGGCTGTGTATGAACACCGGATTGTTTTTTTCAGCATACAACACTGAACGGACCGCTAGCGGACCGTGAGGAGATATTCACTGAATTTGACAAACAGTGTAATAGATTAGAATCGCTAAATGAACCTATTAAGGGGTCGTAAACCAAAAAGGTTTGAGAGGAAGCGTTTCAGAGGAACAGTAGAAAGAAGACAAATCTGCTGCTAGTGATTCTGCGATGGGCTCGGCTAAAAAAATCTCGTTCATAACTTGACATTTTTTGCAGCATTCCCAGCCTGCGGTGAAGAGGCCAGGGGCTTCATTAGAGAGATCTGGAGGCCGACCCTATCAGCCTGGGGGCACGCAGGAGGGGGGCGGGGGGTCTATACCAAACCGAACGCCTGTCTCTCCACTGGAGACGGACTGGGCTCCCCTGGGTTCCCCGCGACCGACCTCCTGCTTCTGTGGATGGGCCAGAAAAATCAACGGCGTTCCCCTTTGAACAACCTCCTCCTCCTCCTCCTCCTCCTCCTCCTCCTCTTCCTGCTGCTCTGTCTCTCCTTCATGCTCTCTCTCTTTCTCCCTTTCTCTGAGGACCTAATGAATGATTCATTTAACCCCTCCACCACCTCCAACACCACCAAACTCCTCGCCTTTTCACCCAACCACCCATCTATCTACCCGTCTTCCGCACCTCAACACTTTATTTTACTTTCTGTTCTCCTGTTTTATTGCAAGTAAAAGTAAAAGATGGGTGGCAGCGCAGTGGTGGTGGCCATGAAACGGAGACAACAAAGGGAGGAACAAGCGCCCATTTGTGTCACAGATCCCTCCGTGTATCCCATTAAAGGCAATGTTTGACAAATTACTTTACACAGCTTGGATGTTGATTTGCCATGTATGTGAGTGTGTGTGTGTGTGTGTGTGTCGAGTGTGTGTGATCTGAACCGCTAATGAGGGCAAGATGGTAGAAAATCCCTGTAAATGAGGTGTAACGGCACACTGGAGCTGCAGAAGAAGGACGATGGAATCGAGTTATTATCCTGGAAGAGTCATTAATTTAATGGAATAATTGGTCGGGACACCAGAGAGCTAATTGCCATGATGAAACCAAATTTCTCACATGAAAGAGGAAGTAAATGAATCTAGATGGCGCACTTGAAAGGCTCGCACGATCTGGGGACAGTTTCAAAGATGGGTTTTATATTCTGGGGTTTGTTTTCCCTGGGCTCTGTCTCACAGGCTGCTGCTGGGAAGAAAACAGGCGAACGGAGTAGAGATGTCTCTTAAGTGTGTGTCAGCTGGAGAAAAGAAGAGGAGAGGAGATGGCGGCAAGGGAAACAGGGCCGGGGTTTGTGTAGAAAAACACACAAGCCACCCTTCAGTAAGGAACTGAGATCATAGCGGTGTAAGTATTTGACATAATTATGAAAACAATAAAGATAGTTTGAGAAATTGAAAACCGTCTTGCCAGACCGAGGGAGAGGGATTAGTATTATAGGGCAGGCACACTGGAGGAAGCTGTTGTACTTTTCAATACAAGCTGTTGTATTTAAATTAGGGCTTTCAATCGGAAATATTTAATCGCAATTAATCTCAAATTAATCAAAAAATGTTTTGTATCTTTTCAAAATGTACCTTAAAGGGATATTTCTATATATTTCTTATCAACATGGAAGAGGGCAATTATGCTTGCTTTATGCAAATGTATGTATATATTAATAACTCAACTAACAACACAAAACAATGACAAATATTGTCCAGAAACCCTCACAGGTACTGCATTTAGCATAAAACATATGCTCAAATCATAACATGTTAAACTCTAGTATGACATACCAATGGATTCATTAGGTTTTTTAGTTTAATATGATGCCAGTATCTTCACTCTAGCTTTAAAACTGAGCCCGCTACGGCCTAAAAACCGCAAGTTGTGTTAATGCGTTAAAGAAATTAGTGGCGTTAAAACAAATTTGCCTCAACGTGTTATTATCGTGTTCACTTTGACAGCCTTAATTAAATGTTAATAGAGTGCTTATAAATGCCAGATGTGGTGGCTAAATCAAAATGTGGCCTACTATCATTGTAACAGTTTTTAACTTATTAATACGATTGTGAAATAAAGGTTTCTGCTGGTTCTGATTTCACTTCGGTTCTTGATGGAGAAGCTTGTGAACCTCACACACACACACACGCGTGTTATATGTTTGCATGTGTTCCGGTTGGCAGCGGTGTTTTTCTTGTGAGTGTGTGACGTTTGGCGGTGACATCTGAGAGGCTCCGGAGATACGAGACACAACAGTCTCCATCTCAGCTTCCTCTGGAGGAGCCGCAGCCTGAAGACGACTCCGAGGCCAAGTGGCAGCACTTCACAAATCGAAGATGGAGCTTTGCCCCTCCTATCCTTCCAGAACTGCTATCAGGAGAAAAAAAAGAGAGTCTCTTCATCCTCCCCCATAATCGAAAAACACATTTTTAGACACACAGACAGACATGCACACACATTTTCTTTTAAAGACTGACACACTAAAAGAAGCCACCATCTGTTTTCCACCAGTATATTCCTGTGGCAGATGATCGGTGTAAACATGACTACATGCACAAGTTACAGTTTGATTTCAACCCACCTGAACGCCAAAGTGAGGTGGCGTTTGTCCAAGCGTCAAGCAGAGCAGGCAACTTTAATCAAAAGTAAAAACAAATTGTCCCTTAGTGCTGGTCTGAGGAGAAGTTTCTCCTGATTGATGTGTGTTTTCTGTCTTTTGATCAGTGATTATCTGGGATAAATAATTTAAAGTACTAAAAAGTTAATAATTTGGACTTCTGAGACGAGAGAAGAGATTTGGTAGACATGAAGGACGGATGTGTGGTGTGGATGGAGAGGGGACGGGTTGCAGCTGGGGAGTTACCCCCTCCAACAAAATGACAAGAAAATGGACAGAGGAGGAGTGGAACGGAGGCAAGAGAGGAAGAGAAGCGTTGTAAGAGGAGGAGGAGAGGTGTGGCAGAACGGGCCGAGGGGAACCCGCCCCTCTAATTGGTACTTAAACACCCGCGCCGAGCAGAACTGTTGCTATCATAAGAAATTGATGAATTAACTGAGTGAGAGAGAGCAGGAGACTGAGAGAGAGAGAGGGTTCTGAATCTTTTAAGAGGATAACTTACTTGGGCAAAACAGCTGTTTATGCATTATTTGTGCGGCGAGCCATTTACCACCGTTTAGGATGAAAACCTTGGTTCCCGGGCTGCAGGAGTTGCCCGGGGGGACACAGAGGGTTTTTGGGAGGGACTCGGCGGCCCATCAGTCACTGATAAGAAAGGATGAAAAATTCATTTGCTGGTAGTTTTCGTTTTAAAGACTCGGATATCGGCCTGTCAGTCTGTGAGCTTTCGTTTAAGTGACAAACAGGCATGCAGGGATTCAGGCGAGAGGAGGAGGAGACGGCAGGACGAGGTGGGTATGGACTGATGGACCTCATTATCTGTCAATCCCGGACACTTTTTTCATTTCATTTTCTGCTTACTTCCCAGATATCACCTGCCAGTCTCATAGTTTAGGTAGAACACACACCGGCTGCATTGCATCATGTGTTATTTGACTTTTGATAAGTCTTTCTCCAGGTGTAGAAACAGCTGAATATGCTATATAGTTGAAGCACTCCGATAGAAACCTGGATACATCAGCATGTAAACATCTGATCGGCGTCTGATACCAACGCACCGGGCTTTCAACTAACTCCAATGTAAACCCACCCGCATCATTATTAGACGGTCAGAGCAACTGACGCAGAATAAAGAGCTAGAAAGTCGGTGTAAGGCAGGTGGGAGTGGAGGTTGGATGGGTCAAACAAACACAGGACTTTCACCCAGGTGATCGCTGTTCGTGTCCCGTGTGCAACCAAGTCAACGTTGACTTATTATGCCTTAGTGTTCTGATGTAACTTCTGTACTTTACGTAACAAACCAACATTTATTTTAACCCAAACCACTATTTTTTTCCTGAACCTAACAAAGTAGGTCTTTTGCGTAAGTGAACCTACATTGGAAGTTTATCCCTGACACGCGTACCTGACACGTATCCTCAAACAACGGTCCGTATGATATCTTACAAAAAGTTATTCCTAATTTTTCATGCGTTCCCCTACAAATATCAAGCGTCAATTTCCGCTCTAGTCTTTTTTAAAATAAACTTCTGTGTTCACAGGATACAACTTTGTTAGGTTTAGGCAAGAAAAGCACCTAGTTAGGTTCAGGAAAAGATCGACTTGATTAGGTCTAGGCAACAAAATTACTTTGGGTTAGGGTTAGGGGTTAGAAGATCGTGGTTTAGTTACGCCACACCGGAAGTGGCCTAATTTAAGTACCAAAGTTATGTGACAAAAACTACTTAGTTAAGTTTAGGAAAAGATCAACTTGGTCAGGTGTTTTTGAGCCACCCATCCACCCATAACTCCTTCCCACTCTTTATACTTCCTCATTCACAATTACGTGGATTGCATACAAATTAATTTTGTAGGATATACACGAATTACAGTACATTACTTTTCGTAGGTATAGCTACGAACAGTGTATGAGAACAGCTTGGTCTCTGTCACGTACAAAACTGAGAGGTACCTAGAGCCTCATAGTTCCTGTATGTGATGAGTTGGGAGTGAGATTGTGTTGACAGGTGTGTTCGATCCACTCAGGTCATGTAGGAGCTATCACACTGGGTTCATCCACAACTGCTGAGGCAACGCAGTCTGTACAGAAAGGATGTGAAAGAGTCAGACACGCCTGCGCTGATGCAGACGAACAGAAATCTGGATAATGGTAGAATCATGTATACAGAGAGCCAAACAGCCTTCATACCCCAAATATGATGAAAACCAGGATCAGACTCAAAGGAATACTTGCATGAAAACACACTTAGCGAATGTTTGAGAGGGTTTAGATAACAGCTCAGAGCAGCACATGTGAGTTTAATGGATGTAAACTGGAGGATTTTCGGATCCGAACCTGTTGTGGAGCGGAAAACGGATCAGCGGAGGTGAGCATGGAGGGGTTGATGGATGGATGACGGCCTCCTTAAGCTCTGTCCAGAAGGACGATTTGACATCATCACTGTTTCACTTTGATCACTTCAAAGAAAGCCTTGAAGTCGACGCTGGAGAAATCACACGACAAGCGCCATTGCAGTAAAACAGCCGCTATCACACATCTTCAAATACCATCGGCTGTCACTCAAGTCCAGATAAATTGGCCCTGCGTGAAAAAACAACAAGACTGGAGATAAAAATGCAAAGTTAACGCAGGAAAACTTTGCAAGTTTGGGGAGACTGGAGGAACTTATTATCTTGATTTGAAGCCTGAAAAATCCAGTTTTCAGTCTTTTTGTTATTGGTTATTTTTTGTTAACTGCGTTTTGATTATTGAGCATTTAAAATCATGAATAGAATAAAGATAAGGGTCAAGTTAAGGGATTTAGGGAGTGCATGCTCCTCAAAGGTATACCAATAGAAGCTGCCTGTGTACATGTCGGTCTGTGCAGGTGTGTGGTTTCCCTGCTGCTGTCACCTGCCCTCTCCTCTCATCCTCTCTCCTCTCCTGTCATCCCTCCTGTTGCCGTGGTGACTGCCTCGGGGCGACAGACACTTCCATGTCATGTCGGGCGGCTCTGATGCTGATCGGCCCTGATGGAGGGAGCTTTGTCCCTGTTTGTTCACCTAAAGCGCCGTCGTGTCACAGCACCACCTGGGAAGTCTCACACAGACACACACTGACGTATTCATTCTCAATACTGTTGATCATCCGTTTAAGGGTTTTGGCAGCTCCTGTTATGTACATATGTTCCCTGTATGTGCAGCATTTTAACATCAATAAGTCATATCAAATTTGGAGGAAAAGTGGGACCATTGTCGAGATGATTGACAGTCTTTAATGGTATCTAAATAGCATTTGAGTGCCACTGCTTTGGGGGGAAAGAAAGGCATACTTGCACACTAAACGCCTTTCGTATTATCATGGCATTTATACGCCTTTGCTGGGGAGGCGTGTAGAAACAGCTGTTTGCAGCCGCTGAAAAACAGCTGCTTTCAGCACATATAAACAGTTGTTTGCGCCACTAGAAAAAGCTGTTTCAGTTCTATCTCTCTCTCTGCAATCACACAAAACAAGCAGGCTAAGAAACCGAACCAAGAAACCGTGTTCTGTGTATCAATCTCTTCCGCTTTGTTTAAGTACTACGGACAGCGCCGCACCCTCTACGCACAACAAGCAGCGCCGTCCGTGGTTCTGAAACAACGTCGCTAATAAACAATGCACGTGGTGGTAAAAGTGAAATTGCATGTAGCTGTCAGAGGGAGTGGGTGACAATGACCAATATCGTTTGGCTTGTTTCAAGTTTTAAGAAAAACTACTGATACATATCATGCTTTTATTCATGAAGGAGGCCGCTGTTTGTGTCCCGCGTGAAACCAGAAGTCAACGTCGATTTATTTGTCACATAACCTCTATACTTAAGTAACGTAATAACACTTCCGTAGTTATTTTAACCCACGATCTTCTCCTAAACCTAACCAAGTAGTTTCGTTGCCAAACAACGTCTTTCCTGTGAAGACGGGAGATCATTTTGAAAAGACTGTATGCATGTAACAAGTGTAAATTGTCTCGTGTTGCTGGACATTCGTAGGAATAACTTTTCGTAAGATATAATACTATAGTTGTATGACGATATGTTGCAGTAGTAGAAAACAATGTTGCTATGACAGAAACCCCAGGATCAGTTTTACTACGACATGGTTGATGATGAAAGAAACCTTCAGAGGCTCATGGAACATAAATAGATAGATAGATAGATAGATAGATAGATAGATAGATAAATAGATAGATAGATCAAGTCGTCTCTCACACACACACTATGACTCTCTCTCTTTTCCCACATAATGAGAGCCGGGTCCTAATGGAGGAGGGGGTGGACTTTGCCTGGCTGGCATATCATCATTCAGGCCGGGCGCGCAGGGCGAGTCGTGATTAGCTGGCAATTTATTCTGGCGGGCGCGATTGAGAGGAAGGGGCCCTGAAATGGTAATGTGTTTAAATGTCAGAGGAAAGGTACGGTTCTCATCAACCTTTGGTCACCCGTCCGCTTTGAATATTCTTATTGCCGTCATGTATTAGTAATGAGAGTTGAAAAGTAAGTAAAATTTAACCTTCGCTGTACCTGAGGAAACTATGAATATTAACGAGGCCTATTATGTGTACCTGATCTGAAAGAATTTTAACCCCGCGCCTGGCTGGCTCGCTGGCTCTCTCTCCCTCCACAATCTCTGTCTCCCTCTCTTCTTCTTCCCCTCCTTTGCTCCCCACTTCTTCTCCATTTCCCCCCCACCATGTCATTTCATCCATCTCTTTTGCCCCATCTTTCTCCATCCCTATCTTCCTCTTTAGCTCTGTTTTGTTTCTGTCTCTAACCACACTTCTGCTCTCATCCATCTCTTAAAGAAAAATGTATTTTTTGTATTCAATCATAGGTATCCTTCACGTTAATAGTCCGTAACGGCTCTATAAAAACATGTCAAAACTGATACAGACAGCAGCCTGTTTGCACGAAAAGGCGTATGAATGACACAATATTGCGTAGGGCATTTAGAGTTCAATAAGAACGCTATTCTCGCTTTTGTTCGTGTCATTTGTACGCTATGTGGTCTGGTCCTGATGAAACTCTCCCTATATCCCTCTGCTCTCTCTGTGTGTGTCTGTCATCCCTCCCTGTCTTCTGGTTCTCTCTGTCATGAGAGGGAGGAGGCTGTTTACCATGCAAAGATGGTGTTTGCATAGATCAGGCCAAAGTGGGACGTGTGTGTGTGTGTGTGTTGGATGGAGGGGGTGTTACTCCCTGGATTAAGGCTTGATCAAGGCGCCATCAACACACACTCCCGCCTCCCCCATGAGGGCCTGGGTTTTTTGGTTTCCTTTTTTTTGAGGGGGGGGGGTGGGGGGGGGGAGTTGACACATCTGTCTGCAATGGACAACAAAGACAGAGGAGATGTTTGCCGAAGAGTCTCTCTTCCGCCATCTCCCTTATCTCTTATCTGTACATTTTACATCTCAAAAACTGTCACTGACTTTACTGTGTGTTTTCTCGCAGAGATGCTGAGATATTGTGTGTGTGTGTGTGTGTGTGTTGGTATGCCCACATATCTGTGGGTGCCAACGTCAAAGTCGTCATGCATCAATCCTGCATTGGTACTGCAGCAAATTCCTTCTTAAAAATAGCATATTTTGAGGCAACACTTCATTTTTCCCAATGAAATCTACACTGACTCTTCTTTTCAGACATGTGAGGTAAGATAAGGAGATAAATGTATGTGTTTACTTTCAAAGTTTGGCTCGAATATTGATGTGAAAACCCAACCCGGTCTCACATGGAGGTGTATAAATACCACGACATTACACGGACATTCTGCGTGCCATGAGAACGCATTATAGCCTTTGAAGTAAGTAAAGTAAAAACACGTACGGAAACAACGTAACACAACTACAGAAAACATGTCAAAAACGTAAAAAAAATCACTAATGTAGCTGACAAAACAAAGCACCGGTCAACAATGGGTTTCCTGGTTAAGAGTCCGGTGTTTGTTGGACCCATCAACCTCCCCTCCCATCCACCAGATGTGGTTTTTCTCACTTTTTATACTACGTCACTAACTCTTTATATGAGGATGCGTTTACATTGCAGTCAGTACAGGATGCATGGTGTACAAATGACGCGCAAATCAAGAAAGGCATACTTATTGCACACTAAACGTCTTGCGCATTATCGTGGCATTCATACACCTTCTCGTGTAAACGGGCTGGGAAAAAAAAGGGGTTTTCAAAAAAGCCGTTTGCAGCAGGAACACCGTGTAGTTTAATCATTCATTTGCTTATTTGCAGCAAACATAGCAACTACAGGTTGCATGGAGACATATACTCTTTTTAAGCCCGACCATGATGTTTTTCCTAAACCTAACTAAGTAGTTGCCTAAACATAACTTAAAAAGCGTCCTCATGATCATATGGGATGCTATTCACCAGACACCCCCACTCTCCCCCCAGGGGCTCCTCTCTCTCTTATCCCAGGTAATGTGTCCACCAGCTTGGCGTGTTGTCCTCCCTCCGCCTGCTGTGATCTCTGGGTAAGCCGGTAACAGCCCGACTCTTATTAGCTCTCTTTATTGATTTGGAGAAGGGATTCAGAGCTGAGCCGCTCTCATTAGCACTGGATAAAGTCATAATCCACCAACCTGCAGGGTCAGACTCAGCGCTCGGCTGCCTTCACACTCTCAAATTCACACTTAACGAGTTGATTACAAGAAGATCCTCCACTTGTTAAATGATAATGAGGCTTTTTCACAGAAACAATGATGAAACAAAGAGTTTTCTTTGCACCAACAAGATGTGAGATATTGTATTGTTGCATGAGTCTAGATCAAAAATACACACCATTTTTCTGTAATTAAATGTTCAGGAGTACTAGTGACTTGTTAAACATGTTGGTCACAGGGTAAAGTGAGTCTACATGTATGTTTAATAAACAATCAATCTGGGAAGTGTTTTCTAAGAGCATCTCTACCAACACTAGGTTTAGGTTTAGGAGAAAACAACGTTGGTTGGATGTCAAACTACTACATTTGTAGTGTGTCTGATTGTCAAGTCATCCATTTTTGAGAAACTCTGACTTGCTGGTGCACTGTGTGACATCTTTTTGAACAACACAAGCTATTCATGCCAAGAAAAATTTTCTACAAAATGTTTATTTTCATGTAAAATATATTTTTGCCGAGTTATTTTAGTGCTCCAACCTTTCCCAAACTTTGATTCATCATGTCAGATACTGTTTTATGTCAGCCTGTCAATCACTCTCTCAGTGATTCTGCTCATCACTCCTCCTTCCTCAGAAAGACTGGTAGAAACCTTCCTCACCCTCTCCTCCTCCTCCTCTTCCTCATCCTCCTTGTCTTTCTCCTCAAGCCCTCCGCACCGACTTCACTCCCGGCCCTCTTATCGATTTGCCGGTGTGATAGAGGTGGGAGGTGCGTTCACAATGCGGCGGGGGTCTGGCTGCTCGGCTGCATCTTTCAGAGGGCCAATCGATACCGACTCCTTTTCTCCCCTTCAAAGCTTTTCATTCACACAGACAAACAGGGAGAGAAAGGAGACGTGAGGAGCAGGGGGAAGGAGGAGGAGGAGGAGGAGGAGAAGAGTGAGCGACCTGAGAGTTATTTTTTTTTCTTTTCTCTCCTTTTCGCTCCCTCGCCTCTCTCTTCTCTATCCTCTCTGGACTCATCGCCTGGCCTCAGGGTCAAACTGGGGAGGAAAAGATAGAAAGAGGGAGGCGAAGAGAGAAAAGAGACGAGCAGGAGGGTGAAAGACAAGAGGAGTCACATGGGAGGGAAGAAAGAAAAGATAGATGGAACAAAATATGCAAAAAGCAGCAGGAGATGGGTAGCACTCAAATCATGAAATGCCGCAAAGTAGCTGCATCATTTGCAGAAACCAGATACGTAATACTTTTAATGGGATTTAACCTGTTAAATATCTGCTAACAGATGTAGGAGGCTTTGAGATGAGGGACGTGGGAGGTGAAGGACATATTGTTGATGAAGATTGAAAAGGAACGGATGGAGGGTGAAGCTGCAGATGGATGAGGGTTTACAGTGGGAGGTGTCATATCAGAGGACAATATTATGTGATAAAGAATAGGTTGTGAGGAGTCTAAACACACTTATTAGATCAATTAAGCATCCTCTTCGTCCTCATCTTCCTCCTCCACCTCCTTTTTTTAGCTCATCTCAGCTCGTCACATACGGACGCTTTGCTGTTTATGTCGCAGTAAACACGTGCTTGATGTTGTGAATTAAATAAAAACACTTGTTTAGGATTAGGCAATAAAACCACTTTAGTTAGGTTTGGGGGAAAAACAACATGGTTGGGCTTAAAACTATTACGTTTGTACAGTGAAAATGAAACTGAATGTTGTGAATGTTGTGAATCACGTAACATGAAAGTGAAACTTAACGAAACACAATAGATAATCCATCAATGAACATTATGTTTTACGTTATAGAGCAACTTTAGCAGCTTAAAATCTTGTTATTGCTAACCTCCCAACCCGGTCTCACAGGAAGGCGTATAAATACCTTGACATTACACGGCGTGTCATGAGTATGCATTTTAGCCTTTTTGCATGTCATTTGTTCGTCCGTAGTTAGGTTTAGGCAAGAAAACCACTTAGGGTAAGGAGAAACATCATGGTTGGGCTTAAAATAAGTATGTAAACTAAGTAAAACAGAAACAACTACAGAAAACATGTCACAATCGTCACGTGACAAACGTCACTAACGTAATTTACAAAACAAAATACCGGTCTCCTGGTTAAAAGTCTGGTGTTTGTTGGACCCACCCATCCAACATAAGTGGTCTTTCTTGCTTTTTATTCTACGTCACTAACTCTTACCATAGCATTTATACAAGGATGTGTTTACATTTCAGTCAGTGCAGGATACACGGCGTACAAATGACACGCGGAAATCAAGAAAGGCATACTTATTGTACGCTAAATGCCTTGCGCATTATCGTGGCATTTATACGCCTTTTTATACTAACGGGCTGGATCTCTAGTGGTTTAACTTCTCACCTGGCTACAATGATGCGAGTACACCGTGACATCACTGCAACAAACTTTTCATTTATTGCTAGTCTGCTGTTACTTTAACACTTTAGTGAGATAAATGGAAAACTACTTGATTATTTTGTCACACATAAACAAAATCAACATTTTTCTCCAACACATTTTTGCTGTTGTAAAATAGTGTTTTATATATGTGTAATTTGTAGGATAGGATAGGTTTGGGGACAGTGATTTAACTGATGTATTTGACCTCAGCATATTTAAGAGGTATAAAACAACGAGTGTTTTTCAGATTACGTCTTTTGTCTGCGTCTTTCAGCTCGAGAAGGGGACGACTCGTAGATGAGAAGCTCTGGGAAATAATGTTGTGTGAAGCAAAGGGTTGGGATTTGTAAGGTTAAACCATATCCATTAACAAACAGGGAAAACAAAGCCCTGATTATTCAAACACAGATGCCACTGTACAGCCTCCTCTGGGACTTTGATCCAGGCATCAAAGACTGACAACAATCTTCCTTTATCCGCTCTAATGGACTGAGGGATGCTGAGAATGTTTAGGAAGCAATCTCACCTTATAGGGAAATATGGCGCTGAATAATTCTGCCCCCGAGCTGAAGATTAGTAGTGTGATACCTTCACATTTGACAGTGTGAAGTCGTGTCCTTGTTGGAGGACTTTTATTGAATATTACAGCGGTGTCAGTAGGAGCGGCGCTGTCAGTAAGCAAACTTTCCTTGAGAGCTTTCCCCGTGTCTCAGCTCGTAACGTTATCCATGGCTCCGAGCGTCAGAGACAATTACATTTTGGTGATATCTCTTCCTTTCTTCAGCAGAGGTTCTCGCTAATTTGATGCTCTGGCGAGGAAGATCGTTGGCTTTAATACAAATCATGTTTCAATCGTTACTTGAAGACCTTAAGCTCTGCCCCGGCTCTCCGGAGGGCCGCGGTAATGAGGCCTGCTGGGATTTCAATCATTTTTACATCTGTTGAAAAATAAGGAGAAAAGAGAAGAGGAAAAACACAGAGAAAAAAGAAAAATCAACTACGCCCCCCCCACCCCTCCCTCCCATCGCCGTCTCACTCTGTGGAAAAAAAATAATTTGTTTTGAGGATTGATAATGAAAAATATATAAATAAAGAGCTCTTCTACTTTTGTGTTTTCGAAATTCTCTGGCCTTGAAATCTCTCAGCGCCATACCTCGATGCTTAAAACTCCCCCAACAATCTCTAAAGCCCTCTTCTCTCCCTCCCCTCGCTGCAAAATAAATAAATCTTTCTGATATTACATTTCAGACACCTCTTTATCACACTAACTCACTCTTTCTCCCCACGATCCCCTCTGTCCTCTGTGTTTTATGCTATTTTTCCTCTCAGAACGGCAGCTCGTCCTCCATCTTTTCACACTTTAATTCACTCTAAACATGGTGCCTTATAGGTTGGAGTTGGAGACAATAAACGTATACAGCCTTAAAAAGTAGCTACAGCTCTGAAACAAAAAAAATCAATACTGTCTGAGCAGAAAGTGTCCTTAATCCAAGATGTGATCTTGAAGAAAGGTGACGCCTTATCTGACAAAAACAATTGCACTTAACTAAAGGACAATCTTTTAACAAAGCTCTTGTGTTTCTTAATCTTCTGTAGCCCAACCTCCGTCTCGTAAAACTACACTTGGGGAGTAGTGAAACAAGCTGAAAACAGGACATCTGATATATTGTTATCTTATAAAGTTGCAACCCGTTCTCACTCCCAACTCGTCAAAGAGGCTACGGCAGCTTGCTCAGTAGCCCTACGCTTCAGATGCTCTACGCACCCCTCTAGCGTCAGTTTTGCATGTGCCAAGTTTCAACCCGGTCTCCTTAAAATTATCTTCCCATACAACAAAACTTCATTGGGAATTACGCTTTGAGGGAAGCATAGTTTGTCATGGATAACGTTTGTTTTTGATGTATCACAAAAATGTTTGTAATGATAGTCCGTGGAAGTCCATATGGGGGTCGGGGTGGATGGATGGGTCCAACAAACACAGGACTTCCACCCAGGAGACCGCTGTTCATGTCACATGTGTCACTTATTATAATCATGTGTTTTTTTTGTTTTGTTTTGTTTTAATTTACAACGTTAACCACATGTTTAGTTGAATGGGTCCTCTCTCCAGTGTTCGCCATGTTTCTACAGTAGCCCAGAACGGACAAATCAAACTCTGTTAACTTTTCCTGCCTGGGCCGGAGTCGATAACGTTACTCACTCCCGTCGACGCTGCTCTCTCTCTCTCTTGCTTCACCACTCACTTCCCATGTACACACACAACACACTCTACGCACTGGCTCTGCTCCAGATGGCATTCACATTTTCGTGTCGGCCATCGTAGCTCTCCAACACGCTTGGCGTACGGGAGAGGCTTCAGCTGATTGCAATCTCACCTCACCACTAGATACCGCCAGATCCTACACATTGCTCTGACGCTATGTTACACGTATGTAAGTTAAGTTCGTTAAGCAAACCCCCTTTATACTATGTCACCTGACTTCCTCCTTTATTTCAGCCATAACTATGGCCATGCAGGGAGTACTCCACCAGTTGCTGTAGTTGCTAACCTTGGTGCACAGTGGGTTCATTAAGGCTGTTTTTGTTGTTGTTACAGGCCAAATGCATTACAAGCCAACTATTATTATGATGTGTGCATGTCTTTCTATAGGATTTCATCGATGCTTTATCAGTTTGCATGAGTTTCTAGGGGCAAGACAATAGGTCATTTTCTGTTCTTCCTCTTCACAATTTTCCAATTTCAGTCTCTTTCCTCTGTCAGGAAGTGGAACTATTTGGTGGGGTGGACCCTGAGGCAGCGTTAGTTGGGTCAGACTGTCCCAGGTGATGAGAAACTTCTTAGAAATCTACATTGCTAAGCAGCTGTGAGGGTTATCAGCAGTCTTGCAGCACTGATGTAACGGTTACAGAGCCAGTCGAGGTCCACACTGTCCCATATGCAAAACTCATCCTTTAACTTTTTATTTTTACTTTTAATACCTGGATTTTTTTCAGATCAGTTTATTAAACAAATTTTCACCTGGATTGTAGCAACAGCTGTTGTGTTTGCTGCTGCAAGAAAACACTGCAGTTTACAGCTTAGTTCAGTTAGTTTGTTATTTGTGCGTATAATCAAATAAAACAAAAGAGGTTTACAATAACATAAATAATGCATAAATATTTTTAAAATATTTAAAAAAAAGAAAATAATATTATTTCCAAACAAGAAATGCTAGCGATGAAAAGACGGGAATAATAATATATATATATATATATATTATTATTATTATTAATAATAATAATAATAATAATAATAAACAAAATCAATCAATAACAGCTTAGAAAATCTTCCTTTCAAACAGTATTTTAAAAACAAAATTTTCAACTGGATTTTTGTTTTATTGATTTTTTATCATATGCATTTTATCATTTTTTAATATCGAAGTTAAACACTGATGAATTCCCACGTTTGTCCCATATATTTGCACACGTTAGTAGTAACTGAATTGTTCTTTAATGACACCGTGTACTGATGATCAAACCATCGTGATCATGGAGGAGAGAAGATCTCCTCTCTGCCGTTATTGTGACAGCATTCAAAAACGCAGGAACTGAAGCATTTTCTGACTCAAAGTGTCTAAAATGTTTCGTTACCCGTGGCAATATTTGATCAGTGGATATTTTTCAGCGCTCTAAAGCCAAATCAAACATATATTTGAATATCAAGCTATCGGGCGGATACATCACTGAAGCTGAGGCAGCCTTTGAAGCCTCCTGGCAGAGCTGCGCCAGGGAGCCTGCAGTGGTTTTGGCTGCATTGAAGTTAGTGTTAACACCGCACCTCAACGGCGGATCAGAAGCACCCTGTAGCGAGACACCTCACCTCTACGCCACAACATCAGAGGTGGAGCCGCCTCCCTGGGTGTACAGGGCGGCCCACTATCAACACTGTGTGTGTTTGTCTGTGTGTCTGCTTGACTGATGCATCTTTGGTGTGTAATGTTGTTGCCTTTGTGCTCGTCTGTCTCCTCACACCGCCTGCATGCATCGCTGCCTGTCACTTTGACTTCCCAGCTGTTTGATTGCTCATGCTGCTTCTTTGTCCATCTCGTTACCTCTCGACTCACCTGCCCGTCCACCGTCTTACCTGTCAGTTTGCGTGACAGCCTCTCTGCCTGGTAGTTGTTGTTCCTCTCCTTCCCTTTCCCTGCAAAATATTTCTGTGTGTTATAGGTTGAAAGTCAGCAGAAGAGTGCGTAGTCACTGTGACATCACCCATTGGTTTGTGGACTGTCGTTTGAAGCTTCAAGTTCGGCATTTAGGCCGTCTTCATCTTGGTTTTCGCCCGGCACTATCTTGTTTTTTTGCTACCAGAAGTGACACGAGAGGATGGAGCTAAGTACAACCAAACACGGAATAAGACATTATTAGGCGACCAAAGTTTTACAATCAACTTTCATGAACTGAAAACACACTGTGAAAGGGTTAAAGTTGTAAGACGAAAACACGGACGACTCCCAGACCGGACAACAGCGTGGTAGCGACCTGTCAATCACAAGGTAGCCACGCCCTAAAGCATCCCCTGCTTTATGGTCTATTTGACTCTAAATGGGACCATAATGTACTAAATGAACATCATGCTGTATTCAAGAAGACTTGAGTTGCCCTATGGTCTATGTACATATAATGGCATCTGAATGCTTTACTGGAACCCCTTAAGTAAGCTGTCATCAGAACATGCTAACTCTACCACATGGTGCACACGGTGCCATACACTGCACTGTGCATCTCTCACTGTAGGCATGATTGCACAGCATGTTAAAGCTGCCTCTAAATGCTCTACATGCCTGTACTCTGACCCACTTTCTTTCTTCAGTGTACACACAGAACATGTATTTTTCCTGCCTGCCACATCCACTTTATCACATGGTACTGTATATAAACTGTAGCCATGCAAGCGGAGCTGCAGCCTGCATGGTCTCCTAAAAATTAGCTTCCCATACAACGAAACTGCATCGTGAATTACGTTTCGAGGGAGCCTATTTTCTCACGGATAACGTTTGTTTTTGACGTATCACAAATGCAAAAGTCTGCACAGCTGGTCCTATACACTGTTCCTTTGATAAAGTGTTGAATGAATGCACTAAATTTATATTATGTGAATCTAACTTACAATCAAATGAGGTATTTTAATTTTTGATGGCAGGACACATACACAACAAGTCAGATAATCAGTTAGTGAGTCATACAGTATAAATAGTCAGTCAGTTAATCCGTTAATCAGTTGGGTAACCAGTCGGTGAGTCAGATCATTACACAGTCGATCAAGCAGATAAACAGTCAGACAGATAAACAGACAGTTAGACAGATAGACAGAGAGTGAGTCAGTGAGGGTATCACCGGCTCAGGCCTTCTGCACTGCAGATGTCAGACACTGGATGAGTGACAACTAACCTCCCTCAGCGCTACTTATTGATCAGCCTGGGACTCTGCTGCTGCTGAAACACACACATGCTCTCTCTCTCTCGGTGTGTGAGAGAGACAGGAGAGGGGGGTTATAAATATAGTTTCCAGTGACCCTCATATGAACTCCATGTCCTGCTCAACAGGTCCGGGCAGCATGAAACTATCCGACAGACACAGAGCTGAAATATGATAGAGCTGCTTTAAGTGGGTGTTGATGTATGAGGGTGGAACAATGTGGGCTGTTCTGGTGCGATACCATCAAAAGATCCACAACAGCTTCTTAAAGGAACCTGAGGTCAGAGTGTTTGTCAACTGCTGTCTCCAAAATCAACAAGGGATTTTCAGTCTCAATTTAATTCCAGTTTAAGCCAACAACAAATGTATACAAAAGTGTACAAGGGTAACATATGCATGGTTGAAAAAACCTCTAGAGGCTATCATCGTGTGATTAGGATATTATCAGAGTTACACAATGAGAGCTCTCTGCACCATCCCTGCATCTATCCAGCATCACTATAGCTCATCTCCTTTTCATGAACTTACTGTAAAGTAATGTAGCATAACATGTAACCCTTGTCACAGGCTCTGCACTGTAAAAAGAAAACCTGTAAAGAAACGGTAAAAGCACCGGCAGCAAAATCAAATTACAGTAAATAACCACAAAATTATATGTTATAAACTGTATAAAAAAGAGCAGGTTTTATGGTTAAAATGACTTAAATTGCAACATATTTTTGTTGATTAATGATTATTAAACTGAAGGGAAAACAGACATATTATGTTAAAATACATTAAACACAACTACCTTCCAGGTTAATCTCTGTAAGTTTAGGGCATTTATTATGTACTCTACGAAACAATCCAGTCTATGTACAGTACTTTCCCATTTTTTCATGTACAATAACTATAAGAAGTAATGTATAAAAACACAATAAGCACATAAAACCAAAGACAAATGTCTGCGCATTTACAGTATAAATCACAGGCAGTGCTTTAGTTTCCACTGTTCTCCGCCCACTTTAGGGACAAGTTCATGCAACTAAATTTCGTCTCTGCTCAGAAAGTGACACTAAATGCAAGTTTCAGTTAATTTCAGTGTTGCAGGTAGTGCTGTTGATAGAAAAATGAAAGGATCACAATTTGTGTAGTGGAGCAAACCAAAAGACTACACATTGATTCAACCCTCTGTATGCCATGTTGGGCCACAAACCAGCTTGTGTCGGCTCCAACAGAACACACACAGCACCTTATACACTTATTTGCACACTATATGCACCGTATGTATATACCGTCTGCACGTTATTAATATTATTATGTGATTATATTGTATTTAACTGTATTGTTACCTTTTTTAATGTCATTTTACTGTTAGTTTTTGTTGCTATTATGCTGCTATGTCGAGGAGCAAAACAAAAGAATTTCACTCTCTTATACCTGTATAAATTGAGATGTAGCAATAAAGGAAACTTGACTCTTGAATGTCTTGAAAATCAATAACAATATCTACACCACTTCTTCTATTGTTGTTTATCCCACAACCTTCTACTTCTCTCACCAAGTTAACATAACAGTGATGAGGTCGGTGTTGCTGTCGCCTTTTCATTTTCATGAATCCAAAATTTCACGGCCTGTAAAATACAGTAGAAATACAAAGACAACCCTATTCATTTGTTTGTTCTTTATTTTTTATGGTAATAATTGTTATTATTTTATTATTTTTAATTTATTTTCCACTCACTAATTATTATTATTATTATTATTATTATTATTATTATTATTATTATTATTAATAATAATAATAATAATAATAATAATAATAATAATAATAATTGTCTGTTTCTCCTTGTTTTTATTTTCATATTTGTATATACATTTTCACATAAAATTACTGCTTTTGGATTACATATGATGATGTTAAGGCATGCTCTTTGTCTTATTCATTTATATTGTATGATGCAATGAGTTTGTATCTTGGAGAACAAAGTACATGTATGGATAAAATGAGTCAATAAATCAAAAGTTTTTTTTAAAAAAAAAGGAAAATGCAAGGACGAACCTCATACCAAGCCTCACAAAGTTCTTCAAAGTTGAGTTTATGGGAGGCTAGGGCTATTATAGTGCTATTGTAATGACCACAGGGTTAGCCATTGTTGTAGTCCCCATGGTGCACTCATCTTGTATCAGCTGAATGATATTTTTCCCAAAAATGTATTTCAGATGTCTTCTAGAATTAGAAATGAATAACAGAGGAGACTTTCAGGTAAAACTCTCAACTCACACCTGAATGCAACACGTTTGTTTTCTGTGAGGGGCATTCTGGGAATCGTATGAAATCACTAAATTAGAAATAGCCGAGGCAGGTTGAGGGGAAACTGGGGCCAGAAAGACAAAGTGAATCACAACACTTCATCCCAAAATAACTCCTGGATCGTGTCAAACATCATGAATTGATGATTATATCTCCTAGCAGCGTGAGAGTCTCACAGGCTGGGAAACTTCTTTAGAGGACCCGCTAAGGCACTGAACCCAAAGTCTTCACCTGAGCTGCTCCGAGGCCTCTGAGCACCTCCCAGGTGTGAGTGTGTTTAACAGAGTGTAACATGCCGCTGTGTGCTGAGTCAGCCTCTGCCCTGAGGACCTGGGAAAGAGATGGCTGCAGTCTGCACAGGTGGATCCAAACTAAACTGCTGCCAGGAAGAGCTTGTTGAGGCTGGAGCTCCCTGAAGGTGGCAGCCTCCTTTTCACATGGTTTATAGACTCCGCACAGCACCAGAGGGAGCGCTCCTCCACCCAGTCGTCATTACAGTGCTCCAACACTGACACCGTGTGGCCAGAAACCTGCTTTCCTCTCCTACCTCCTCTGTCTCCTTGTCTCCATTTTTCATCTCCTCTTTCCTTTGCTTTCATCCATTAGATCATCTTCTCTTCTTCTCTTGCACTCTCCTTCCCTGCTCTCTTTTCCTATCTTAAATCCTTTCTTTTCCCTCCTCTTTTCCACCTCTTCCTCCTCCCTTGATTGCTTTCCCTTCCTCCTCTACCTCATCTTGTGCTCCACTACTTCCTCTTTTCCTCCTCTCGTTTCCATTCGTCCTCCTGAAGTCTCCTCCAACAGAGGATGTGCATGTCCTTCTGGTCCTTCTCCTCTTCCTCACCCTTGGTGTCCTCCTCCTCCCCCTCCTCCTCCTCCCCCTAAACTCATTGTAGAAAGTAGAGCATGTTTTTATTATTAATGAGGGCAGCTCTGTGGGGAATGGAGGCAGGAAAATCAACTTTTGTGCTCGTTGCTGCTCTTTTTGGTTTTACAGAAGACCTGGGACCAGTAGTGCCGAGGTTCATCTTTAACTAATCCCATCTTAAATCTTTATCGCTCAAACTTATATTGCCGGTGGCTACTGACTACATTATCTTGTGTTATACCGGCTTTAAATCTCTCACATGTGAGGTCAACAGTTAAAGCAAGGACTTGAAAGGATTTATATAAAATCATTTAATATATCAAACTGAAAATAAGCAGAACTTAATTATCAGCTACATGCCAAAAACTATATGATCAAAAATAAAATGTTTGTCAATTAGTGAGAGAAATTTGATTAATTATAAGCTACTAATCTTACATGTTTATCATCTGTAAAGGCTTTATTTATTTTATTTATTTTATTTATTTATCTTTTTCATTCAATTTTTATTTATTATTATTTATTTTACTACTATATTATTTCCCTTTTATTTCTTATACATTTTATACATTTCAAGGTGCTATAATAAATACCCCACTATAGTAATAATAATAATAATAATAAATAGATGTCCTGAACATGTCCTCAAATAATTTGAGTATGTTTCAAATCATTTATTTGAAAATGTAATCAGCTAAAACTGTAAAAACTGGGGGTAAAATCCCATAGTAACTCCCAGCATGCAGCTCGGTAGGCTGTTCAGTTCACTGATTGGCCAGGTATTCTCAGGTGTGTAGATGGGGGCGGGGCTTCAACTGCTGCACGTGTGTGCTGTCTTCACCTCTTCCTAAACACTGAGCATGAACTGATGGAGGAAAAACTCTTCAGTATTGGACTATTAAGTGTTCCAGGACTGTTTAAAAACTCAAGATATATCACTGTCACGGACTGTCGAGCTGCATGTGTTGTTTACCTGCTGAACACCTCATGGAGTAGCATCATGGAGCAGGTAGGACATTTATCAGTTCACAGTCATGATGTCACTGCTGCAGATACACTTGTTGACGGCTGTTGCTTAAGGCCAAACACACAACATGTATTTTATATTTGTCATTGTTGCTTATTTTGTGTTTGCTGTGATGTGCTTTACGATTGTTTATCTGGCTCCTTTGTGTTTGTTAAAAAGAGACCAACACAACGCACATCACATACAGAATTGATGCTGTAGTTGGTGTTGTGACGCTGTAGTCGGTGTTGTGACGCTGTAGTCGGTGTTGTGATGCTGTAGTCGGTGTTGTGATGCTGTAGTGATGCTGTAGTTGGTGATGAGATGGTGTTGTGATGCTGCAGTCGGTGTTGTGATGCTGTAGTTGGTGTTGTGATGCTGTAGTCGGTGTTGTGATGCTGTAGTTGGTGTTGTGATGCTGTAGTCGGTGTTGTGATGCTGTAGTCGGTGATGTGATGCTGTAGTTGGTGTTGTGATGCTGTAGTTGGTGATGAGATGGTGTTGTGATGCTGCAGTCGGTGTTGTGATGCTGCAGTTGGTGTTGTGATGCTGTAGTTGGTGATGTAGTGCTGTAGTTGGTGTTGTGATGCTGTAGTCGGTGTTGTGATGCTGTAGTTGGTGTTGTGATGCTGTAGTCGGTGTTGTGATGCTGTAGTCGGTGTTGTGATGCTGTAGTCGGTGATGTGATGCTGTAGTTGGTGTTGTGATGCTGTAGTTGGTGATGAGATGGTGTTGTGATGCTGCAGTCGGTGTTGTGATGCTGCAGTTGGTGTTGTGATGCTGTAGTTGGTGATGTAGTGCTGTAGTTGGTGTTGTGATGCTGTAGTCGGTGATGTGATGCTGTAGTCGGTGATGTGATGCTGTAGTCGGTGATGAGATGCTGTAGTCGGTGATGTAGTGCTGTAGTCGGTGATGTGATGCTGTAGTTGGTGTTGTGATGCTGTAGTCGGTGTTGTGATGCTGTAGTTGGTGTTGTGATGCTGTAGTTGGTGATGTGCTGTTGTAGTTGGCGATATGAGCTTTGTTGTGTGCATGGGTTTGAGTCTGAAGTGTCTCCTGTGGGAGAGATATTTAGATATTTAGAGTGAGATTGTGACTATATTGACATTAGCAGGTTGTTTGAGCTCAGGCTGTTATAGAGGAAGACTATTTGTGTCAAATCAGTCCTATATAATCATGGACCTGTGGCTGCTGACAGCTGACAGTGAGATGTGCTTTAGTTGTAGTTGTGTTGTTCGCTGCCTGCAATTAGATTTGAATAAAATGGAATTAGGGCTGCCCCCCCTCTTAGTCTATTAAAGTCGACTAATCGGTCGTTTTGGTCTTAGTCAACTCAGATTTCTTTGAAAAGGCCATGTCATCCATTTCATTTCTAGTAGAGCCCGTCATGTCTCAGTACAACCACTAGAGGGAGCCAAAACCCCACTAAAAACAGAACTTCCACATGGATATTATACACCTGGAAATATATGTGGCTCTCTGAGAGGATTTACCTGAGAAATGAATACCTGCATGGTTGCATATACAGTTAGACTAAAAGACTCCACTGCTGCCTGCAAAATAACGGCACTATCAGAAATGATGTGTGTGCGTGTGTTGATGTGACTCGTCATACATTTGGCACACAGAGAAAAGAAGATTTCCCACACTCTCTCTGCTCCCTGACCACATCACTGTGGGAAGAGAAGGAAGTGTGTCTGTGTGTGTTTCCAGTCTCCATCGTTACGTATTGAGACAACTTGCAGGCTTTAGAATAATTTTGAGGACTTAAAGCTTCAGTAGGCAACAGTTTTTTTGGCATCAAGTGTTCAAGTGTTCTGAGAGAAAACTAGACTTCAGCACCTCCTCATGGCTCTGTTTTCAGGCTTTAGAAAATCTAGCCCGTGACGGGAGACTTTGGCCAAAACAGTGGGTTTATTAGAGCTTTTCTATTTAAAACGGCAGCTAGAAGTGACACTGATCCCCTCAGAGTTCGATGGTAATTATCTGGTTCATCACAATGAGCGACGCCTTTCACATACAGGTATTCTGTATAGGTCATTTGATCCACTCTTAATATGAAAATAATATAGCAGTTTTATCGGTATGATGTTTAAATGAGCCACCAGAGCAGCGGATCTAACAGGGAAACATGACTTTGGTGTGACCCAACGAGCCAAAACATTAGTTCATCATAACCAACAGCATGAAAAGACCTCTCAGGTATTTTCAGATAGGCCTGTGTGTGTGTGTGTTGGACCGATGGCGTGTTTTTGAGTGCGTTTGCACTCTGACCTTTGTTTCCTGTAGAGGCAGCGGGCAGTCCGTTACCCAGGGTCCTTGGTGGGGCCAGCTGTCAGGGCCTCCGTCCAGCCTTTTTCCAGCTCAGACTGTGGGAAAGTGGGAACCCCGGTTCGTCCCTCAAGGCTCACTAATATCTAACAACCGACCCCCCTTTCTCATCCTGCTTCCTGGACCAAACGGCTAAATATAAGACACCCAGAGCCAGAAAACTGCGCTCAGGCATGTTCTCTCTGGGATTTAACTTCCAAGTCACATTTTCTCTAATGTTACATTAGTTCTTTTACACTGATGGCATTTCAGTCAAAGATACTTACATCTAAGATTTGTGTTTTGTCCACCTCAGCCTGCTACCGTTGCAGAGCGCTGCTCTCGTTAGTGACGGACACTCTCTGTGTGTTTGTCGTCCCAACAACTCAAAAGAGTGATATGTCTCCTCAGTTCACTTCACGTCAGTTTCAGTCATCACATTCTCCCAGTTAAACTTTTATCCATATCATATCAATAATTCAAGCTGATCACCTTTACAGATTTGAATCAGAAACCTTTTGGATCAAGAAGCTGTGTGCTGAATTTAGAAGGCTACACGTGTTATTTCAGTGTGTCAGATACATATTTAATCAACATTTAGGTAGTTTGTTTTATGTTTGTGCAGCACTCTTAAAGTCTCCTGCACAGTTTGATACTTGTGCCTCTAAGTTCCCAGTTTTAATGCTGTGTGGCTGTAACTAAACTTAGGCCAAACCCAACCGGATGTATGGATGTATGTAGATGTACATGTACATGTCCATGGATGGATGGATGGATGGATGGATGAATGGATGGTTGGTTGCATGGCTGGCTGAGTACACACAGCACTTAACCCCATCGCTGAATACCACACCACCACCACCACCACTACCATCAGCAGCAGCAGCAGGCCATTACTGTTCAGGAAATATGCTGAATTATTCAATCACTTCCTCTCTGCATTCTCTACAGGATGCACGGAGTCCATTGAAAATCACAGAAAGGGTGTTCGTGTGTGTAGGTGTGTGTGTGTGTGTGTGTGATAACTTCCTGGTCATGACCTACATCAGGTTGTCTGCTTGTACTCTTACAAGATTCACACGACATCACAAGAAAACTGAATTTGAGTTCAAATTCAACTCCCAGTCTTCAAAAATGAACACGTTAAAAAAATAAAAGAAATCTTGTTTTAAAGTATCGTGCATCTCCTTTTTACATTTTGTATTACTGCGGCTCAATTTTGATAGCACACGCCACACTTCCTCCATGCAGACTTGGGTTTCGGTCCGTCTCAGCACAACTTGCTTGAGCCTGTGAATCACGTCTGCTTTTAACTTTGACAGTTAAGTCCCTGCTACATGGGCATGCCTTTAATGTGCAGATTGGGTTGACAGTTCGTCACTGCATAACCACACAACAATAATGTAACGAGGCAAAAACAAGAACACATAATGTTTGCTAAATGCAACTACTGTGACAACACATTCTCACTCACAACTTGTCAAAACTTGGTCAGTGTCCCATGGCATCGGAGGCCGTGCACGGGGTATCCCTCTTGCGTTACTTTTGGGCTGACCAAGTGTGTCAATATACGCTCATTAAATGCATAGTCCATTCACCCATCCATTATCTGTAACCACTTATCCTATCCAGGGTCGCGGAGTGCTGGAGCCAATCCCAGCTGACACTTGGCGAAGACGAGGTACACCCTGGACAGGTCGCCAACAGGGAAGTTAGGTTTAGGCAACACAACCACTTAGTTAGGGTTAGGAAACGGTCGTGGTTGACGTTAACTTCACTGACTAACAACTCACGTTACTCACAGGGCTGACGATACTAATGAGTCATGTGACTAACGACTGACGTGACAAAATAAATCAACATTACTTTTAGTTTCACACGGGACACAAACACCGCTCTCCTGGTTGAAAGGTCTTGTGTTTGTTTGTTGCTGGCAGCCAACACCGACACCACACTGCTGGAGGCCCAGGCCATATTGCTGGACCCGCTGGAGGGAGGGGAGGCACGGGAGAACCAGAACCAGGACTGAACTGAGAAGACCGTCAGACCCTGCTGCAGTAAAATGAGAGGTTTTCTAAAGGGACTCTGATGTTTGGAAACATATTCGTCCACAGGGACCGCCAAAACGAACACAAAATGAAAGTTCCTCGAAGTAGCTTTAAGTTTCATGAGAACTTTGAAAAAATGAGACATTGAAGGAGTAAAAAAAAACACATCCAGTACAGACAATGTGACATTTCATGTCAACATCTGTCTCCTCCTACCCAGAAACCCTTGTGCTCTGGGGGTTGTTTTGTTTGGGATCCTGTTTCTTAACAAACCACACCACATTTTTTTGTATTTCTCTCACTTGACCAAATGAAATCAACTTAAGGAGTCTCAAATGTGCCTTTTATAAAAATGGGTGGGAGCATTTTCTGAACCAAGTGGTTTATCTTGGACACAGCTGCATGTCTGACCGGACGCCAACTTCTCATTTTGACCTCGGGGTCAACAACAAACATCCGCAAAAACGAATCAACAGAAATACTTAAATGTCAGCTAAGGCCGGTTTTTAGTTGATGTGAGACAAACATGGTGATGCTGTTTGCTCTCCTAATTCCTCATATCGTAGCTTACATGAAAATATGTGAATGGGGACGCAGCTATTGTGAGTTGCTCGAGTGAGAAAAAGCTGAAGACAGGACAGGGGATGAAAGAATGAGAGTGGGAGGGATGGATGTGAATTCCAGAGGGCAGGGAGAGGAGTTTTGTCATCCCAGCAGCAGAAACAGGAAGTGAGTTAAAACCTCTCTCCTGACCTTTTGACCCCTGCAGATAACATTCCCACCCTCCCCCATCCCTGCAGCTGTGTGAAGCCCTCCCTTGCTCCCTGGATCTTTCTCTCCTACTTGTTTCCTGTACGCAACTCTGTGAATCCCCACTGCTCACTGTCTCTTTATGCATTTCTTGTTTCTCACATCGCCCATAACAGCAGCTGTTGGATGGATTTCCACAGGCGTTTGTACAGACGTGTGACGGTCCCCAGAGGATGGAACCCACTGACTTTGGTCATTGGATGGATCGCTATGAAATTTGGTGCAGCCACTTATATTCCCTTCAGGATGCTTTGGAATGGCCCAGTGTTGATGATCTATTAACTTTTCCTCTAGCACAATCAAGACAACATTATGAATTGGCCAAACTACATTTACGTGTACGTTCTAGAAGTGCCTTAAACTTGCATTCTTTCTAACAGCCAGCAGGGGGCGACTCCTCTGGTTGCTAAAAGAAGTCTGATTGTATAGAAGTCTATGAGAAAATGAGCCTACTTCTCTCTTGATTTATTACCTCAGTAAACATTGTAAACATGAGTTTATGGTCTCAATCTCTAGTTTCAAGTCTTCTTCAATACAGCATGATGTTCATTTAGTAAATTATGATTCCATTTAGAGTCACATAGACCATAAAGCAGGGGAGGGTTTAGGGCAGGGCTACCTTGTGATTGACAGGTCGCTACTACGGCGTTGTCCGGTCTGGGAGTTGTCCGTGTTTTCGTCTTAGAACTTTAACCCTTTCATAGTGTATTTTTAGTTCATCAAAGTTAATTGTGACATTTTGGTTGCCTAAAAATTCAGCGTTCAGTTGTACTTAGCTCCTCCCTCTTGTGTCACTTCTGTTTGCAAAAAAACAAGACGGCGATGACCAAAATGCCGAACTCAAGCCTTCAAAACCGTTGTCCACAAACCAATGAGTGACTTCCCGGTGACTACGTCAACTTCTCAATATAGTCTATGGATGAATGAATCTCATGAAGTTTATAATGTTCAGTTTTTGTTCTAATTGTTTTAGAGAGGTGTTCCTCATGGTCAGTTTGGGGGCTGTAGTTTGTGGTGCTGTTTAATAATATTTAATTTTACTGGCTACGAGTAATTTTCAATGAAAGCCGGTGACATGAAGCTACTAACTGACGCCTGACACTGTGCTGCGTGACGGGCACAAAGTGCTACAAATCAACTAATCGTATGTTTTCGTTTCACCATTTCTGGTCCCATTCTCTCTCCCCACAATTCCTGTTACGTACCCTCTAAAAAATGGCAGAAAAATGTATTCTTGCCAGTGCTTTTTAACGACATAACTACGCCAATGAGCACTTGAGCAACACGTCAATGGCGACAACATAGCAGGCCACGCTTGGTCGTTTTGTGGCTTTGTCGCTCGTAGTGTGAGCATAAACGTGGGAGTAGAGATTGCATGTTTTCGTGGTCTTTGCTTTGAATGTTTGATATATTTGTGTTCAAGAAAATGTTCTCTTACACAGCTATATCATCTCATATCTCCTCCCTGTCTTCATCCTTTCCTCCTTTCCACCCACGCAAATCCCCAACTTCCTATTGGAGCTCACACACAGCTATGATGACCTCTTATCTTTTCCAAACACTCTGCCAGCACCTAAACTATCTGAGTCTATTTTGTGTCTTGGATCATTACATCACGGACCTTTCCCACTATCAAAACAGAACTTTGAATGTTTCCCAGAAACCATTTATGCTTCTTGTTCCATTATCAAAAGTAATGTGGTGGAACTAAACTACACTTGACTTCATTATTTTGGTGTGAGTTCATGGTAAACATCATTCATGGGGAATGAAAACTATTAGAAGCTACTTCATTTTAGAATAAATTATTGATTTTCTGGAGTTATGAAGTATTTTATTATGATTGCCCACTCAAAGTAACATTTACATCCTGCTACATCAATGATTTTGTAAAAGTGTCGGCCACCATTCACCCTGCTGAAGTGTCCTTGAGCAAGACCCAGATTCCCTCCTGAAACCCTGACCTCTGACCTTCCTTTATTTGTGTTTCTGTGTTTTTTTTGCGTGGCTATTGACAGCTATAAACCACAGCGATGAGTGCGTGTGAGGCCGCCCTCGCCGACAGCATCATCTGTGTAAACACAGAAGAATAGTTGTTGTGGTGATTGACAGCTGTATGGGTGTTTGACGGACAGGAGGTTTTGTTCTTGAGTGGCTGTGGGACCAACTCCCAGGGTGCACCAGGACAGCGCCTGTATAGAAACAACAAGGGCCACAGTGAAGATGCACAAGTTGGCGAGGGTAGGAGGTCGGGCAGGGTTGGGGGGGGGGCCGGCTCCTCACCTCTGGACGCCCACCGTTTTAACAGCAGGGTCAGAGGTCACGGCTGGAAGTGGCATCACTCATCAGCCTGTCTCGTCGCTGGAGGGGAGGAAGAGAGAGCTGCTTTTAGTCAATGATAGTACACTTGTTCCTCTTGACAATCATTTAGCCACGATTAGTGACTATGTTTACATGCACACTAATATTACACTATTATTCTGAATATGGCAATATAGTGAATTTAATACCGGTCATGTAAACAGCATATTCTGTTTGGAAGTTCTGAGTCTCAGTTGGAGTTTTTACAGCAGTTTGTGACACACGGCCTCTCGCCTCTTTAAGTCCAGCTCCGTGCGTTGAACACAAACCAACTAGCCGACAATGTGCAGAGATGCATGCCCAAAAGAAAAGGAGATACACACCTACTTTTAAACATTATGAAAGACTTGGATATCAACAAATCAAACTAAATCAGTAAAGGCTCTTAAGGGGATTTAAAGGAGTTTACTGACTCAGCGGACCTGATTTCCTCAGGTAGGTCATTCCAGAGCCTCAGAACAGACAGAAGACCTCTGCTCGAGGATCTCAAAGTACTTACCGGTATGTACGGTGGAGGTCAGAGCAGGGAAAGGGGCCATGAAGAGACTTAAAAGTAATCAGTAAGATCTTAAAATCAATTCTAAAACATACTGCGAGCCAGTGTGAAGAGGCTAAAACAAGAGTAGTGAGCTATTTAACCAGGACAGAACAACTCATTAAAGGTCAGAGGTCAGAGGACAGTAGTTTACCTGTGACATGGTCGCTCACACACAGCAGTGGGCAGTGGTGGGATTGAACCGGCAACCTTGTGTGCACAGCTGTCAGGCTACTGGGTCAGCGCTCACATATCAGAGCCCAGAGCTGGTGAATGGGTTTATTGGTAAAAGCTTGTGGAGGGAAACATGCATGCATTATTTATTTTCTCTATCACACTTTTAACACACGCACACATACACACACACACACACACACACACACTGTCTACTGAGTGTTTGTGTGTCACAAATGACAGAAAGTATGTGTGTTCATTTCCATGAGTGTGTGTGCATTTTTATCTGTGTGTGTTTGCTCATGTATGAGTACATACGGGACGTCCACGTGGTGTGTGTGTGCGTGTGTGTGTGTGTGTGTGGCTCCATTGGAAGTGTGTGTGTGAGGGTGGAAGATGCTAAGACCTTTAATGCACTTTGATTTGAGATGATGAACAGAAAGGTTGTGCTTTTTTTTTTTTTTTTTTTCTCCAGTTCTGCACGTGCACATAAACACAAACACACGAACGTCTCGTTTCTCTTCCTCTAATAATCCCCCCCTCTGCACATCTCTTTTCTCGCGTATGCACACACACACACACACACACATCTGTATCCACTGCTCTGGGAAGCCATTAGTGTGACCCAGCCTTGATTACTTATTTATGGGCCCAGCAGAGGAGAGTGAGGGGAGTGGAGCACCGGGGGGCCTCATTTATAAAACTGTTGTTTGACTTCACCCACATCTCACCACAGTTGATTTCTTACAATGTCAGCAAAAAAAAGACAACTGAGTGAGTTATATCCATAGATTAAAAAATAAATAAAAAAAAGGCTAATTACTGGAGACAGTATGGAGATGTTTTAATTTGGTATAGACGGTGTTAAGCATTGGTGAGGGGAGGGTTCTGGATTCGAACCTGCTGGCCAGCTTGGGCCCTTCTATGTAGAGTTTGCATGTTCTCTGTTAGCGTTGCTTTTCTTCAGCTTCCTCCCACAGTCCAAAGACTTGCAGGTTAGGTTGATTGTGGACTCTAAATTGCCTTTAAGTGTGAATGGCTGTCTGTCTCTATGACCCCCTTTACACGTGGCATTTCCAGTGTGTATGAAAGGGCTGAAAGGAAGGCTCTGGAGGCTGCATGCCTTGCAGCAGGGCACTGCCAGAGAGGCGGTGCGTAATGCGCAGACACATCAGCCTTAAAACGCCGCAGTTTAAGGGGAAGAAGGCCCGCAAAACGTGACTTTGACGGCCCAATATTCGCCGTTGATTACTACTGAAGCTCTGGAGCTCAAAAAATGGTACTCGGTACAGCCGTATTTCCTCCAAAGTAGTTGTTGTATGTGGATTGAAAACGCAGTTGCATTTACATTTGTGTTCAATGTGGTCACAACGCTTCGTCTCTCTTTATACCACGTTAGTTGCTCTGAGCGTCTAACAATGGTGTGGGTGGTTTTACATTGGAGTTAGTTGAAATCCCGGTGCGTCCCATACAGACGCTAAAGGGTGCCTCCGTGCATCGGTATGAGACGCAGAGGGGCACTGACCAAGCGACGGTATTTGACGAGTTGGGAGTGAGTTGTTAAAACACTAGGACAGAGGTTCTGAGGGCACAACCTCCACTTTCTCTATTATTTAAATAAACATATTGAGTCAGCAGAACGAAAATAAAATGAACTAAAACTGGTTGGAACATCCTAATAATGACTGAACCTACATTTATTATACATAGAAGTTAGCTTTGACTTCACTTTAGTGATGAGATGGAACAATTAAATGAGTGAAAGCACACATTAGTTCTGTTTGGAAACTCCTTTTTATTGGTTCATCTTTAGCCAGGAGGGTAGCAGCAGCCACACCACACCAAGAGGAACAAACAAACCAAATCAAAAGACAAACAACAACAACAACAACAACAACAACAGCATCGGTGCTCTTCATCTCCTCTGACCACTGCAAAATAAATACTTCACTCATCAACACCATCCTCGTGATTATTGTTACCGCTATTGTTGCAACCGTTTAAATAAATATCCATGAAGCAATGAAACAGAAAGTGTGAAATGCATATTGTTCCATATATAATATATTCATTTTAGATAGATTTCTATATATATTTGTTCCATATACTCTCCTTAAATTCTTTTACAACATACAAGATGCCAATTTGTACCAAAAGCGATGCTTTGCTAAGACACGAGAGGAGAAGTTGAGTGGTTATAGTCGCAGCCTGCGTACGTACAGCATCAGACAGGTTCCTGACATGAGCTCCGCTTCTGAGGGAGGACTGACGGAAATTAAAATATCTATATATTGGAACGCTTTGTTTGTACATACAGATACACACAGCAGAGTCAGCAGAAGGGAGGTATGGAAGCTTCACACCACTAATGACTAGAGTTGTTTAATAATAATAATAACTATATATTTTTTTATCACGCTGGTATCGGATCGGTACTTGGTATCGGCCGATACCGCAAGTTCAGGTATCGGAATCGGTATCGGAAAGGAAAAAATGCTGCTAGTGACTGCCACGGAGAGAGCTGTCCTTCCATTTCCCTTAAATGTTGTTAAGATACATGATATTTTCCTTTATTTTATTGATGCCACATGCAACTTTCTACCGCCATCATCTAGCTAACTAGCTCCCTCATCAGCACCTAAAAATTTTAAACCATTTTAATCATTTTAAAATGTAAAAAAAATGTTTTTCGGTAAGTTCAAATGCATTTTCGCGCTTTATACAATTTTAGAAAATAAAATAAGAAGAGACACAAATCCGATAAAACATATTTAAAGGTGCAGTGTGTAGGATTTGGTGGCATCTAGAGGTGAGGTTGCAGATTGCAACCAACTGAAACTTCTCCCATCACAAGCGCCGCCAAGTGTGTAGGAGAACTACGGTGGCCGACGCGAAAACGCAAATGGCCCTATCTAGAACCAGAAACATGGCGGACTCTGTGAAAAGCACCCACTTCGTACGTAGATATAAACGTCTCATTCTAAGGTAACAAAAACACGACGAGGGTGATTATACAATAATGAAAACATAGTTATTAATATTATATTCCATTTCTGCCTCCCTAAAATGCCACACACTGCTCCTTTTAAACATGACAAAATGAGAATAAATGATAGTTGATTAGCCTCGTACCCCACAATGCACTGCTTGCGCCACTCTGTGTGTATCTGTAGTACATACAAAACATTGCATACTACAGAGGTTATGATTTGACGACTGTCACTGTAAATATGTTAAAGCTACTCTGAACACAGATGAAACATAACGTTAAAACGAATGCAGTTTCCTCTGTAACGTCCTCCAGACTCAAAAACAATCCGGGTACAAATAAATGTTCCTCAGGTCATCTCCCCCGAGCACCAAGATGTGACTGAAGCCATCCAGCCAATGGAGAGGAGACGTGTGTGTGTATGTGTGTGTATGTGTGTGTGTTGAACCAATCGGAGGCCACGATGACCACAGTAATGCGGTTACATCTGAAAACATTTAGAAAGTTTCCTGTTCACATTGTTGTTTTCAATCACCACGACAGTAGAGACGGGTTTGTTTGCTCTGCTATCGGGCAGAGCGTCTGCAGCACGAAGCCGCCACGTGGCTGCTTTTGAAGCGTTGTTTTGTCATTCACAGAGCATGCATGCAGGATAGAATGTGCCAGCGAATTATCAAACAATGTCTCCCATGACGAGCTAGCATCAGCGTTTTCCAAAAGCTCCGTTTCTTCTTTTTTTCCTACACTTCAACACGGGACTGGCATTTTCCAGTGTGTCCACTCGTTCTGCTTTGGGTTGTTGAAAACGCTTAGATAAGGCCTTTACACTCCGGGGAGCATTTTTGTCGTGCGCGTCAATATATTTTGCCAAACTCATACAAAACGGGAATATTACGTGGCGTAAGAATAAAGGCATCAACCAATCACGTTGTGCGGAACAGACGTAATCAATATGTACACTAGAGTGTACAGCAAACTTTATTATGATACGTGTCCACAGGGGCAATTTTGGACACGTAGGATCGCCTCGCTTCCCAGCATTGGACGCTCGATGGGCTGCCACTAGACACCTGATTGGACGAATGCTTTCCCTCGTGAGCTGCTGCTCCCAGCTTTCAAACCTGAACCAACATGACGGCTCGTTTGGAAACTTATTGGCTGGACCGCAGTGGGCCAGACGTACAAACGCAAAAGTCTGAGTGGTCACTGAAGATTGGTCGGACGAGTGTTAGAGTTGGTCTTTCAAAATGAAAAGGCGGGGAACAGTCCTTTACTCAAATGGGCCCGTCCACCGCGACGCGTGTGGCTCACGAAACTTGGACCAAGCTGTGAAACTATAAGATCTAGTTGTAAAATGAAACGAGATTCAGCAGTGGCATAGCCTATTCCTCACTTAGACATATAGACTGCGTTACTGTTTACCAGACGCAAATTCACTCAGAGCATTTTGCTGAAAGGAAACTGAAATAGCTTACAGTAGTTTAGGCTATACAACAATTGAGCTCAGACAGACTGCCAGACGCTGCTCTGGGTCAATAATCTCAGTAGTTGGTTTATTGGAGAAGTGTTGAAACTGTCACAAATTCACATCGCTGCTGTTATGAATAGTTCCGATGTGAAATATTTCTATGCAAGTATTTTGCACATCAGTGTCGTTTTATTCGTCACGCCCCCCCGCTGTGTAAAGGCCTCTTTAGTGTGGATGAAAAGTGAACATGTGGGAAAAATAGTTTTCAAATTCACCAGCATTAATGTGGACATGATGTCGACCTCCTGTTGGTGATTTGCATTAATAGGTGTCATAGATTATGAATTTTGGTTGCCAATACTTCTAATAATAAGAATAAGAATAATAACGTCATAAGTGGCACTAAAAAAGTGGAGAAAGTTGCAACATTAAAAAGAAATAAAAGTTGAATCGCCAACCTGTCCGTCAAAGTGAAACCAGTGAGTACAGAAACATTTGGGGCAACAGTCACACATTCAAACACTCTTCACTAAGTCATGCTTAATGTTTTACTTCCTAATGATGAGAAATAAAATACTGTGACTGATGTTACACATCTGAGAAGAACTGTTAGACAAATCCTAATGTTGTTTGCTTTCATGCCAGCAGAAAGAACAGAGCTCAGCTGTCGATACGTGATGCTAAAGATGTATTTGGTCCCAAAAAAAGGTTCAAAACCAGACCATAATACTGAGCTGTACTAGGGGATGTATGCTGTTAGAGTCGCCCCAAAAGTTCCTGATCACAAGTGGACAGTAAATAAGTAAATGTTCACTATAATGGAAAACAACCGTAATAATATCAATCATCTCATAGAAACAAAATAAAAGCAGAATAAAAATAGTTAATAGCCCATATTTACATATAAAAATATAGCAAAGTAACATTTAACAAATCAGGTCAGTGTGTGTGTGTGTTTGCATAGGTGACACGCATACACACACACACAGAAAAGCCCATCCAAACATGAACACACACACACACACGCTTAAAAACAGACATGCATTCACACACGCATACACACCTGATGCTGTGTGTGTGTTGTTTTCATCAGCTGTTCCTCCCTAGAAGAGCCATGCACATTTACGTTTTGCATACAATTTGTACCTGAAGTGCTGAATAAGTTCAGTCGAAAGTTTGTTTTTTTTCAAGCATGCATGTTCTCCATCTGACTTACTGGCGACATCAACATCCTCTCTTTCCTCTCTTCGTTCCCTCGATCCAATCTCCCAGCATCCCTCTCTCCCCATCAGCTGTCCATCTGCCAAACACCACAGCTCCACTCATCCTGTCCCCTCCCTCCCACGCTCCATTCTTCTCCGGCCCATTAAGAGCTATCATGGAGCTAATTGCCTGTTTGATCAACTCTCTGCGGACCAGGAACTGGAGGCTTTTAGCCCTCTGAGCGTAAGAGGAGAGACGGACGAGGCAGGAGGGATATACTGTATGGGAGTGTGTGGGGGGGAAATACGCCTCTTGTCAGCTGGCTTTCGTTGGTTGGGTTCGGTTGTGATTCTTTTTGTGTTGCAGCTTTTTAAAAGCTCCTCATCACGTCGTTCCAAATTCTGCACGTTACAGGAGCAGCGACTGATTTTCAGAAGTAGGGAAGCTAATTTTGATTTATTTTTCTGACCGATAGCCGACCCTCGTTTACCGATCAATAACCGTTAACCGTTAGTTCCTTGCATGCAGGAAGTGCCAAACAAGCCACCCAGCTGCAACGATAACCCGGTGCACAAACAGACGTGTTGTGTGCATTCAAACAACACACGCGGTGCGCACCCTGACTAGTTACTCCGGCCGACACATGATGGCTGAACAAAAGAGCAGCAGAGTTATTTCACAGCTGTGAATGATGGTTGAAGGTAGTTTGTGCTTTTGTTTAGTTATTTGCACTAAAAAAAAGTTTTAAAACATTCATTGTTCTCAACAAATAAATGTTTCCACTTAATAACAAACACTTTTTTCATGTTTGCACAATCAACTTACAATAATAAAAAATCGTCAAAGCCATGTTATAATTGCCTTTTAAAAAGTGCCATGTGTTTTAACATGCATGTGATTAACAGTGGAAAGCAACATGAAAGTACATAAGTCGCTTTTAATTATAAAAGTACTGTATCGATATCGGCGATTCTGGTCCTGTTTTACTTGGTATTGGATCAAAACCAAATTTTGCAGTATTCTCCAGCCCCTCGATCGAACTCTGGAAATCCAGAAACCACCTTTGGATTAGTTAAGAGTTTAAAAATGCTCTGGAAACTGATCAGATGTTTAGTTTGAGTAGACGTAAATTCTCCCTAATATAATGTCACTGAAGCAAAATAAAGTATTCAGCTACTGCAGCTCTGTGCAAACATGACTTTTGCTCTCTTCACTGTTCTTCCACGGTGGCAGGATTGAGTGAATCGAGGAACTAAAGCTGCTGTTTTAAAGTCATTCTGGATCGAGGTACTAACTGACTGCCTGGATGACAGCGAGACACAAAGATGGTCCAGAGAAAAGAGCATCTGATTGGAGGATGGGAGGAGGAGAGTAAGACGGAGGAGGAGGGGGGCTGTGAAGGAGGTCGGTCAGAGGAGGGAGGCTGGCGACAGACTGACTTCGGGAGGAAACCCGACCAGACCCTCAGAGCTCCACTGAAGCTGCACTGCTAAAAATAAGACAAGGGAGGCTTCTTCTGCTGACAAAACAACAGACACACAGCTTCTACATACACAGGTTGTTGTACAGTAGGAGGACACACACACACACGCACACACACACACACACACACACGCTGCCTAATGACAATGGATGCACCCTCCCTCCGGTTAAATAATCTTGGCTGCTGGGGTAAACATTGTCCATCTACCTCACAGTGCTTTTCCTTTACAAATGAGCTTAATAGCATTGAGATTCACTCAGTTCGTACAGTGCATGGTCCCTTTTTTTGGTGTCAAACTGTTGTTACAGATGTGTTACAAGTGTCTTTGTTCTCACTTTGTGCCTCGGTGCTTTGTTAAAAGACTCCCAGTCAGATATGCACCGCGGCACGACGTTGTTCTCTTCATTCATTCATCTACAACCTTTTTGTGGAGCTCTCTGAATGTCATTGTGGTCCTCGATCTCCCATGCTTCTTCTGATTCTCCCTTTCTGGAGGACAGAAACTCTGTTGGCATAGACCGTACACATCGCCACAGGCGTCTTTCCTTCCTGATTTGGTCCATCGCCCGTCTCAGAGCTCTGTGCGTTCTCTTTGCAGAGGGTGGGGAGGACGGAGGTTCAATAATAAATAAATAGATTTTAACGCGTCCAGATCACACCACAGAATGCGGAGAGAGGTGATTTCTGTCTGGATGTCTTAGTTAAGGTTGAAGGGCGGTCCAGCAAAGCACGACAGCTTCTTCAGGATGAGTTTTTAGGCATGGAGTCTCCAACATGAACAGGCACAGTAAAGCTTTGGTCCCTCCTGAGCTGGAGATGAAGTAAATTCAAGGTACGATCGGTGAACAACACTTCACGGGTGGTTAGTTGGTTGGTTAGTTGGCTTGTCGTATGTAGGTAGGTGGGTCACAGTGGCATTGTCGTCACAATGTCAGCTGTGGCACTGTTGATTGGCGACAGCGTTGCTTTGGCGACGGCTGAGGGGAAGTGGATTTTCCTGGCCCCCATCTAGGCCTGTCATAACGGCTTCTCCAGGGCCTTGCTGCGGAGCGAGGGGTGACCGGGGTTGGGGTTGGAGGCGGAGATCTTGCGGCACACGGTGTTGGTGTTGCTGCACCTGCAGCCGGGGCGCGTGTTGCGGTCGTGGGCACACTGGCACAGGGCAAGGCACAGCCTGGCAGGGGGGTAGCAGCAGAGGCAGGGCAGGCAGAGCGCCAGCAGCCCCATGGTGCCCCAGCGGGCACAGGCGTGGGCTGGACCGCAGGAGCACGGCCGGTCAGCACAGTTATCCTCGTCGTCCTGGGCAGAGCAGTGGTAGAACAGGCCTTTAACGCAGCACAAGCAGGTGCCGTACTCCACGGCGCTTTCGGCGGAGCACAGACAGCGCTGTCCGCAGGCCCAACAGGAAGGCAGGCGACGGGGGGCGCAGCACTCTTGGCACTTACAGCGACCGCACCGCTCGCAGATGAACAAATGACGGCCGAGCTCAGCCTCGTCCTCTGTCAGGCCTTTACCAAAGGAAGCATCGGGCTTGAGTTCTCCTTTAGGCTGAGAACGGATGACCGAACTGAGGCCAGAGTGAGAGGGTGTCAAACCTTCCAGTAGCCGCTGGTCCGAGGTGGCACTGGTCCGAGACATGGAAGAGCTTATGGTACTGGAACGGCTCAGGTGGGACAGGTGAGCGTGCTGCTGCTGACTTTGGCTGCGGGGCAGGGCCGAGTGGAAAGAAGGCTGGGGGTAGATGGGGTATACTCCACGAGGGTAACGGTCATCATGGGCATAGAAAAATCCGGTCTGGGTCGCCGGTTCCAGCGCCACGGGCCTCTCCACATAGTCATTGTTGGCCCGGATGGCACGTATCTGGTCGAGTGACAGCACTGGGACCTGCTGGAGGTCCAGTCCGTCCAGCTCCATCCTGAAGGAATGAGCAGGGTCCATCCTGGTGAGCCAGGCCGGGTGGCACCAGGGCGAGGTGCTCCCAACGCTCACGGCACATCAGATAAACCTGCAAACACACGGAGACAGGAAGGAATTTAACTTTCAGTGATTCCATCATCAAATTACAGCTTGTCATTTATTCTATGTACTCTATATTCTGTTCTAAACACATCCTCTGGTGCAGAGGAACTGATGGTCTATAACAAGATTTGCCTATTTAGCAGTGAACCAAAGCCACGATGGCTCGACACCAAGAAGCACCACCTGCAGAAAGTCAAACTGCGTTAACAGAAAACCCAAAGAAGAACTCGTAGTTCTGCCCAGTGTTTGATTGACAGATGAGCGCCGAGAATTATACAGCACACAAACACTGAACGCAAAGAGGTTCACCACCGTGAAGTTTACTTTTCTTTTAAAAAACTAGTGGGAAAATCCAAACGGGGCACCCGGCCTTTCCTTTAACCAACTTCCTGAAAAGGTCGGCGTTGTGATATTTGTGCATATCCAAAAACCTGCTGATATCTTAGTCTTTCATGATGTTTAAAAGTAGGTTTCTCCTTTTCTTTTGGGCATGCATTTCTGCAAACTGTCAGCTAGTTGGTTTGTGTACAACGCACAGAGCTGGACGTAAACAGGCAAGAGATCGTGTGTCACAAACTGCTGTAAAAAACTCAATTGGGACACATATATTAGTGAGCATGTAAACGTAGTCAATGTGAAGTAAATTTTGAGAGGCGACACCACATTACATATAGCAAACAGTAGCCTATTACTGTCCAAATACTGAAGCAGCACTTGATCAAAGATGAATTTTGGCAGCACAGCGTCCACACAACCATCAGCCATGTCATCGTGACCGCTGAGGTTCTCCACTGCTCCGGCTAACGCTATTATTAGCCTGCCAGAGCTGGAGAGATACGACCATGAGGTCCACACTGTAATTTAGCATCTGTTGAACACAGCTGCTGCTGCTGCCACGGAGGAAACCCACCTGCAGGCACACAGAGCCTGGCAGTTAGACAGACCATAGAGGAACTGTACAGTCACAGCTTTAACTCTGAAAATAAGGTTTATAATGTTTCCTGTTGAAAGGTAAGAGTCTTTATTTCACCTTATGGATCAGTCCCATTCAGCAAAATCTCATTGAAAAAGGTGGCTAATTTTAGAAAACCAGTTGATAAATATAAATATAAAGTGCACTGGGTTTTCGGTCTGTGGTCCTAACCGAGCAGCAGCCGTGGCTAAATGCTGAAGGCAGAACGGAGATGCTTTAAGACGTGGTTTCTTTAATGGCTACCAATAGCTGCCTTTAAAAAAAAAGTCAAAATCAACTGTTGCACTATTTCCTTGTGAACTGATTTCATTGGAAAGTGTGTGGATTATCTGGACATATGAGATGTTGTATGTGTAATAAAACTCCAGCTGAAATCTCAGTCAGATATCTCAAAGCTTTGGAGCTTAAAACCAAAAGTGTCTCCATGGTTACACTACTAAGGCTAATGACTCAGATTTAGAACAACTTTAAGACGAATGTCCAGCGTCAGTTTCTGCTCCAGTCGTTTTAGAATAAACTTCGGTGCACAGGAAACAACTTGGTTAGGATTAGGCAACAAAACTACTTCGTTAGGTTTAGGAAAAGATCGTGGTTAAGTTACGCCAAACTGGAAGTGGCGTGACTTAAGTGCGGAAGTTCTGTGACGAAAACTACTTGGTTAGGTTTAGGAAAAGAGTGTGGTTTGGGTTCAAATATATGGAAGTTGCACAAGTTAAGGGACAAATAAGTCAACGTTGATTTCTGGTTTCACACGGGACACGAACGCCGGTCTCCTTGGTGAATGTTTGGTGTTTTTTGATCAATTTGCATAGTTATAGCTACGAACGGTGTATGAGAAAAACCTGAAATAATAGGTGGAGGAATATACATGCATGAGATAGTATAGTGGTGCATTGTATACTCATTATAATGCTGGGTAAGACTGCAACGAAATGCTTAGAAGGTAAATCTAAATGTGCTTACGAGTGCAGGAAATGCATGAGCAAAAACGCAAATTAAATAAAAGGTCCAAGTTGAATGTGCAGCTGATTTGATTCCCTGCTCATCAGATGAGCCCTGAATGAAAAAGGAGAAATGATAGCTTCTTGTGTTTCTTTGTATTTGTGTGTATGATAAATACAGTAAGAAACCATCCCTGACAAACATGCACAAATGCTGCACATACACCCACATACATGCGGAGCTATACATACACAAAGAAAGTGCAGTCTTGCCAAGTGGCCGAGGGGGGAGAGATAGCTGGCTTGCTCCTCACATGGTGCCGGTCCTCCCAGAGAGTAATGAGGCCAAATGGAAATGCATTAAAAGCAGCTCAGATCATGAGATTAGATGGAGGAGGGAGGTAAGAGAGAGCAGCGAGCAGCAACTAACCATCTTAGGCAGCGTCCACGTGAACACAGATACATTCATAATACACTGTTAATGTAGCAAAGATTTCCTGTCCAGATTAACGGGTCTCTACACTGACCTGCCGGAAGAACAAAAGAGCAACAGTTAAATGTCTTCTTCCTCCTTGTTTTTCCATCTGATGTATTACCACAACCCCTCTGTTAAGGCAACCCGATCTCACGGGAAAATCGTCACTAACATAACTTACAAAACAAAACACCGGCCTCTTGGTTAAAAGTGTTAAGTGCTTGGTTACCTACTGCGCGTGTGTGAAGTGTCTTACTTTCGGTTTTGTTGATGTGCTGGCTGTAGCCGCAGTTGTTGATGTCGAGCTGAAGTTTGAGTAAAGTTGTCGTTGGAGTTATTGAACTAACAACAAGTCCTGTGTTTGCTGGACCCATCCACCTCTTCACCCGCCATCAGCAGTCTTTCTTCGCTTTTTATTCTACGTCACTAGCTATGAGTGTAGCAGATTTGCGCAGATGCATTGGACTCAAATGACGCTAAATGACTTGTGCAGTATCGTGTCATTCACACATTGGTCGGATGACTTTTCATGCTAACTAGTTTAGCCCACTCCCATGTTAATAAGAGTATTAAATACTTGACAAATCTCCCTTTAAGGTACATTTTGAACAGATAAAAAATGTGATTCATTTGCAATTAATCGCCATTAGATATTTTAATAGATTATTACACGGCTTTGTTGAATACTTGATTCTGATTGGTCAATCACGCCGTTCTGCGGTCTGTTATTTCTTTAAAGCAGACCGTTGCTATGTATAACAGACCGTTGCTATGGGCGCAGTTCAGATTTCGAACTCTGGCGGACCGTTTTTGTGTAAAAATATTGATTTCTTAAGTAAGTAGCCGTGTAATAGGCGGGATAATGTACAGCTGCGGGTCATTGTTGTGAATGAATCTCCATCAGGGCGATGAGAGACCAGCAGCATCGCCCTGTCTGGGATTCTTTCACAACAATGACCGGCTCGCTGTACATTATCCCTTACTTAACAGCCCTAATAATCACATTGTATTGTAGCCCTGTTCTGTACAGCGAAACAGTTAAATACAGAGAGCGGCCTCAGTGAGAGAGCAATAAGAGAGGAGCTAACAGAAGGGATGGGGCACGTGGATGAAACCCAAGAATGGCGATCCATCACTGGGAAAAGGGAGGAGAGGTGATTAGCAAGCCGGACTGTAAAAACAAAAATAAAAACCTCTTCCTGTCCTCCAGGCTCTCCAAGGAGAACAAGGTCTGATCATAAAGAAGCTTTCTCTGTGCATCTATCAGTCCTTCCAGAGGTCCAGCTATAAAGGAGCAGATAAGGAAGGCTCAGGTTGGTTAGATGAGGATGCATTTTCAAATTAGTCTGAGGAGAGAGGAGAAGTCCTGGTGACTAATCTCATCACGCTCATACTCTGCCCGCCTATCAGCCCATCTAATTGTTAAAAAGAGGAGGCCTGCCGTCCATTTCCATGACCTCATTTTTACTTACTGGTTGAGCCGACCGCTGTCAGCCCCCCCGACGCGGCACAAATACTGCAAGTCATGTCAAAAAGTTCGAGACTGAGCGTCCCTTCAAGTTCAACTTTAAGTCTAAACTCAAGCGAAACAAACTGGTGTAGAAAGCTGATTATCAGAAATAGTTATTTTGAGACTTCTGGTTCTAGAGCTGCAACGATTAATCGATTAGTATAACCGAACGCTGACGAAGACATTTTTAGGCGACCAAAACGTTATAAGAAACGTTCATGAACTGAAAGCGCACTGTGAAAGGGTTTAAGTTGTAAGACGAAAACACGGACAACTCCCAGACCGGACAACGCCGTGGTAGTGACCTGTCAATCACAAGGTAGCCCCGCCCTAAAGCATCCCCTGCTTTATGGTCTATTTGACTCTAAATGGGACCATAATTTACTAAATGAACATCATGCTGTATTGAAGAAGACTTGAAACTAGCGATTGAGACCATAAACTCATGTTTACATTGTTTACTGAGGGAATAAATCAAGAGCGAAGCAGGCTCATTTTCTCATAGACTTCTATACAACCAGAGGAGTCGCCCCCTGCTGGCTGTTAGAAAGAATGCAAGTTTAAGGCACTTCTGCGTTGGCTTCACTTTTCAGACACGGAATTTGCCCAATGGGAGAAACAAATCACACAAGTGCCTTTAAAATAACATCAATCTCAATGGCCCTGGAATCAGCATCAGCACATGACCTGAGTCGGCTGCTGTGATTGGCTCCGCCGAGTGCTACAGTTGTTTTGGGTGTCTGGCTCTGCTGGGGAGTGTCTGTTATCAATCCTCTGGCAACAACAGCTGGGATGAGAGTGTGTGTGTGTTAGAGGATGGTGGAGACAGGCAGCACCTTTCCCTCTCACATTACCAGTGAATCTGAGTCCAGTCTGTGTGTGTTTTATGTCACATGTGTGTTAAAGTTTCCCTGTGGAGGTTTAGACCTGTAGTTCTGTGAGTGATTTGTGTTGTGAGTGCACACGAGGACACACATGTGCACGCAGGTAATGCGATACACAGTCCTACCGATGGTGTCACACTATTCCACTGATCAACAGGTGGCGGTAACACGCCAGGATGTGCTGCAATGCACCAACAAAGTCAGGGAAGAAGACGAATGCTAGTAAATAAACATGGATGTAAATGATGCTGGATTTACTCTGCATGTTACTTCTGTTTGTTTACAACAAAATCTACATTGTCCCATTAATGTGTGATTCTGGAATCTGGTTCGCATCTTTCAGTAGAAGTGTGACGGCGGGATGCAAACCACAGCGATTACTTATTCAGTTAGTTTAGTAACTCTTTTGTCTGATTAAAACCATCCTTCTCAAATGCATCAGTTTCGTCTGAGTAGCTGACCAAGAGCTTTGCATGAATATAATGCAGTCTAAAATTAGAAATGATCTGATATAGATCAGGGATTATCTGATCACCCAATATGGGTCTTTTTTTTTTTTAACTCTGGTTTCAGGCTATTTAATTGCTCAGTTACAACTCAGTTACACCAAGTTTTTATTTAATTTCTGCCTCGATTATTTGAAGAGATAAAACTCTGGAAACTTGTATATTTAGTTCCACTGCTTTATGATCACCAAAATTTCCTGATCAACATTTTCTTTGTTTCAAATAGCCTACTCCAAACTTTGGGTAAATGTTGCATGTGTAACTTTAGAGCTGGTTATATAGAATATAAAGTGAGAAAGACCTCATGTGGTGGGCTGGTGGGGAGGTGGATGGGTCCAACAAATACAGGACTTTCAAGTGGGAGACCTGTGTTTGAGACTTTTGATTTGTTTTCCAAGTTAGTGATGTTTGTCACGTGTTTTGTAGCGATGGTTGTCACGTGTTTTCCACACTAACATAATGTTTTTTTCATTTTAAGCTTAACCATGACATTAACCCTTAACTTAACTTAACTAAGTGAGTAATTTTGTTGCTCCTCTGTGAGGCAAAACATGACACTGTCTTCTGGTGGACAGGCGGGTCTATGTGATACCGGATTAAATATTTTTATGAATTGAATACTTTAAATGAGCCAAACAATATTGGTCACTGTCACACACTCCCAGTGACTGACTTTTACCTATCGTGTGCATTGTTTATCAACAGCGTTGTTTCAGAACCATGGACAGCGCTGTTTGTAGTGTGTAGAGGGGATGTGTGAAGGTGCGGCGCTGTCCGTATCACTGAAACAGAGCGGAGATCGATAAAAAGAACACGGTTTCTTAGTTTGTTTGTTTTTTAGCCCCTCTAGCTTTTTGTGGTTGGAGAGAGAAAAAGAGCTAAAAGCGCTGCAAACAGTTGTTTGTAGCACCACAAACGACTGTTTCTTGCACTGCAAATGGCTGTTTCTAGCGCCCCAAACAGCTGTTTCTAGCGCCCCAAACAGCTGTTTCTAGCGCCTCAGACAACCGTTTCTTGCACTGCAAATGGCTGTTTCTAGTGCCCCAAAACAGCTGTTTCTAGCGCCCCAAATAGCTGTTTCTAGCACGGCAAATGGCTGTTTCTTGCACTGCAAATGGCTGTTTCTAGCGCCCCAAACAGCTGTTTCTTGCACTGCAAATGGCTGTTTCTAGTGCCCCAAAACAGCTGTTTCTAGCGCCTCAAACGACTGTTTCTTGCACTGCAAATTGCTGTTTCTAGTGCCCCAAAACAGCTGTTTCTAGAGCCTCAAACAACCGTTTCTAGCACCGCAAATGGCTGTTTCTAGTGCCCCAAAACAGCTGTTTCTAGCGCCTCAAACGACTGTTTCTTGCACTGCAAATTGCTGTTTCTAGTGCCCCAAAACAGCTGTTTCTAGCGCCTCAAACAACCGTTTCTAGCACCGCAAATGGCTGTTTCTAGTGCCTCAAACTGCTGTTTATATGCGCCGCAAACGGTCGTTTCTAGAGCTGCAAACGGCTGTTTCTAGTGCCGCAAACAGCTCTGATAGTGCTACATTCTGATGTGAGTGCTCTGATTAGTAAATATATTATTTGATTTTGAAACAGTAGCTTTATGTTGTTGTTGTTATTTAGCCTTTTTGAGGCTATTGCATGGTTAAATCAATTGATTATATTTTCGGAAAAAAATTGTCCCCTCGCAATTTTTAACAGCCCCCTCAGTCACGTCATCCTGGCACCTGGACTAAAAAGTGTTCTGTAACTACTCAATAGTAGGCCTATGTCTGTTTAATTGCATATGTTGGTGTTGTTCAGTTGCGTTCCAGGTCCATGGCTCAGGGGAAACTTCAGGGGAAGCAGGTTTATAGTTAAAACTAAACCAACGTGGCCGACAGCACAATGAGTGACTTATTTAGTAGACAATCCATCTGGCTCAGAGGAGAGAAGACGGGAGAGGCATCCATCCTCTCTTGGTCAACAGCATCAGAACATTTTAAAGGATTTTTTTTTCTGTGATGAACTTCCTAAACATTGCATTGTGTAAAAGGTAAAAATGAACGTCAGTGAAGCAAAGTGAGGGAGTCACAGAGAGAGAGAGAGAGCTGGTGTTTCAGGGGGCCGTCAGTGGTAACCTGAGGATGGACCTTTGTGCTGGGGGAGTATCAGTAATGACTGAGCCTCTGCCCTGCTGGGACACACACACACTGTATACCCAATCACCATTTACACTGCCTGGTTTGAACTGAGGCTTCTGTCTGCAGTCAAACTGTTGTTCACATCCATGAAAAAGAGGCCTGAGTAAAGTAGCTATTAAAAAGTCTTTCATTTACTAAAATCTCTGATTGCTGGCTGTCAGGAGACAGCCGTGGTGGCGGCACGTAATTTAACGCATTAAGTGCCGCCACCACGTGGTGTTAAGAGGTCACGGTCATTTCTATGAGATCAGAAAGTTGTATTTGGATGGAATTAAACTAGGGTCCTAGAAACGCGGTGCTGAAACTGCAGCCTCTTCTATTGCAGGAACATAATATTGGTTATTGCCTTGAAACAGGCATCGAAAATCATTCTTAAAAAAGTCTTAAAAAGTCTGAAATCTAACCCCGTTTTCTTTCTCTCTTTAGATATCATTGCTCAAACTTTATATACCCAGTTGTTCTTCTACATGTACCTGTGTCAAAGAAAGCAGAAACTGGCTGAGAGCCAGCAGATACTGATAGTTTAAAGCATCAGTAGTAGAAAATCGCAAAACAGAAGTTTACTATTCGGTAGCTGCCCCAAAAAGCTGCTCAATTATTAAAGTAAAAATCTGTTTTAGGTTAAAAACTCACTGACTCAAATGTGAAAAGTAAACCCTGCTGATCCCTCGTCTCCCTAACTTCCGCTGAGTCTGGACTCGACCTGCCGATGGTCGATGAGTTTAATGGACGGAGACGGAGCATCGCTGCATCCCTCAGCGGTGACATCATGGTTTCAGGCTATTTAAAAACTGACTGCAGTGACCCTTCGCCTTGGAATGAGGAGGGGTTGCCCTCTCCTCCTCTCCTCTCCTCTCCTTTCCTGTTGTCGTCTCCTCTCTCCTCCCTTCCTCTCACCCCCTCACCTCACCTTCACTCTCCTCTTTCATCCTCTCTCTGCTGTGATGTCCTTCACTCTCTTCTCTTTTCTGCTCTTTTTGTGTCCTTTCTCCGTCTCCAAAATATTAAACATATTGTTTGATTGGCTCCTTTATAAGTTCTTTATGATAAATAATACTTGAGAAGTGCAGCTCAGCAGTGAGTATCACAGTTTGTGAATGACCAAACAAGTAGTTTAAAGCAGTAGATGAAGAACAGAGTACATCAATATATTAATTTAATCTGTGTGCATTCAGAGAAGTAAGAAAAGCCAGCTGTCCAACAACTCCAGACAGGAAGGATTTTAGAAATACTGAGGTCATGAGTCTACGTTCCCCGAGTGCAACCCCACTCCCACTAACAGATACTTGACAAGACACTAAAAACTCATAGCATGTTTATTACTTTAACTATTGTGGTGCATATTCTATAAGTTTTATCTCCTTACATGATGTTTAGATGCAGTTTCCCCACATCCTGGCAAAGAATATCTATTTTATTTCAAATTCACATATATTGTTTCGTTGCTTAAAACAGCTACATAAAGAAACTCTAAAGAAATGGGTGGATGTTTGCACATAATAAGTTATCCAATGAACTTGTCTACAGGTTTGAAACGGGCCCTCAGGTCTGTCTCCCATATAGAACAACTCTGTTAAGATAACAGGTTTTATTAAATGCAAATGCTGAGCCTGATTTGTACCCACCCTCCTCACTATTGAGCATATAAATATTCACTTCAGTTGTTTGTTATCTATCTGTGTATATAAATATATTTTCTCTCGGACTACAGTCGCACTTTTAAGTCTTAGCCTTTTTCGCGTGTCGTTTCTACGTCACGCAAACGTTCGCAGTTAGGTTCAGGCAAGAGAAACACTTAGATAGGGTCAGGGAAAATTTCATGGTTGGGCTTAAAATAAGTACGTAAAGTAGATACGGAAACAACGTAACACAACTACAGAAAACACGTTACAAACGTCAATAAAAAACAAACAAACATCACTAACGTAACTTACAAAACAAAACACCGGTAAACAAATGTCATCACCGAACACCGTTCTCCTGGTTAAAAGCTTGTTGTGTGTTGGACCGATCCACCTCCCTATCCGCCCACCATAAGTGGTCTTTCTCGCTTTTTATTCTACGTCACTAGCTCTTACCGTAGCATTTATACGCTTATGCATTTACATTGCAGTCAGTACAGGACACATGTCGTACAAATGACACGCAGAAATCAAGAAAGGCGTACTTATTGCACGCTAAACACCTTGCGTATTATCGTGGCATTTATACGCCTTTTCATGCGAACGGGCTGACGTAGGACTGAGGACTGAGCAGCGCTCGCTGTGTGTGTCTGAGAGAGAGAGACAGAGAGAGGGGAAGAGATGGTGGAAGGTGGACTATTGCACGCAATATTTCTATAAGTTATTAATAACTTACTCGAGACGCTACCGAGCGTTGCACTCAAAGTTCAAATTATTTCAACTTTGACATCGGTTGCGGTTGAGGTTTCAAAGCGCAACCAATAACAGCTGCAATTGTTGTTGTTTAAACAGTGAACGCCGTTCCTTGCGCATTTTTTGGTGACATATTTGACCTGCTGCCTCTGCGTGGCTCTGTGCCCTATACCTCGCGGTGAGCATGTGAAGGCAGCTTTATGAATGAAGCTCCGAAGCTTCCAGCTATATTCGGTACAGCCCTGAAACATGTTTGTTTGCTGTCTAATGCCATCAAAAGTGTTTCAGGAGTCGTAGACTGTAGTTGCAAATTGTGGGTCCGTGTGACTGTGTGTGAGGCCCGTCAGGCACTAAGACCCAGGGGCCTTCCTCCCGGTGCCCTCCGGGAGCACAGCAGGATTGAATGACAATAAACTGGATGAGATACCGGATGTGCCGAATCTGACCCCAACGGAAAGACTGAAATAGACACTGCAGACCAGCAAGTCCAGGCAGGGGGGAGGAGAGAGAACAGGAGGGGAGGGAGAGAGAGAGGCAGTGAATGAGTGAGGGATGGTGATGCTAATAACGATAAAAAGGAAGAGACAGATGTAGAGAACAAAAGTCTAAACAAGAGAGGGAAAGGAAAGTGTGAGAGAGAGTTGGGGAGGAAGTAACAGATCATTTGACGACACATTCATACAAATTAAACCACTCCAGATTGTCTCATAACAATCCACTCACGGCTATTACGGGGCAATGCTCTGGCACCACTCATTTGACCGTATTTTGAAGCGCACGTAACGTACCGTAATGACGTCATCACAGGCATACAACATGAAATACAGAAGCCTTAGCTTTCTGCTGCAGCGGCCCGGGGTTCGAATCTGACCTGTTGCCCTTGTTGCTGCATGCTGCTATCTCTCTGTCAAAGAAATTCAAAAAGCCCAAAAAATATAAACACGATCATGCAAACAACGACCTCCCACCGTCCACGGGAGGTCCGTTTTTCAAAAGGGTTAAGGAGATCAAAGTCCCGGGCCCGGATATGAGTACACATGACCCAGTTTGTTTGATTAGTGTGAACCACGGTGTACCGTACCTGGGAACGGTTCGTCAATCTGTTCCCAGGTCCACTTGAAAAGGTGTCTCGAGTACGGTTCATGTGTACTTGTGTACGGTTCGCAAAAGGAGTGAAAACCAACTGCACCAAAACACGGAAGTGGACCGCTATTTAACGCAGTAGCGGTCAGCAATCTGCGCTGATCTCTTCCTCTGAGCTGCACGGCCACGGTAAGAAAGCAGGAGGGTAGGCGAGAGGTTTGTTATTGTCCCCAAAATATGAACAGTAGGCATAATGCAAAGCTCGACTTGTATGGTAGAGCTCTTTTACACTGTAGCGACAACATAAACAAATGTCACGTAGATGATGACGCAAGTGTACTCTGGTACGGAACAACTTTACTAATGTGAAAGCTGAGTGGGGACAGGGGAGCAATCGTACCCGGGACAGTTAGGTATCAATCGTACCTAATATGAAAACGCCTTAACTTAACTAAAAAGAAAAGAAAATAATCAATGAAACGGTAAAGATTCACAGCTGTTTACTGTAAAGCCTGTGTTAGTTCAACTCAAACCGTTTGAGGAAAGGCCTTAAAGGAACTCAAGTAGTCATTGTTAAGGTAACTGGTAAATAAAGTTAATAGTAGGAATTCCATTTCCAGTTCATCGAACTTAAAACTAATTAGTATTTTGCACTCATGTAGCATTTCTCCAAACTTATTGAAAATGTGTAACTTACACTAAACTTTTGGGGAACTGTCCTCTATCGTACGTTTGACACAAATTCGCAACTTTGCATGAAAATTGCCCTTTTTTTACTTGATAAATGACTCGAACAATTGTGTCTAAGTAGTTTCCAAACGTCAATGGACTAATCAATGAATCCACTGAGCAGTGAGACTGAGACTAAGCTTCCAGTGGGGAATTTAATTTGTACTCAAAGAGTATATTTGGGTTGTTTTTCCCTGCAACACAATTGTGGTTTTTGGAGGAACTCCACCTTAGGACACTCGTACAAACTCTGCCTTTATGGTTGCTTCCTGTCGCTAATTGCTGCACTTTGACGTATTCTTTCTTTCCTGATTTAAACTCTGAGTGTCTCATTCTGCAAAAAACTTTCCAGCTCAATTTTGATTTACTCCAAATGTTTGAAAATGAAAAGTCCAGCACTTTCTGTGCAGCAGCAACGGCCGACAAGACAGCTTTTATGAATAAACATTGTTGTTTTTAATCGAAGCAAAGTAGAGAAACTGTATTTCTCCACCATTATTACTTTGAGGATGACGTTCTTTATTTCTTTTTTTACAAAGTGTTTTACTGTTAATCTTTTCTCCTTCCACAAGTTTGTGGTTCTATAGTGCTTTAGTCAATGCATTAGCTCCTCCGCTGTGGCATAAAACATCCCTCCATCTCCCCCTCCCCTCGCCGTCCATCTAACCATCCATCCATTTCATCATCCGTTCATCTATCCGCCATATTCCTGCGCTCCACACACATACTGTCCCCTCCCTTCCTCTTATCCATCCATCCATCCCTGGTCAATGCCTCCGCCTAACAACACCACTCCTCTCATCCCATTCACTTTCTCTCCCCCCCTCCCCTCCATCAGGCCGTCCCATCATTCGCTCCTCCACCCGCCCCTCCAGTCCCACCCTAGCGGAGATGGGTATTGACATTCTGCATCCGACCTTGAGGACAATCAATCCCAACCCCACATGTCCCCATCTCACTCACACACACACACACGCACACACTCACACATCAACTGCTACAACACAGCGAGACGAATGTTAACATGCAGTCAAACAATCGGTTAATATGACGATGGATGGTTCAGAAATGCGCTCTCTCTCTCTCTCACACCTCTCAGTGATTCAAAAAGTTTGCCTAACTTTCTCCAAAAGTCAGTAAAAACACAAATTGAATGTGAACTGTCCAGACTAATAAACTAATTCACCTTCACTAATAATAAAACTAAAGCTTGGACCAATCTGTCCACCAGGGGCAAAGCAGATTAGAGTTTACATGATTACAAAGACATCCTTCCTTTACTGTTTCCCCTCCCAACAGCCAGACAAGACAAGAGATGGAAAATAGGCAAGGGAAAGAAATACATCTGAGTAAGATTAATGCTTTTGTACAAGTCACAAGATGCATAATCGAACACCAATCAAACAGCGAAGAGAAACCTTCTCCTCCCGTATGTGGCTGCAGAGTCTAAATACACCAGATTACCCTCTTCTTCTGCACACTTTTCTGTTTCACGTCATACCAGATCTTGTGATTTTGGACTCTGACAAGATGCTTTGCTAATATATTTACAGTAAAGAAAGAAACCAAAACTTTATCCTTAACTTAAAGCCCCTAAAATCTGGCAAAATATGCATGAGGGCAAATACATATCTTTAGCAATAAGCACATAAAAATAGGGCATAACTTTGTGTAGTTGCAAAAATGTGTGAATCCCAAAATGATTGCGACCATTTGCATCTGGTTCCCACCAGAGCCTGAAAAAAGCCTGTTATATTTCTTTTAAAGTGCCCTTCACAACCTTTATTACCACTATCATATTCCCTTAAAATCTCTACTCATAATATTCAGTAAAAAAAGCTGAAGTCAAGACACAACTGTTGTTTGCAAAGCTACTCAAACCTGAATAATTCCTTATTTCTTTGGAACTTTTTCCTCCCAAGGTCACGCAAATCATCAATAGTTCATCAGCAGATCGGATGGCGACAGGATGAATTTATGATTACCTCTGATTGGTGGGAGATCCATTCTGCGGCGGCGTGCTGGGGCGTCCTGGGTGTCCGTGTGCCTCTGACAAATGACTTGTGACTTGTAGTAGTCTATGGAACCCAGTGAGTAATTTATCTCAACCTTAATGTCCTTTTTGTAGTGTCTTAATCTGACTTTATGCTGCTGCAGGAGGTAATGTTTGCTAAAATACGTCTAGTTTTCTAAGATTACTGTGTGTGTTTGTAGGGAGGATGCTCTCTCTCTGTCAGCGTGACGCACCCTCCTCCTCCTCCTCTTCCCGGAGCTCTTGCAGGAGCGCTCTGATCTCCTCCTACACCTCCCCGGACAAACCAACCAGTCCTTTTACGCTTCACGCTGCATCGAAGGGGCTCAGCTCTCTCTGGCCAAGTTGTGAGGAAGTTGCCTCTGTGATGCCGGGGTCCTTGTCAGAAACCCTGTTTGATTCTTAAATGTGCAGTTTTTCAGAGAGTTGCAGGAGGAGGAGACGAAGTGGAAGTATCTCCATGCGATGTGAAGTACTGATGATGATGAAAAGGAAAAGTGCAGCTGGTGGTTGTGAGTGAGAAGCTTCTAAAGTCAGAGGTTGGAACAACAAATCTTCCTTTTTTGCCCGTAGAGAAACTGTTTCCCGTCCTGCTGTAGTTTCCTCTCCTCTCCCCGAGAGATGAATGACTGAGAGCTGGATGCACTTTCTCTCTCTCTCTCTCGCTCTCTCTCTCTCTCTCTCTCTCTCTCTCTCTCTCTCTCTCTCTCTCTCACACACACACACACACACACTCTCCAGTCACCCCTCCCCTCTCTTTCTCCCTCCCCCCTCCCTCTCCCATCACTGAATTCAATTCAATTCAGTTCAGCTTTATGAACATGACGAGGCAGAAGCGTGTGTTACTGAAACAAATATTGACATTGCATTAAAGGTAGGACTGTCTATTGATTAAAATAGTTAATTAATCACATTTTGTATCTGTTCAAAATGCACCTTAAAGGGAGATTTGTCAAGTATTTATCAACAAGGGAGTGGGCAAATATGCTGCTTTATACAAATGTATGTATATATTTATTATTGGAAATCAATTAACAACACAAAACAACACATATTGTCCAGAAACCCTCACAGGTACTGCATTTAGCATAAAACAATATGCTCAAATCATAACATGGCAAACTGCAGCCCAACAGGCAACAACAGCTGTCAGTGTGTCAGTGTGCTGACTTGACTATGACTTGCCCAAAACTGCATGTGATTATCATAAAGTGGGCCTGTCTGTAAAGGGGAGACTCGTGGGTACCCTAGAACCCATTTTCATTCACATATCTGGAGGTCAGAGGTCAAGGGACCCCTTTGAAAATTGTCATGCCGGTTTTTCCTCGCCAAAATTTAGCACAAGTTTGGAGCTAGTCTGACGTGGTTACCAGTATCTTCACTCTAGCTTTAAAGCTGAGCCCGCTACAACCTCTGAAAAATCGTTATTGCAAATTGCGTTAAGGCGTTAACTTTGTCAACCCTAATTATAATTTGAATATTTGTGTCATTTGGAACTATCAGAGAAGTGTTGATTCATCTCTGATTTTAGTTTGTGGTGGGGGTGGTTCAGTAGAGCTGCAACGATTAATCGATTAGTTGTCAACTATTACATTAATCACCAGCTATTTTGATAATCGATTAATCTGTTTGAGTCATTTTGTAAGAAAGAAAAAAAAGAAATTGTCTGCAGCAATCCCAACAAACACGAAGCTTCCAGCCAGGAGACCGCTGTTCGTTTCCCGTGTGTTAAGTTTCACTTTCACGTAGAGCTGGTTAATATATCGATATTATATCGACATTGTGATATGAGACTAGATATCGTTAAGTTTTGTAATATCGTAATATGGCATAAGTGTTGTCTTTTCCTGCTTTTAAAGGCTGCATTACTTGACTGTTTTAATATTTGCCTTCACCCACTTAGTCATCATATCCACGTTACTGATGATTATTTATCAAAAATGTCATTGTGTAAATATTTTGTGAAAGCACCACAATATCGTTGCAATCGATATCGAGGTATTTGGTCAAAAATATTGTGATATTTGATTTTCTCCTTATCGCCTATAGTCCTATTTTCACGTTACAATCAGCTGTTTGTTCGTGTCCCGTGTTCACAACGTTCAGTGTCATTTCCATTTTACTAATTTAGTCATTTAAAGCCCAACAATGCAGTTCTTTCCTAAACCTAACTAAGTGGTTTCGTTGCCTAATCCTAAAGTGACGCCAAGGGGCGTGACAAAGCAGCGGTATGTGACAAGTTGGGATGAGTACGTGTTGGTAGGCAACATATGAATGAGTGGACAAGGGAGTGATTTCAACGAATCAGTTTATATCGTGTTGTAATGTGCAAACTATTGGTTGACTCTTTTCTGAATGATTAAACTTAGATTTTGTACCAGGTTCAACACGTTTTGGCAATACTGTACTTCATTATGGTCACTCCAAAAGAGGAAAGAAGGAGGGAGGAGATTTTCATTCATTCATTGGTTCCATAAGGACAAGTGACATCACTGACAATATGCTGCATGACTGTAATATGAAGCTCTTCCTTTGTCTGCGTGTGTGTGTGTGAGAGTGAAGCTCATGCATGTGCGTGTGTGTGAATGTGCGTGTGTGTGTGTGTGTGTGTGTGTGTGTGTGCTTTTGTCTCTTTTGGTCTGTGCCCTTACTCAGCAACTTGCAACCATCCGGACTAAAGCAAGACACACCAGCGTAGGCATACAAATGCACACACACACACACACACATTAAAGTAACCGGACACTGGTCCCTAATGGGGGTGGGGGGGGAGCTCTGTTTCCTGTTGAGGAAAATATCTGAGATGAAACAAGCTGCTGATAGAGACACTCTGAGGGGGAATAAAGACAAAGAAAATGTGATTATCTACAAGAAATCAGTGTTTTATTGTTGTTATTTTTCCTTGCAAAGTCTAACGTGTGTTCTTTTATAGAAATTATACACAAAAACATCCAGTTATAAACCAGCATTCATTACTAGTTGACTTCAATCTAGTGCAGTGGCCGGTCGGAGCGGGCCAATTGCTGGGCCCCTGGTGGTGCTGCTTGTGGCGTTGTCGAAAACCGCATATTTCTCGTTGACTGCAGGGAAGTGATGAAGAGTTGGGTTGTAATGCTAATATATCCAGCATCCAGCATGACACTTGTTTATTCAAAGTTTATGTCCAAATGTCCAAAATGCACCAGCTTCAACACTACATGTCTCTGGGTCCCCAGCAATACACCCGCCAAGTTTGAAGTAGATCAGATGGACGATTCTCAAGATATGAGAAGGACACACAGACATTCCTATCTTTATAGTGAGATATCTCAACAACTGTTAGGTTGCCAAGAAATTTCGTAAAGACATTCATGTCCCCTTCACTATACATTTTTTGAGATCCCTTCATCTAGCACCATCATCAGGTCAATCACACAGAGGGCAACCTCTGAGAAGTGAAGCCAATGCTGAAGTGCCTTAAACTTGCATTCTTTCCAACAACCAGCAGGGGGCGACTCCTCTGGTTGCAAAAAGAAGTCTGATTGTATAGAAGTCTATGAGAAAATGAGCCTACTTCTCACTTGATTTATTACCTCAGTAAACATTGTAAACATGAGTTTATGGTCTGTAATAGAAGGGCTGCTATCTTCTCTGGATAATTTCACTCATTAAGCAGTTTCCATTTGGGAAAAAAGCTAAACAACAACAACATAAACACAGACGCAGAGTTTGTACATTCATCTTTTTGTGGAATGAATTTCCTGAAATATCACTTCCCTATAAAATGCAACTTTCATGCCAATTAAGCCACTAAATGGAGAGGGAGAGCAATGGGGAGATGTTCTGGGTCAGGCAGGGATCAATGTCAAATGGCCTGGTTAACAGCATACAGCTGACAAAGTCATTCATTTCTGCCGGCGCTCCACTCTGGACGCTCTCTTCCTGTGTGTGTGTGTGTTAGTGTGTGTGTGTGTGTGTGTGTGTCATTGTGCTGCAGTAACAAACGGCTGCTGGATGGGGAGGAGGCGTCCCACCCAAGAAGAAGAAGCACATGGGTGTCAACTTACACAACACATTACAGTACGTCTCTCACGTGAGCAACGCTGCACACACATTGGATGCTCAGACATGAAATTTCGCCTCGTTTCATTTGCCCTGAGGTTGGTCTTAAAGCTGCGCTGACGACAGGTTTGATGAATCGATGTGACGGCAGATGTTGCAGCAGATGTTAGCTACACATATGTTGTTATACAAAAACATGAGGAACAAACCCTCCTATGTAACTGGCCAAGTTGTTGTGATAAATGTGGCTGATGTTTGGAAGATTATATCCTCATTTCACTACTTTCCAGGTTGCAGCTTCCCCCCCCACACACCTCCTAATTGCTGCTGATATTTGGGTGTAGAGGAGAGTAGAGCCACTGATCCATTAACTGACCAGGCCCAGCTTGATTGGCTCCGGACAAACCCCTGAAATAGCAGGATTGGCTGTCGGCCAAGCGCCCATTTCCTGTGTGTCTGAGAGGAGCTCCAGCCACCGGGGCTCAAATGCATTTCCTGACTGTGTATAAAACTTTTATTAATGACCAGGAGTGCATCAGCAGCTATGCCCGCTCGCCCACACTCACTCATTCACTCACTCATCAAGGGAGAGAGAGAGAGAGAGAGAAAAGGAAGGAGAGGATGATGGGGAGTGAAAATGAGTTGCAGAGAGACACGATGTGAGACGAGCAGAGGAAGAGAGAGGAAGAGAGAGAGAGACACTGATGGATGGATCAGGAGATGGGGAGATAGAATTAAGTGAAACAAACCAGAGCGGAGACATTAAAAGAGAAAGAGAGATAGGAGGAGGTTTTCTACAGTATCTCTTACAGTGTAACTTCATTACACTGCAGGTCACTCAGTGCACCTTTCCTTTCCTAAACACATACTAGTCATTTAAATATGTACGGAGAGATTTCCTGAAAAAATCACATGACTGATTATTAATGTCTAGAGTAGAGCTGCACGATATATCGCTTCAGCATCGTCATTGTGATGCGAGCATTAGTCACATCGAAGGACGTCAGCAAAATGAACTCAATCACATTAATGCTACAACTTTTTTGCTGCTTGATACAAAAGGAAGAATCCCACGGTTCCCCTTTTCCATGACTAATCCAGTGTTTCTCGTTAATTACCTAGAGTCTAGACCCGCCACCGTTTCATAATGAACCTTATATATTTTTACACCAGAGGATTCAACTTGGTGGTCAGAGACGGCGCTGGCTGGCCCTCACTGGGCACATTTCCTTATGTGTGCCGCAACCGGCTCTAGGTCAGCTTGGAAAGGCCAGGGGTGACCCGGGCCATACACTTATATCTGATTTATACTGCTGCAGCTGTGTGCCTATGCGTTCTGTGCGGGCTGCTACTGGTACTGTGGCGGATTGCACGTAGCATGATGGAAGAGCTGGATGATGAGGAGGAGCTCCTGTGCTTAGAATTAATAGGTTTTTGTTGTGGTCGTAACGGATGTGAGGTAGGCTACCGGAAATCCCACCTCTCGGCTCTGACGTCCATTTAAACTTCTGCGGCCAGGCACTTTTTCAGGAGGCGCGTCTCTGTAGCTCTCTGCGAGCTCCGCAAACCATCTCTGCAACTCTGTGGGGGCTCTCTGTGCGAGCTTTTCCACAGAAGTACAAATTAAAAAGGCATGATTGCTCCCGACAGGGTTCCCGGTGCGACTGTCAACCAGGGCGGCCTGTCCTCAGTGCATCAGGGGTCTGCAGCGAAGTCGGAGAACCGTCTTAAAACACAGACCCCATCTCGTTTACCATGCTTTGTTGGTGGGACTTTTTTGCTGTGTCATCACCATTCAAATCTACACAACTAATGGGTTTAGGATCAAATTGTTTACTAAGGCACAAAGTTCTTCATAGATCTAGCCTCTTAATTTTGCTCTCAAAGTGCACCAGATTGATGCATTTAACTCTAAAATGTGCAAAATTTACAGAAAAAAAATATTTAACTCTCAGTTTTTTCCAATATCATGCAGCCCTACTTTACAATATGAAAATGTTCTGTAAAAATACTGAGCATTTTACATTTTTTCTTATCAGTAAAAAGGACTTGAAATGTAAAATGTGTTTGCCTATGAGAAGAATGAATGTGGTATACAAATTTTATGTTTTTTTAGCAATGCTTTCGGCAGCAATGTCAGTCAGTTGATCGGTCCAAACTGAAACATCTCAACAGCTATGAGATGGATTAGCATGAAATGTTGTACAAACATCTATCGTCCCCAGAGGATGTAACCTGATGACCCTTTTAGCTTTTCCTCTAGACGGGAAAAATTGTGTTTTTTAGTGAAATGTCTCAACAACTTTTGGATGGATTACCATGAAATCTGGTTCACACATTAAGGGATGATTTGTAATCTGCTTCTTTTGATGGTCTGGGGGATTGAGTGGTCTGATTGTGTCACTAGGGGAGAGGTTGGAGAGTCTCTTATCATGCATAGTTTTAAAGATGTGTTGTAGTTGACCAAATGATTGGCTACTGTATGCACATGAACCTGAATAACACAATAAATACAATCTGTTTGTGGCTGAAGCAGTTCGGTCTGTCTCAGAGCCGTGACTCGGCATAGGACGGCAGAGTGGGAGGAAAACAAGGCTTAGCTTTGACAACATAACATAGACACAAACAACACTATGTGGCCTTTCATCACACCATAAAATGTGAATGGGGGGCATTCAGATGTGTATAGAGGAGCATAATTACATCAGATGGATGAAAGACGAGAGCTGTCGACGCTTTCCTGGCAGGGTGGAGAGACGGAGGAGGAGAGAGAGTGATGACTGCCATGACTGGTGGAAAACTGAAAAGATCCAGACTGATTAGATGCGACCTGGACGGCCATCAGGAGAGGGTTGAGCTGTTATACGGTATCTGTAACAGATCGTGATAGGGCTGCGTGATTATTTATCGTGAACATTCGATGATTTGTGGGGACAAACGTATTGTCGTCGCACATTAACATTTTAAATAAAGAGCGATGCTTTCATGCACGTTGTGCGATATTCCTGTTGATGTAAAAATCTTGGATTAGCACACTATGAGCTGCAGCCGGTTCAGCTTCATAAATGCCTGGCTGTGCCCCAGTGTAGAGGTGGGGGGGTGGTGACACACACACACACACACACACACACACACACACACACACACAGTTCCCGACCCCACAGCCAAGCAGGGGGCTTCAGGGGGTCGCTGACCCCAGGCATGGGGCCTGGTTTCTGGGAGAGAGGGGTCGATAGGCCCTGCTGTGTGGTGCAGAGGGGGTCAATAAGGGCGAAAGGCAGAGAAAATGTGATTTTCATTTGCCTTATTGTTGTATTTTACCTACTTCTTCACAGTTTAAACAATGCATACTTAGTGTGTAGTCTTATCACACTTATTTAGACTTATAGACACAACTCTGTGTCAGTTTCAATTTTGAATATGAGGATGTATCTCTGTGTGTAGTGATACTTCCTGCTGCATTGCTGTGAAAGCATTACTTCCTCGGTCTGCAGTCTTTGTCATGCACATGCACATTATTTAAAAAGCTGATTATAAATCTCGTATAAATAACTGAGTCACCCACCCCGTTTGCAGGAAGTGAGTTTCTTATAATGTTTACTGTGCAAAACAAAACGGGATCCGCTCATTCGAACAAGGCTCCATAGCGCTACTAGTGGTCAAAAACTCCACAAGGTACCTTTAAGTACATGTAAATGCACCGAATGTTTGCATACATGTATTTTGTGTATGCATGTATCAATCTATCTATCTGTGCACGTTATCATGTCATTTATCATCTCCACACACGAACAACAACAACAACACGTGTCACTCGCTACCTAATCCATACATTCTGCCCGATCAGTACTGAGCATGTGCAACTTTCAACAGAGATGAGTAAGAAGCGAGATGGCTCACTCGTTAGCAACTTCCATCATCAGCTTCGGAAAAAACGATCGCTACGATCAAATGACGTTTTTTCTAACCCTAACCAAGTAGTTTTGTTGCCTAAACCTCACCAATCGTTTCACATTGTTAACAACATGTTACAGCGTTAACCACGACCGCTTCACAGTGTTAACCATGCACAAACCTTCTGCGTCAAGATACTATGCGAAAGGCTGAAAAGCGGCAAAATATGACAAGTAGGGATGAGCAACCAGAGCTCACGGGAAGGCGTATAAAAAGCACAACTTTGCAAGGACATTACGCTTGTCATGAGGACGCATTTTATGCTTTTTCGTGTGTCATTGTACGCAACAAAACTACGGTCACGTCTGCAGTTAGGGCCCTGACGCACCAAGCCAACGGTCGACCGTCATACAGTTTGGGGCCGTCAATCCATTGGCCTAGTTTCTGCGGTGTGTTCCCATATTAATAGTAAGTTTTTATATTTTAATATATTGTCAATGGAGATCAGCTGTTTGTCCTGCCCTTCATTTGTTTCCCAATAATCTGATTTCATATTTCTCTCGTCTCAAAATTAGATATTTTTGGGGGTTTTTACAGACTTCCAATTATTAACGAGCCTCTTTCTGTGTCGCCACCTTTTGTTGATGAATTCCCCCCTTTTTTGCCAATATTAATATCATACTTCCATTCATGCCAATAAAGCATATTGATCTGATTAGAGAGAGAGAGAGAGGGGCGGGGGGGCAGACTGGAGTGCGTAATGGGGAAGCATTGATTATGGCTGTTAACTCTGGCTCTTTGATGTGGATAATGCAGTCTCTCTCTTCCTGCCTCTGCACTGCCTTTACACTCTAAAACCCCCGGGCCTCAGAGGATATTGGGTTTACAGAGAGAGAGAGAGAGAGAGAGAGAGAGAGAGAGAGGGAGTATACGTCAGACTGGTACATGAGCTTGAATGTGACAGAAAGAAGTTGTAGAGAGAGGAGAGAGCATGTGGTCGTGAGTGAGAGATTATATCTTCATGTGAAAAAAGGCATACATGTGCGTACAGGGGTAAAACAAAAGTGTGCAAAATTAAAAGAGTTTTAGAAAGTTGGAGATTGTCCTCCTAAGAAAAAATAACTGCATCAGTTGTTTCAACAAAATGCCCCAAAAGAAGACGTTCAAGTGACAAACACATCATAAGAATTAGGATTATAGGATACTTGTCCAACAGAAGCAAAGGAGTAAATAGTTAACATAGCCATAATATTATTATAATAGCCATTATAACCATAGAGTCTGCAGAGAGAGGAGGTCAGGTGGTTGTTTTTCTTTTACCCATGACCAGAATCGTTCCATCACCTCTACAGCAAATTTGTCATATATTGAATATAATGCAGTTTTCAATAATTTAAAAAATGTTTTTTTTGTTTGTTTGGGTTTTTTCTCTTTCAGTGTTACTCCTCATATTTAATTCATGAGGCCTACATAGAATGAGCTGCATAATCAGTTCAGTCAGGAAACATGTCAGTGAGGAAACATGGTGATGATTTCAGCCTTATCATGAATTTAGACCCAATAAAACTTATATAATAATAATAATAATAATAATAGACTTGAAAGACTCAGGATGAAACATAACAACATGCATGAACTTAAAAGAGTTAAAAAAAATAATATCATAATAAATGCAGCAAGAATAAAATAGTTAAAGGCGAGAAATAAATGTTTTTTTTAAACAAATCACAATCTTTAGGACATTTACTGAAGTCCCTTTCTGTGTTTATCCCTAGAAATGTTTTTTCAATTCATGCAATCCAATTTGACAAACTGTAAATGAACCTTTCTGTGGAAACTTGCAGTTTACTAACCATAATCTATAAGTTTAATAATATTAGTTTTGTTGCTTTGAAGACTGATACGATCACTTTCAAATACACTTTTGTACAAAATCCTCAAAGTTAACCTTTTTATTTTCCTCTGCAAGCAAGATACAAAAATATTTTTTAGGATTTTGGATATTTTAATCTCCCGTGTCGTCTTATTTAATTTGCTCAGTATCCATAATCAATCAACTAATTATCGATAGTGCATTGCATGTAATCTGTTACTTCGTTTGTCTGACTGTATGTCGGGACAGTCGGTGCTCCGTGATGGTTTGTGCTCTCTCTCTGTGGCCATGTGGGCTTAGAGAACAGTGACTGAAGTCAAAATGGTTGACGAGCAGCCAACTGAGCCAAGCCCTACAGAGCTGCGATGACCTCATTCTCCGTCTCGCTGCTCCATCAGCTCCACTCATTGACCCCGAGCGGCAAGGAGCGAGCTGCAGAGGGGAGCTGGCTCCCTCTGCTGGAGACGCTTAGAGCTGCAACAAAATCCAGGGTCCCATATAAACGGCAGAAATACTGTATGTCACTGGTTGACCCAACCTGGGGGTCCCGACCGAAAGGAAATAGACAAAATATGAAGATATAAAGACTAAAGTTTAGTCCTGTCTAGTACTTTTGTTGCGTGATTGTGTTGAACGTGCAGTTAACAGTTCAGTAAGACACAAAACAAGTGGTCTTTTGCATAGATACATTACTGATTTTAATCATCACAGCTGAAACATTTTGTTATTTGGAGAGGACTCAGCCCAAATCCTCTTTAAACTGGAAAATAAAGAAAACTGTTTGCAATACGAAAATATATCCAGACACATCTATTTGCAGATTAGGAGTTAATTTAGCTCTGCATACAATATATATTCTCAGCTGGCGTAGAAAGGCAGGCAGGATTTAGGTCTCGTCAGAGAAGATCACCCAGAAAGCGAGCAAATGAAGGCCCATGCTGCCAAAACTGTTTGAAACTGATCAGAGTTGCCAGATTTTGACCAGATGATGATGATATTTTGTCAACCAAACAGTGATGCTGCTGGCCCGACCTTAGCTCGCTAACAAGCTTACGTTGCTAACACAGTAAGGCACTTGAGGTCCCGTGATAGTCGATACATTTTTACAGGCTTTCCACAGAAATTCGTCTCCGTGTCCACTGGGCAGCTCGTTTCTCTCAGTAGTGTTAATCACATGTTTTGGGGGGGAATGTCGGTGCAGTGTGCTCCAGCAGCAGCTACTATAGGAGCTGGTGCTGCAGCCTGTTAAACCACTTACAGTGCATGCATCTGTTGCACAAACAAACTTATAAAATTAAAGAGGACCTATTATGCATGCTTATTTTCAGGTGCATACTTTTAGGCTTTACTTTTCTCATGTTGTGTGTAACTTTGCAGACCTTTCACATGCACAAAAAACTATAAAACACACTAAAGGAAAGGTACAAAAGCACAAAAGTATATGTCCTCTTTAAGTGATGACAAACTCATCCTGACCTCCTACCAGCAGTAAAATCATGCAAGAGCCTTGACTCAGACAGACAAAAAACCTCCAGGCTCCAGGAGGTGGAGGAACAAAAACAGCTCAGTTTGTATCACCAAAATGACAATGCATTACTGAACCTGACTTCACCAGGCGACTAATAGGCCTACCACCGAAGCTATTAGTCCGTTCAACATATACAAAAAGTTCTCATTAGGCGTTAAGAAACATATGCAGGAAGAAATCGGTTGTTTGGTTTGAGGTCGGGTTCGTTTATCGGTCCCATCCTGATGCTTTCTATGCCCAGAGTAAATTTCACAACATCAAGAATGGCAGAATTGAGTAATGTGAACTGCTGTCCATAGTAAGTAGTCATCAAGAAGAAATAAACTGTGACTGTTATCAAAAGGAGGAAGGTTGCATATTGAAGTAAAGATTGAAAGCTGTAAACTTCAGAAAACGGTGTTTGTGGTTTCACCACATGATGTCACTATATAACTGTTTATTCCTGTCCTGTACACCTGCAACTATTATACATATATAATACAGATGAAGCTGGTTTGAGCGACAAACCACAATTAGATGCTTGTTTTATGGGCAGCAGGAAGGCGTAAACATCCATGTCTGTCTCTACGTTAAGAAGATAAAGAAGGAGCAACAATAAATAAACAGTCAGCTGGTTTTACGGTTTCTGTAAACTTTCTACCCCATCGAGCACTTTTAAAGACGAGCACCCAGTGGACACAAAGCCGTCAACATGCTTCCTCATGTAGAAAGCCTGAACAACCAGAAAAAAAACTCAATAAACAGTAATAATTGTGCTTTAACATTTTCTTCCACCATCTTAAAACCCCATAAAATCATGCTCCAGTTCCACCCACCTACCGCGATGCATCACACCCACGGGAGACCTTCCCTCTCGTGGATGTGAGACATCGCACAGCTCCGACCACAGATACATACACAAACACATCACAGCTACATGTGAACATCTCATACCCCATGCACCTCTGAGTCTAACATCAAAATAAAGACAATTTTAAACACAAGTGGACAGAAAAAAAAATACCATTTAGCACAAAACAAAAGCAAACTACCCAATCCGAACATTTTTCAAATGTTCGTTAAAGCTGGAGAAAACACTCACTGAGCGTGCCCATCTTACAATATATATATACATCATTATTTACATGCAGAGTAGCGCAACACATCCGCTTCCTCGTCCCCTGGGCTAGCGTGGCTGTGGTGGCTTTAAGGAGGATCTCATGCTGCATGCTACATGGGGCCAGTCTTGTCTAAAACATGCATAAGTGACAACTGGAAGCTGAGACGGCGCTCTTTTGGTAACTTGTGGTTCCACGTCGGCATATTGTCTTCCCTTCGGTGAGGAAAGTTTTGATGTAAAGACGAGAGCCGTCAGCATCAGCGAAGGATCAACTGAAACCGAACCGTCCTGACGACTGTAACAAATGCTTTAAGCCTTTCTGTCTTCTGAGCACAACTTCTCCACAGTGTGGCATTGATTGATTGATCGGATGATGATACTCAGAACCTGCTAAGAATCTGTGTATTTAAAGTATAGAAATGGGACCCTGCATCAATTTCACTTTGTTTGGCAGCTTGCGTTTTGGGGATTCCCTCCTTTTGATTAGAGTAGATTAACAACATCCACGTGGAGCTGAATGCAGCTTTACAGTAATTTATGAGCTGCCAAGTAGGGATGGGACAAATAATCGATACAGTGATATATCACAATACAATCTCCTCTGTGATACTGAGGCAGAGCTGCAACTTTCTTTTACTGCAGGATGTTTAACTCTGAACTGTTTTACGCCTCAAATTGTTTGTCACAGTTGTCCATATATACAATTCTATGAAATTTCTTCATCATGCAGGCAACAAATTCATAGATTTTTCACATGCAGTCTGCCATTTCTCCTCAGTTACATGCTTTGTAATGTATCACAGATGACCGTCTTGCACTATATCACAGAATCACGCGTTTCGTGATTCGATTGCAGGCAATGTATCGTGATTTCCCAACCCTACTGCAGAGTGCTGATCATTTATTCACCTGGTCTACTCAATTCTTCAGTGAAATACTGTATGTCATGTTTAAGTGTTAATGTATAGAATCAGATCGAGACATTAAATGTTAAATTTAGAAATGAGTGTGTTAAGAGTAGTACTTTTATTACATACACATTTTGTATTTTATTATTTCTCACAAGACATTTAAGTTTAGTAGACGCAGACAGTGTTTTACTTTGTTAATTGGGATCCGACGTTTCTTGTTTTCAACCTTTACCTAATCAAGCAGAATACAGTTATGAATGTGAGAAAGGAGAAGAAGTGTATCCGTGCCACGTAGTAAATCATCTCAGCTCAGATTTGTTTACCAAATCTGCTCAAATCTCGCCACAGTTCCCAGTTGTCATGATTGCTGCCACCTTAATCCAACTGGGTGACAGATTTGGTCTTTGATTATTTGTTTCCTTGTCATAAAAAAGCCCAAATAAAAACAGTCACCAGCCCGATTTGCTCAAACCAAGGATTTGAACCAATGATCCCAAGTCTAGGGGGATTAGAGGGGGATCATTCAACCACCACCAACCCTGAGAGCCCCGAGGATGAGGGAGAGGAAGGGAGGGGAGGGGAGGGGAACATGCGGGTGGGAGGGCAGGTGACGTCTGGGTCTTCTGATGGTTCAATCATTCCTGTCGAAGAGAAGCAGTGTGTCTTTAAGGGCTTGTAATGATTTCCTGTTCCGGGAATAAACAAAATACAGGTGCAGTTGTTAACGTTTTGTACACACGTTTAATCGGCTTTAAAAAGAAAAGAATGGAGGTGTCTGGACGTAGGGATGTCACACCAGACATTTAGTAGTCGATACCGGCGAAATTTCACGATTCTCGATACCCAATTCAATACCATGGTAAAAAAAGAAACAATAAACACTTAGGGCCCTAAGAACACTTAAGGCTCCAAATCCGAATTTTACTTCGGGCACCCAAAGGGCTAGACTTGTTTGCTCCGTGCAGGACGCTAAATTACGAATCCTGCTACAGCGAAGGCATGACCCTGATTGGCTAGTACTCGCTGGTTGGGTTGGTTAGGTTTAGGCATGAGGAGTGAGATTGGTTAGGGTTGGGGTAAGAATATCAGGGGTAAGCCAATCAGAGGCAGAGTAGGGAGGATCATGCTTTCGCTATAGTAGGATTCGTAATGTTGCATGCAAGACTGAGCTGCTTACCGGCTGCTAACAGCAAACGTTAACTAGCTCTCGTCCTGCTGATTTCAACACTGGGTTGTTGTTCACAACGTAGCATTATCAGGGAAATAAATAGGGTGCGTTGATAGAGAGTTTGAGATTTTAGACGCCGTTAGTCTCGAGCCCTAATGGTACATGTGGTACTGGCATCGACTTGGTACTGAAGCATCAGTTCTTGTGACATCCCTAGTCGGGATGTTAGACAGAACAACAGGCAGACCAGTTTCCACTGTTTAGACAACAAGCTGAGATCTTATTCATCTTGAAATGATTGCCAAAATATATATTTATGGCAAATTCATTAGACCAAGATTATAAAGTTAAGATAAGTTTACTGTTAACGAGTGCAGATAAAACAAAGTTAAAATGTTACTTGCAGAGCAACTTCCTGGCTCAACGATACTCACCGTAGATATGTGCAGTTTTACAATGCAATGATTAGAAATAGAATAGAACAGAAAATATTTTTTTGTCTACAATTTGCATATAAAAGTCAGAAATTTGTCTTTTTTCCAGATGATTTATGTAATTTATGATCTATATTTTACTATTTTTTATGTTATATTTAAAAGTAGAAAAAAGTACTTTTCTATTTTCTTACTTTTGGTATTTTTGTATCTTTCTATGTAGTAGTTTTCATGATCATTTTTTGTTTGATTGACTCTATTTTGTATTTAATATGTTGGTATTAATGGCCAATTGCTGAGCTGAACTTGCCTGTATTCCTGAAATACATTTTCTTTTGGGCCAGTAATATATTACTTTTTTCTATTTAAGTATTTTGCTATATAGTAATTTATAGGATAATTGTTTTTCCAGATGATTTATGTGATTTATGATATATTTGACTAACGTTTTGATATGTTATATTTATTGTTTAACATTGATCTTCTAGTTCCTTTCTCATAGAGACACGCTTTGTTCCCTAATGTGGGCATATCAGACAGCTGTGTTCTGATTGGTCCAATCATGCAGATCACAATCACCTGAGTGAGGAATGTGTATATATATTGCTCACTCTGCTTTGTGATGTAACGCCTGATGAAGATCTCTGTTAGATCGAAACGTTGCACAATGAAATTAGCTGGAAGCTTTTAATATAGTGGGCCAATTGTTTGTTTTGGCTTGTCCTACTTTTTTTTAGGGTTGACAGGTTTACTCTGAACTGTGAGACCTTTTAGTTCTTCATGCAGGAGTGCATGTGTGAGTGCAGTTAGTGTGGCCACTCCTCGATGTGAATGACCTCATTCCCACACATTTCATCCACATGCCAACATGTTAAAACATTCACTATTGCAGTTTTTGTCTTTTTCTCCTCCCTCTCCTCTATGTTTGTGTGCCTTGAGCTCTTAACATTGTGTTAGAAACTTCTTTGGAAATTCGGTGCAATAAAAAAATAACAAATTAAATGTATGAAAATATTGTAATTCCAGCTAAATGTAGTAAAAATATGATATTGTATGTAGTGTTTGAAACTACAATGTATTAGGGCCATTGTTGGTAAACAAATATATATATTATGGAGCTAGGGGAGGGAGGTAATATTCCAAAACTCCAAGATTAAAGTCATAAATTTACCAGAAAAAACTTTTCTCTGAGATTATAAAGTCATATATTTGCAAGGAGCCACATGGCTTCACTTTGCCAGGTTGGATCAACCTCATCACACCACAGACGCCGAACGCTTGCCGTGCATTATGCCTGCAGTGGATGACCTCATCAAATTATTCTTTGCAACTGCATTAGGCAATCGTAAATTTGCCACTTAAATCTCAGAGAATATATAATTTTTTTTCTTGTAAATTTGCTCCTTTAATCTTAGAGAAAATTCATTTTTTTTTCTCCTAAATTTGTGTTTTTTTTCTGGTAAATTTACGACTTTAATCTTAAAATATCCAAGTTGTTTTCTCCTAAATTTGCTTCTTTAATCTCAGAGAATATTCAAGTTTTTATCCTAAATTTGTGGGTTTTTTTCTGGTAAATTTACCACTTTAATCTTAGAGTATACAAGTTTTTTTTCTCATAAATTTGCTACTTTAATCTTTGAGAATATCAGAGTATTTTATTTTGTAAATTTATAACTTTAATCTTGTTAAGTTTTTTCTCAGAATATTACCCCCTTTATTATTTATTTTTTTAACTACAATGGCCCTAATACGCCATCATATGAAGCCCCTCACCCTCAGTCCGACCTCTGGGTCCCACCTTTCATTATGTCGGTGTTGAATGTGGTGCGACTCGGTGAAGGTGGTCTGTCGTATCGGTCGGCAGAATTTAGCACGCTGCCTCGATGCCAGCACATTTCTCAGAACCATCATCGTAATCTCACACACATGACTGTCTGCTGTTTCATTACACCTAACATGATCAATACGGAGGAGTCGTCCATGAGTTAAAGCGCTCACTCTACTCTCTTCTTCTCTCCTGTGTTTACCTGTTTGATCATCTCTCCAGACCTCTCGATGACGATGGTCTTGTTTTCTTTGATGGGCGAGGTGTAATTGTAGTCGTCGCTCAGCAGACCGAGGATAGGGTACTGGTTCCTGTACCTACACACACACACACACACACACACATGGAGATGTGTTCAATTATAGCTTAAACAGTTTTAACACTGCAGTGCAGGGTGAGATAATAATTGTGTTTTTCAACATATTTGGGCTGATATCTTTCTTCTTTTTATGCCTATTTATGCATATTTTCTTCAATAATGACCTTAACGGTTAACTGATTATTAAAATAGTTCTAGTTTGTGTGACTTCAGCTCTACAGCGTAGTGTAATAAATGTAGTCTGGTCTCAGACAGTTTGCTGGGATGTTGTACCTCTTGGTGATGGTGGTCTTGGTGATCTGGCTCTTGGCGCTGTCGTTCCTCTCCTGTATCAGCTTCTTGATCTCCTGAGGGCCACAAGAGGTCAGAGGGAAGAGGTCAGCGGAGTTAGCAACAGATTTTTCGTCTTGTCTATTTTCTATTCTTTGATCAGATTGTTACAGATTTAAATCAGAATTTCCCCGGCTTCTTTTGTTAAAAAGTGATTCTTTCCAGTCTGCTTCTTCTCTTCTCGACTGCTTTGGTCTTCGTCACTTTATTTAACTGAAACTGAACTTCAACCAAAACCGTCGGCTGCTCTTTGAGTGTGCGTGTTTGTGTGAGAAACTATGAAGCAGGTATGTCGTGAGGTGACAGAAGCATTCCTGCGGTAAAATAAACCGTCTTCAGTTGGTGCTGCACAAAAACAAAAGAGGTCAGAATGCAGTTGGACCTGAAAGGTGAAAACTAACCAATGACATAAATAAAGCTCACAAGCCTGGAGGGTGTGTGTGTGTGTGTGTGTGTGTGTAAACGCATAACGTTTCCCAGCCGGCCTGGTTGATTTATACTCTTCATTCCAGGTAAGTCACACACTTCATTTCTGCGTGACTGAAAACACATTCCTCTGGATCGCTCACCTGTGATTGTAAAGTGACAACTTGACAGATAACTCTGGTTCATTACTACTTGGCTCTTATGTTCACAGTTTGTTCCATTATGGGTTTCTATCTGGGAACTCAGATGTGGTTTTAAACACACCCCCGGGTTAGTCACACACATATTAGGAAGAGAAAACAAAAGGCATGTGGTAAAATCATTACCCAAACTATCACCGTTTTACTGGGCTGACTTTGACCGACAGTTCTTGCTGTAGTTGTGTGCACATGTTTCCTGTGCAATGAGGTATTACCGACATTTCAGGTGCGCTCTCCTCTAGTTTTACCAACAAATAACACTTTATTTGAAGGTAAATGTGGTTAACTTTACAACCTGTCTCATCACCTAACCGCTCGTCATTCTTGTTGTTGTCCACACGGCCAGTAAGAAAGACTATGAATGGTTTTAGTTGATTCAACATTATGGAGAATCTAACTGTCTCCCTGAGCACCAGTGTGGGTGTGTTGTGTTTCAGACCTCCTCCTGTTTGGTGATGGTGGTCTGCCGCTGATCCAACACGGTGAGCATCTCTGAGATTTTCAGCTGGAGACTCTTTTCTGAGGATGACCTCTCGGCGGTGACCTCCGTCGTGATCTTCGTTATCTGGCTCTGTAGGGAGGACGGGGAGAGACAAGGGGACAAAATAAGTAAAAAGAGAGAAGCAGCTTTACTGTGGTGTAAAGCTGTTGGATTTACAATCTGCTGCAACCATCAAATTTAAAAGTCTTTCCCAGGACGCCATGCATTGTCCACCAAACATTTTCAGCTGTTTCGCTGAAATCTCAATCATTTCCTGCCTAAATGGGTGACACCACCCTGATGACCCTAATCCATGATCCAGTAGTCTGGTTTGAGTCTCACCTGCAGCTTCTGGATCTCCAGGTCTTTCTCTGTTCTCATGGAGCTGAGCTGGTCTTTGTACTGACGGGACAACTCCTCTGTCTTGATGTGCAGGGTGGTGCTGCTGCCTTGGCCTGCCAGCTGCAAGACAGACAGACAAGGAAGGAAGGAAGGAAAGTTTAAGCGTGAATCTTTCCAACTTCATTATCAAGCGTCTTCCTGCTAAACTTCAAAAGAGCTCAGTGCACCGGAGAGCTTCATGTCCCTCCATCACAAGCGACCTGTCCACCACTTATTTGGCGTGCTACCTTCTGTCGCAGCATCTCGTTCTCCTTCTCCAGCGCTCTCATCCTCCCGTCCATCTCCTTGATCTTGAAGCTTGAGCTTGACTCTGTGTTTTTGGTGCTCATGAGCTGGGTCTCCAGGGAGCGCTGGGCGCAGCTGGTTTCCTTCAGGGACGTCTGCAGAGGGGCCACACACACACACACACACACACACACACACACACAGAGGAAGTCAGAAACACACACATGATGCAGTGTAATACAACAGTCCTGCAATAAATCATGACGGTTATAATGTTCAGCTCTTGTTGAAACTTTTTCAGAGTTGTTGATTAAACTTTATGATCATTTTGGAAGATGTACAGTATTGGGTATCGGGTCCGATACTGTGCTCATGTACTCGTGCTCGCAAAACGGCTCAGATACAACAGCACCGATACCACTTTACGGCGGCGTGACTTTACCCTCTCGTCACCATCTTTCGGGTCCTATCGCACGTGCTGACGCTCCACCTTCCTGACGGTGCGGGCGAGACGGGCCGGTGGTGCGCCCGACCCCGCAGGGCAGGGGTCCCACCTCAGGCGGCGCTTGCCGGCCTTCACTTTCATTGCGCCACGGGGGTTTTGCTTGCACCCTCTGACTCGCGCATGCGTTAGACTCCTTGGTCCGTGTTTCAAGATGGGTCGGGTGGGTTGCAAACATCGCCGCAGACCACTGGCGCCTTTTACGTGGGCCGAGCCCCGCCCTGGCGGCACAACGCGGTTGGGGCGCACCGAGGACAGTCCGCCCCGGTGACACTTTGGCCACGGCCCCGGGAAGCACCTTCACCCCGAGCCTTTCCAAGGTCTTTTGGCACAGAGAAGTACTCGTATCGGAACTCGTATCGGTACTCGTATCGGTACTCGGTATCAGCGAGTACCCAAATTTAAGTACTTGTACTTGTACTCGGTCTGAAAAAAAGTGGTATCGCTGCATCCCTAATGAAGTGTTTAAAACTTGTCTGATTGTCTCACGTCTCTTATCCCGTTCTTTGTAGCGATGTCGCCGCATTCCCAAATCTTGGTGAGTACAATGGTATCATAACTGATGAGCAAAACTAGTATGTGTGTACTTTGTTGGTTGTAATATCAAACAGCTCTCTATTAGAATCTATTAGAATAGAACAAGTAAATACATCTTCAGTGATGACATCGACACCTTGATCAATAACTTAACACAGATGTACTGTACCTGGAGCTGCCTGTTGTTCTCCCGGACGGCCTCCAGGAGGCAGTCATACTGGCGGGCCTGGTCTGCTTTGAAACTCAGATCTCTCTCCAGAGACTCCTTTTCACTCTCCAGACGCTGTGAGCACACACATACACACAGACACACACACACACACACACATACACACAGAGACACAGACAGTCACATATTCATATTAATACGTTGTTTTTAAGTAGATTTGTCTGTTTTTTCTCTGGTCATGTGGTGCAGTGTTTATTCTTGTCTTAACGTTTCTTTTTGTTATAAAAGACGGAGCTACAACAACACATATTTCTGTCTGTGTTCTGTTACTAATTGTTTCTGTTCAGGAATGCACTTATTAAAAGTGACTCCACCGCGGTCCATCATCACTGGCTATAATAAGCTGTTATTATCTGGTGTGACGCCTGTAATTTAAAAGCATTTAATGAGTTTGGACTATTGTGTGAAGGTCATATAATATGTTGTTGGGACGTACTGTTCTAACTGCTGTAAACATCAGCATGCACACATTACATTTATTTGTGTCACCAACCAACTGTCACATGTGATAATTGTTCTGATCTATTAAAGTTTCCATCTTTTCAAAATAAGAAGTGAGTATTTTATAACCGAGCAGGAAGTAAATAAAAATAAAAGTGTACTACAACTCCTATCTGGTGGGAAATAATGAAGTACATTTATAGTACTCAAGTACTGTCATTAAGTATAATTGTGAGGTAGTTCTGATGGGAATATTGTACTTTTTACTCCACTACATTTATTTGACAGCTATGGTTATAAGATACTTTGCAGATTAAGAATTTAAAAATCCATCATATAATCAAAACGGCCGATTCTAATGCAGTAATTTAAATCATCCACCAGAATATAAATAATACCACCACAACCAGCTGCAACATTAAAATGCTGCTTACACGTTCATGCACCAGTATTATTTATTTATTTATTTATTTATTTATTTATTTATTTATTCATTTATTCATTCATTCATTTATTTATTTATTTATATTGGTGCAAAACAAATGATACATAACAAACCAAACAAACAAAACCAAAAGAAAAGATGAAATAATAGTCATAATGATTCTAAAAAGCATTCCTAAATAAATTAAAAATAATAAGAAGATAATAATAATAATAATAATATTTTTTTTGAAAATAAATAATTATTAATAATAATAATTTGGTGGTCACATTAATAAAGTAAATAAAAATAAATAAAAAACTTGTGATTTTAGTAATTTTGCTAGACTAAATGATCTGAATTCTTCTTCCACCACTGCTACATAATAAATCTTTCCCCATTATAAGTTTTAAACTTCTCTTTGTGGTGTTTCTTTTCGGTCATGTCACTTGTCACGTAATGATTTGTGTCAGCCAGTTTAAGATGATCTGATTGGTATGCTGTTTGTTTGCTACTGGAGTCAAACTGGACGCTCTGGCTTCTTTTAAAGCTGCGGTTACAGAATCAGTCTGCGGTTGGTCCACACACACGAGACGAGGGAGGAGATTTCTAAAAGCATTTGTGTTTTACCCTCAGGTCCTTCGACATGTGGAGCAGCTCCTCTCTCAGGCTGCTGAAGGTGGACAGCAGCAGACGCATGCTCTTATCTGCAGTGAGACGAGTCTGAAACACACACAGAAAGATGAATTAACGAATTAACAATGTAGTTGTTCAACATATAACTACAACTCCTCCTCCGACTGGTATACAAACAATAACATAACAGAGTTGTAATCATAGCTAATATTACATAGTGTTTAAACCAGCTTGTGAACAGTTAATACACACTTAATAACACACTGTAAAGGGTTTGTCTGTATGTAATTATATATGATTACAGCTTTAGTATACCGTGTTATCAAGTTACACTCGTTGTCATATTTACTTACAACCACATACTACTGTGATAATGTGTATTATAAACCATTAGTTAAATGCTTTCTGATCTTACTCGGTTGATTCAATATGACATCAATGCAACACAAAGAGAATGAAGCTAAATGGTTAAAATGCAGCATGCATGACATTAGAGATAAATAAATGTGCATCATTACAGTATGTCAGATTCTGGTCAATGGGGAAGTGTGCTATAAATACACAAAAATCACCTGCAACAGGTAGCGGATCTGTTGTTTGGTCAGTTCAGTGGCTCCTTTGGGAAGCAAAGCCTCCACCTCCTCTTTCTCCACCTGATAGAAACAATAGAAACACATGAAGACAGAGAGGAAACACATGAAACACATGAACATGACAATCATGTTTAATGTGCAACTAAACAGAGAAGAACATGTTCTGACTGTTAATATCTGATGTTCAGCCTGAACCTTGCTGAATGTTTGACATGTTTCATCCTGTTAAATCTGACACAGATGAAGTTGTGCCTGTTCAGATTCATTCATTGGATGTTGCACGTTTGTTTCTCACCTTGTAGTCATTGCTGGGATCCAGCTGGTGTTTCCTGTAACACACAGAGAGGAAACACAAACAATGAGGACGGCAGCGTGAAGACTGAGCGAGTTTGCAGGGTGAACACGATTCGTGATTGTTTCTCATAGTGACTCACGCGTCGGACAATTTTGTTCTTACCGCCGTTTGCTATTTGAAATCAGTATATTGCCACGCCCCCATTTTTCTAAATCAAGAACCATTGAAAGAGGCTGGGACACGGGCGGACACAGGTCTTTGGGTATGAGGTAGTGCAGACCAGATTTTACTTTGCATGCGTTGTACCCCCACAGATATGCTGCGTTGATGATGCGTGACTTCTCCTCTTTCCACCCGGCTTGCTCTACATAAAGAAATAGGTTTGCCTCGAGGTGTATCATGGAGAAGGTTGTTGTAAGAGAGAAGTACGGCCCCTGAATCACATGTGAAGTTGCACACATTTCCTTCCTAAAGCATGAGGCTTTCATTATTCTATATTTTTCTGTCTCTCTCCAAACTTTCAGACTTCCCTACCGCGTCTGTGCCACATTGGTTCCTACTGGAGATTTAAATCTATAAAATTGGGCCATAAATATGTAGTTTGATTTTTATAAACAGGAGGAAATAGTGTGTTTGTTGGGGGCTATTTTCAGCTGCGGATCAATACATGTTTAGTGCTCTAGTGAGTATTTGTGGCAGCAGACTTAAACTAGACTACGTCACCACACTACCGGCACATTTTCCCTGGGCGTTTACTGTTGGGTTTACGCTAAAGGGTGCCTTGTGCGGCGGTATCAAACGCCAATGCCTGTGACAAAGCGTCGGTATTTGACGCCCCGGGAATGAGAATGGGCTGTGATTTGTGGAGCGGTCAACCCCTCCAATAAATTCTGAATATGTAGGAAAAGCCTGCATAACGTCTATAAAAGTATGAGCTTATTTTCTTTCACTTCATTTTGCGTGGCAAGTTCCATTATTTAAAAAAATAAGACATCCCATATGTCATTCTGTGGGCAGATAAAATGCCCTAAAATGCATGTTCACTTACTGTCCGCGGATCTTGGACACGTGCTCGGAGATGCAGGTGTGGATGTCGCAGTTCTTCCTGTAGACGTCGGCCAGCAGCTCGCCGAAGTAACGCGTGTCCAGCTTGGTGTGCTGGGGGATCTCCCTCAGCTCTGTCCTCACCTCCGTCCTGGAGGTCCTCTGGGGGATCTCACTCAGCTCGGTCCTCACCTCCGTCCTGGAGGTCTTCTGGATCGCCGACGAAGGCCTCTGCTGTATCATGCTGATTATCTCCGTCTCTTCCAACACCACTGTCTCCTCTGCTTTTTCCTCTACCTCTTCCTCTTCTTCCTCCTCCTCCTCTACCTCCTGCAGGAACAGGGCAGAGACAGATATTCAACCACTGTGTGTGTTTACATCTGTTGGTTCTCATTTTGCTCACATATTCACAGATAGCAGATGATCAGCGACATATACAATGTGATGTGATGTTTCATCATTATGATCCTCTGCTACTGTAATTACTGCCAGAAATAACATCTTTACAAGTGAATCTCCTCCTCAGCATCCTGCCAAACAGCTGCCAACATGGATCATTCTGAGGAGCAAATTCAGTGGTACCTACACTAGCTAGTGCTGCAACAACTAATCAATTAAATAGATTCAAGCAAGACACGCGACACTGCTGTCCACATACTTATGTCCATATAGTGTACATTAATAATCTGCTGGTGAAAAGCTCATTGATGAACTGAGGTCTCCACCTTCCATCCTGCAAAGTCCACACTGCACCTTCCGCTGCACGATCTCACCCAAACACGCCCATCACCTCCTCTTATCTACATGTGGCAACACAGTCGAGTCAAATTGTTGTTGCATAACCTTCTTTATCTAACGCTACGCCGAGCCCAGCGAGCTGCTGCTGCTGTGTTTACACACAGAAAGCACTTTCACTCTGTGCAAACACCCGTCAGTCACTCAGACACATGACAGACTGACTGGTGGTCCACTCCCCAACAGGCATTACAATGTTTGCCTTGTCTTGGTTCAACCTTCTATTTTTAGTTCGTTGTTAAAAAGCACTTTACAAATAATCAGTTACACCCAGCAGACCTGCAGACGACCTCAGCTCCAGCAGAGGGAAGGAGTGTAATCTGATACAGAATGATGAATGAAGTTTGGCGCTTCTTTTTTTGTGTGTGAAAGACAGGTTGGTTGGGTTTTTTGACAGGCCATTTGTTACTTTTAGCCTGATTGAACCCTCGCGTCTTAAGGATCAAAACTTAGGGTGCAGCTGTTTTTCTTGCAAATGCACCAAGGCAGAGCCGCATGCCTGCACAGCGCCCTCGTCCCTACCTGCCCCTCCAAATGTTATATGTTATCATTACGGTTGCTGGACCAGTTTTAAACACAACAAGCGTGAATTTGCATTCATGCATTCACACACAACCTCGCAAACACGTGACCTCCATGGTACATTTCAGCCTCCTAGATAGAAAGTTACGGTTGTTGGATAGGCTGCTGAGGGCAATGATAACTCCCACAAACGGTTCACGAGTTTGGCCATGATACATATATTCGCTTGGACGTTATGTTATAGTCCACTCTCACTGCCATCAACACAAACACACACTTATCATACCAACGCAGTTGATCTTCAGCCAAATTACAGTCTCCATAGGGCCACCAGAAACCCTCGCAGGTACTACGTTTAGCATAAAAAGTGTGTCAGTGTGTCAGTGTGCTGACTTGACTATGACTTGCCCCAAACTGCATGTGATTATCATAAAGTGGGCATGTCTGTTAAGGGGAGACTCGTGGGTACCCAGAGAACCCATTTTCATTCACGTATCTGGAGGTCAGAGGTCAAGGGACCCCTTTGAAAATGGCTGTGACAGTTTTTCCTCGCCAAAATTTAGCGTACGTTTGGAGTGTTATTTAACCTCTTTTGTGACAAAGCTAGTATGACATGGTTGGTACCGATGGATTCCTTAGATTTTCTAGATTTTTCTTCTTTTGTAGCCCGCTACAACTTCCAAAAGATCGGCGGCCCATCTGATAAATGTATAACCAATTAAGACGTAATAAAAACTCATTATTAAACGTTATATCATTCTTATTTTCATAAAATCATAATAATAATTTAAATTATTGGAGTCCATTTTTGCCATTATAGAAATGTTTATTTCATAATGCCATTTTTTCCTCATGACACTTTCATTTCATGTCACATGCTGCGGCCTCTCTGGAGCTTGAAAGCTCAACAGCTGCTAACAGATTTAGCCAGTTAGCTGCAGCAGCACTTTTGTCTTCCATAGTAAAGCTGCATTAGTGATTTGAAGTTAAAAAAGAAACTGAAGCAAAGTGAGCTTTGAGCTGTGTTTCACTCCTTCTTCCCTTCAGATAAGAAACTGGCTACACTAAATTATCTTCATACTCTCTTTCACCTTGGGATGAGATGAAATGCATACCAAAGAGTTTAGTTACATTCCTTTGGTAACATCATAAAAAGAGAAATGTATATCTCTCTCATGAGATGTTTCAGTCCGTCACGTTGCTTCATTTGTTTGCCATCTTGGTTTCACCTCTGACAAAGACAAACATCTTGTCTCATGCCTTCTTAAATATCCAAACTGTGGTTGTGCAGAGCGGTCCGGTCAGATTCCTCATGAGCCCGAGGGGGAGATTTTCCCAGCAGGTGAAGTTTACACCATCGCGTCATTGGATGGCCATAAAAGACCAGCTGAGTCCTGCAGCACTTCAGTATCAGGTTCAGTTTCTGTTGACACGCTGTCACACAGGTGTGATTGGATTGTATTATATTGAGGTTTTTTATAATCTTGTGTTTATCAGACTCTCAAACATTCACGTTTAATGTAACCTCTTTAAATCACGATAAGATATGTATAAGCTTCTTAAAGCAGGACTGTTGTATCTGATTATATTTGTGCAGGTGTTCCTGATAATCTGGTAGTACAGAAGAAAAGAAACACTTCAAAGTTCCCCGTCTCTGTTGTTTTAAAGTGTTTCTGGCCCTTCCTGTAGCCACCACCCACGAAGCAGAACCAATGGGAGAAAGAGAAGAATGTTACCAGGAAACACTGGCACGGCCGCTGACTTTCACTGTTTTCATTCATCAAGAAACTCCCCAGAAGGGAAGAACAACAGAGGCAGCGAGGAGGCTAAAAGCTTGAAAGATCGCAGGTTTGATTTCAACTCCGAACCCCAACAAGCTCAGTTATTGTGAACTGTGCCGTACGACTCAGTGGGCAGGAACCAGCACTAACAGAAAGGCTGGTAGGAATTTGAGCCCTGCAGGGAACGTGTTATGTTGCTCAGGGCAAATACGTAAAACAGTTGGGGTGCGTTTTTGGACTTTGTGCCTTGCAGGAACAGATTGTCACTCGCTGTTTCAAATCTAACAATCGCTTTTCCAAAGCCTGAATCAAAGCGGGTCAAACATTACTTAACAATGAATTTTTCAAAAAGTGTTAATCACTGAAACCACGAGAGCTCCTTGAGCATACAGTCATAAATAAGAACAGAAATTATTAGACTGATGGGTCCAGTAGTGTACGAGGTTAGCCGTGGACAGACAGACAGACTCACACACGACCGAACGCTTGATTTCCCCACAGACGGATAATAAAAAATGTGTGCTTGACACAAACTTAATCTCTCATAGATTTACCAATTTATCTCAATACAATCTTTCATTTTCATAAAAACAAACTATTAACAGTGACTAAAGGTATATATTTTATATAAATCACACGTTATTTTTAACAAAACAGACCTCAAAGTGTTTGAATAAGGGCTCGGCGCTGAGACAAGTAACTCAACAGACTCATAACTCTGGTATCTGACAGCGTGAGGTCATAAAGTCAAACCCCCGTCTGACGATGTGAAACGTGGAGTTTGGTTTACGAGCCTGCGGAGCTCACAGGATCAAAGGTTGCTGCTTCTAGAGCAGTTCTTATACTATCATTCTGTTGTTAGACATTAAATGCAAACGACAGCAGAGTGAAGTGTGCAGCGGTGAGGATTATGTGATCACATAGAGGTGGGTGTGTCTCAGCGCTGCAGGGCTGTGGCTGCTACGCTAACATGCCTGTCATTCCTGCAGAGAGAGGGAGAGTGGAGACGGCGGTCTGGACGCAAAACTGGTCGAGGACGAACAAACGTTATCACCAGACATACCGGAAGATATCAGTCCTGACCATGAGACGCTACAGTGACATTTATCCTTTCACAACTGTGTCTGAAGTCCTCTTTAAGTGTCTTTCTTTACAATTTATTTTAAGAGAAGGGAGTGAAAGGGCTGTTGCCACTTCACCTGTCAGCCAGGTGTTCAAGCAACAAAGGACCAAATGTGAAAAAACAACTTGCCAGCATCAACTGGAAGAGTCTGCTGTTTGTTCAACCAACACAACGAAACAGTGTTTGACAGAAACAGTGAAACCACAGCCCAGTAAATGGATGATTATTTGTCAATTATCCAATCACAATAAGCAGGAATGTGCTTTGAAACCTTTCACGGTAATCTGGCCAGTTAGTGACACACCTTTTCCAACCCCTTTAACGGGTTTTTTAAACACGGGAAAACCTGCTAAAAATAGGCGATAGACTCCTTTCCCATTGCCATATGCTACTTCTGTTTTACATCTGTTACTAATAAAGTCTCTCTTTGAAACTCCTAGACCTATAGTATTATATGATGTGATGATTTTATTGGGAGTTAATATATTGTAACTTGATTATTTATTATCTGGTATGATCATACCTGGTTTTAGTATTTGAAACTACTGTCTTTTATTACCTTTTATTATTTTAAAGAACTACTGTCTCACACTCAACATGTGAATTTAAGCACATTCATGCCTGAGTGTATGTATGATCTATGTTCTGTGCGTGTACATACATTGTGAAGTTGGTATGATGTGTGATGCAGGGGGCTTAGAGCCCAAGACAAATTTCCCTGCGGAACAATAAAGTATATCTTATCTAACTCAGTGCAGACTAATTTGGAACGATGTTGGAGCGCTGCTTGGACGGAGACGGACCGAATTTTGTGGCCGAGATGACGAAGTGTCGCAGATGTTACCATATAGCATCACGCCAGAAAAGGAGTAAAAATTAGCACGTCCTGTGTCATGTTTCGGAGCTGGAGACGATAAATACCCGTCACTACTGCAGAGTCATTTGTCCCGGGAATGAATGCTGATTGTAACCTTTCCCACTGAAGACGATAGCCAGATGTTGGTGGGTGTTAGTGGGTTTTTTATCCAGTGGGAAAGAGGCTTTACAGATATGTTGCTCTGGACCAAAGTGTCGGATGGACAAACTGAACGACATCACAATACACCCAGCCACTTGCAAGGCAAAGCTAAGAGTTCTGTTCTATATCTTATTAGGAAAAACTCAAACTCAAATGTGTACAACCCAGGTTTGAGAGTCGCTGACTCAAAGGACACAGAAGCTGTACAGCTGTGAGACAGACGCTGTTGCTGTTGTTGGTGATCAGAAAAAAATGTCTCAGGTGGCCTCTGACAGAGTTTAATATGCAGCTGACCTGCAGACGCTAAATTCCAGAGATCCACTGCAGACCTGAGCTCATACTGCGGTGTAGAATGTGAGGGAGGACAACAACAACCTCATGATGATGACAGGTTAGTGTGCATGTGAATGTGCGTGCGTGCATGTAAGGCAGACTGACCAAGAGAAGTGTGAGAGCACAGGGAGAACATCCATCTTCCATCTCATCAAGTCATTTCAAAATTTTCAAGGACTTTCCAGGCCCAATTCCCTCAAATTCAAGGAACCAACACGGTGTAGTTTGAGACGCAGATCAAGGTTAAATACTGTTATGCCCATGGCGTGAACTTCTATTGATTTGCTGCAGGATTTGCATCCCGCAGGTCTTTAACAAGCCGGTGTTTGTAAATGTCTTTAGTGCACCACGAGTCCTGGAATTTACATTTTCCAGGCATATCTGAGGGTTTGCTTAACGTTTGCTTTCTCGCTTGCTTGCTGCTGTTTAACCTGCGACATTGGACTTCAATCACTCGTGCACGCACGTGACCGTCGCACATGTGTTGACCAATCAAAGAAATAATCTATAAATCTTCTTCATAATGAAGATAATCAGTATTTGCAGCCTAAATAAGTCTTTCTGCAGGATAGGGATGTTTATATGGTGTTTTGCATGCTCTATTGATGCTGTTCAGATTAACTTCTTCCACCTGACATCAACAAGTTGCAGTAGAACAGTAAATATGTTCAGAAAGCAGCAGCTTGTTGTTTCAAATGCAAACAGAAATCAGTCAAAGTCTCACTGATCTAGTTTCTCTTCTACAGGCTGTGAGAGCAGCAGCAGTAACTAGGTAACTCAATACACCGTCACCTCTTCACCATGTCAGGCCCTCTGCTGTGTGTGTGTGTGTGCATGCGTGTGTGAGATGTAGGTCAGTGTGTGAGCCGGGCTCTCTCAGTAACACTAGAGGTTGATAATGGAGAGAGGAGTCACTTTACCACACAGCCTCTTTGTGCGAGTCTTTGAATCATCTCCTTCTTATCAACTCATTTAGTGAGTGATTCAGTCTGTTAGTGGAGTCAGTGAGAATATTTGAACCTGAACCTGCTGGATCTCAACCTGTTTTCAAACTTTCAAAGTTTCCTTTTCATGACTCCAACCTGACGTATTCTTTGTTATGTAAAGACTATGAAGACTGACGTATTTTTACTGCATTGGCAGATTTTATCCCTTGCTTGAAGAAGGAATTCAGGACTTGATGTTAGACAGAAATTATATTCTGGCCATTATTTGTAGGTCAGACAACAAAAAGCAAAATCCCAACAGGAAGCATTGTACAGGAGGGTCTTTCATAGACGCCTGGGGTCAACGTTTAGGGTCAACAGTCAGCAACTTGAACAGGTGTGTCTGCAACACCTGATCAAAGCCAATACCAGCATCAAGCCTTCAACAGAAGCAGGGTATGTAAACAAACAAACTTGCTCCTCGACACCAGTTTTAACATGCAGTGCATGTTCATACAGACAAGATTTATTCACCATGTTTATGAGAAAACACACAAGCAACCCGAGAGTACCAAATCATACCAAACCCAAAACATATCACATCGTAAATCAGCAGGTTCCTTTGTTCGACAAACTGTTCCTCGCTATCGCAGCTTCTGTGTGTGACGAGACGGAGGAGCCATTCACTACTGATTGGTTAGGGGAAAACAAAGTGCAACTAATATGAAAATGATGTCTCATTATGAGGCCAAACTTTCATAACCAAACCAGAATGAGTCCATAATCCACTAGTTGGAGACAAGAAAATGGAAAAGATATCCTCATTTTACCAAGGAAACCAATTGCACACATGTAGATACAAATATAACTCAGTCATAACTACCAGCATGACAGCTGGTGCAGATGGCGTACAGATGTGGTGGGATAAAAACATATAGATGATTTTCATCAACAAGATTTAGTTGATACAAAATACAAAATGTTGTATCTTTAAAGTCATCTGGCATCCTGTGCGGCGCAAACGGGAAAATTATTATCTACTGTAACAGGAGACCACATGAACATTTCTATGGGCCACAAACAAGCATTGACAAGCTGACTATGTGAAAAAAAAAATGGTTGCAAACGTGTCCATCAGGGCCAAAACTTAGTTGGCATCGTAAAAAACTGGATACTGAGGCTTTGAATTCCTGTTGGTGCAATGAGGATGGTGTTGTTGATGAAGAAGGATGGGTAGATGCTACAGTAGAGTCATAAATACATGTCACGCTCTGTTGGCTTTAGAAGGCCTCCAAAGAAACTCGTGAGCTCGTGTTTACAACATGGGAAGCCGTGTGCACGCTATGCGTGGCGTTCAAGTGGTTAAGTCGTGAGAACACCGCTGCTAAGCAATGGCAATATTAACGTTACTGTTACTTCTGAGGTCGTGAATACCACTAGAGGGTGGTGTTCATACAGACTCTTGTCGTAAACTTGACCCCATTTGATGCAGCAACTTCCACCTTCATCCCCAGTTTCTGTAGCTTCTCCCACCCGGGAACAGTCCAATATTTGCTCATGCTGCAGAGTCCCGTAAACCAGCTCCATACTCATCAATAAGGCTCTAACACAGTGTGTAACACTCAGATAGCAGATAGTGGTGGAGAAAACAAATATGTAAAGATGTTTATTATATGGTACTTGCTGACTCCCTTTTCCCAGTTAATTTCAGCTGATTGTCCCAGTTCCCCAGAGATGATTGGATGTTATTCAAATCACCTGTTGGCTCCTAATTAACAACTGAGAGCAGCTTGGTGCATTTCACCTCTCGGCCAATCAGAGTGTGATGACGCCCTTTATTTAGGAACTAAGAGAGGTGATGAACTGCACACTTCCTGATCCTTTCTCCACTTAATATCTGCTGAAATGAGGTCAGCATTGTCAGCCAGAAACTTCTAGAGACTTCTTTGTTGTCTTTACCTGCCCAACCTTCCAGATCAACTGAAATGTGGAGAATCAGTACCGCCACATGTGATTCCTGAAAGCTACCAATGAACCCGCACCAGATGCATCAGGATCATTGTATACTGGAGAGAACGAGAACGTTATAATATTTGCTCATTTAATTAAAGCTGCAGAAGAGATTACCTCACTGTAAACATTAAAACCGTGACGTCCCCTACAGCGTTCTGGCCTCACCACAACGCGACGCCATCCTTCATCGCCCTGTGGTTAAGTCTGAATACCTAACATACTGTGGTGAGAGAAGCTTCTTAAGAAGCAGTTGAGCAAAAACAAAAACACTATTTCAAAATGAACTCCACTGTTTCATACAGTTTGTCAATATACTCCCATAATCCTTGAATCTGTTTAATTTGTGTTTAAACACTGTGAAGTCCTTCTCACTGTGGTGGACAAGCAGGTGACTTGAGAGAACATCTCTCAACTAGAAGACGACAGATTCTCTCCTCACAGAAGCAAACACGTCCGTCAGTCCCGTTAAATCACACTTGAACCTGCTCAAGAAAAAGAAATCTCACACCTTTCACTCGGTCTTTTAGTCAGAGCACTTTGACCTTTGATCCATACTCAAAATGACGTGTTTACACAATGACAACAGATGTCTAAAGTGAAAAATGTGTCTCAGATTGAAACTTCCGACATCAAGTTTTCGCTCCTCACACACACTGTTGCCTTCATTAGTATAGTAGTAGTATAGTAGTAGTAGTAGTAGTAGTAGTAGCCTCGTAGTTCCTTCTCAGCTCACTTCAAAGAAGTAGGAAGAAAAAGAAAATAGGAGAATGCTGAAATATTTTTCCAGGACATTTTACTTTTTCTCTTATTTTCCGTGTGTTTTTAATGACCTCGGTGAAACCAAACTATCAAGATGAAAGTGAAACTTGCAAAAGTAGAGTTTACGGCCCTGGGAAAGAAAAAATAATGAGGTCTGGTCTTGTTTATAGTCGACATTCCAGTTTAGAGATGAATCCAATAGTCCATAAATCCATTTAGTTGATTTAATGAGCAACTAATTTGATAATTTGTCGTTCCAGCTTCTCAAATGTGGAGATTTGCTGCTTTATTATATGATTGTACAATTTAATATCTTTGGATTTTGAAAGAACAAAACCTTTTGAAGACATCACCTTTAGGGTTTAGTAAGTTTAACAAGCATTTTTCACTATTTTCTGACATTTTCAGGGTTCAATGTTAATGGGTTTCTCTTGCCCGGGCAAGTTATAATCAATTAATTGAGTAAATAATCTGCAGAGTAAGTGAAAGTGAAAGTTATGTTTAGTTCCAGCTCTATTCCAGTTCATCCTAAAGATGAAGGATGGGGTTGAGGTCAGGACTCTGTGCCGGTCGGTCAAGTTCTTCAACACCAAACGGGAAAATAAACATTTCTTGATGGAGCTGCTTTGGTGTTGAAGCAGGAAAAGGAAAACACAAACTATTGAGACCGCCTTGTTGTATAAAATATCTGTATATGCTGTAGCATTAACAAGAACTAAGAGGCTTAATCCAAACCAAGAAAAACAGACCACAATATATACAAACGTATGTGTCTGTAGCAGACTAATGAAACACATGGTGGTGGTGTTTAAATATAAAGCTGAGTGAAATCCATATTTTACTGAAGGAAGAATCAAACCTCTGTCTGTCTAGTATGGTTACTAGTATCCTAACATGGCTCCGACCTACAGACCTGTTCAGACCTGTATACAGCTGCAGGCACAGCTGTGAGGAATGAGAGGCTGACAGACGACAGCTATGACGACGTGACACGGTCAACTTGAGGTAATAAGACAGGTCAGAGAGGTTTTTGCTGTAGTCGACAGTTTTAAAACAATTTTTTCTTCTTTGGTCTGCCACGTTCACGAGGGAGAACAAATATAATGTAGCTGTTTGTTTTTTATTTTCCAGGTTTGACCGAAGACAATATTTGTGTCTTTATTTCTGCAGGCTGACTCAGAACTATAAAACACTTTGAGTTTGAGCTTGAGAACAGTCAGAGAACCAAAGCTTTGTTAGTCCACCACACCTTCCTCTCAGATAAGACCACTGATCCTCCGAGTTAATCAATCATGTTGTGTTGGTTTTGGAAACAGTCATCGTTGTCAAAGGGACTTATATCATACTACAACCAAACTTGACGATGATGTCATATTCTTGTGAAACCACAAAAAGACCTAAAGCGACTGTCTGTCAGTAAGTTCTCACAAGTATAAACATGTTTTAATCGTTTTTCTATTGCCAATGTCTAAACAGGTTGTAACCAAACCGAAAAGGTTCCCGTCAGCCTGTAGACCGCTTTTAATGTGAAGAACATGGGCCCGTTTTTCCCGGAAAATCCAACGGATGAGACGTGATGCACGCTCGCGAGTGACTTAGCCGTAGCAAACATTAGGTTATAAATGGAGTCCTCTAATGCCAACAAATGAGCAGCACCCACCACAACTCAGACTCCAACACAAACTCCACGGAAGCACAAAAAAACTAAGTTATATCTAGCGAAGCCCATCTTGCAAAACAGGAATGTGACATTGGGGGGAAAACTTGTGTTGTGGGAAGTGAGTGGTGAAGCAAGAGACGGAGAGAGGCGACGAGTGTGTGAGAAAACGAGCGAGCAGCGGAGCAGAAGACAGAGTTAGTTTAGCTCTGAGATTATCAAGTGAATGTTCAGTGGAAGTTTCAGTTTGTGCAGAAATAAATGCTGCAGCTCCTCCAAACCAACGGAGGTTTCCCGTGACTTGTTTCCCTTTTGCTGAGTGGAGTGACGGCGGGGGTTAACTCCGGAGCGAGTAACGTTAACGACTCCGGCCCAAGAGACCAAAACTACGGTTTCTCCCCTTCGGGAGGCTGAAGCGGGAAAAGTTGACACTCGGATCAACATCGATTCATGGATGTACCTTCGTTTGGTCAGCTAACATTACTGCCAAGCAGGTGAAATATATATTCTGGTTTTAGCTGGCTAATGTTGCTAATGTTAATCAACATGATGCCTGTCAATCACGTTCAGTCTCGTGTGTGTCGGCAGAGCGACACTGTTGTCACTGTTGACAAGCAATTTCTGATTCTTACATTGAGCCCCTTTAAACTTGTGATTTTGGATTCTCTAATTGTGCTTTGCGAATCTCAATTTTTCAAATGTGGGAAAAGTTCAAAATGAACCAAACTCTGTGAAGGCACATTGTGCAGGTGTTATTAATGATAGTTATGTGACACCAACATCCAGTATATGGTAGAGTATATTACAGTCAGGAGAAGGGCGTCTTCCTATGGTTTCTGCAGGGTGTGCTGCATAACGTATTGCTCATAAATCTTCTGTATCTCTGCTTTATCTGTTACACATTCTCATGAAAGTAAATTTGCCGTTTTGTAATTGCACTTCATATTCTGACACCTTTTTATTTCCTTGTCCTCTGTAAGCACCTGACTTTGTAAAGCACTATGACTATAAATAAAGGTAGTAAATCTGTCCATCAGTTAGTTGTGCGTGTGTGTTTGCATTTGAAATATGTTTAATCAGGGTATAATCTAGCTGAGTGGCTGAGTCATCAAACAGCAGAGCCTTCCTGATCTCGACACTTAACAACACCTGCAGCCTTCACTGCACACACACACTCACATTTTTATCACTTCACCCTGCAGGCGTCTCCAGTGGGTCTGTTATTATTACAAACGCATGTCGTGAGACGAGAAACTTCTCAAAGTTATTCCAGAAGTTTCCAAGGACAGAAGTCACTCAACCTGATCCTGAAAGATAGATTCTGATGTCTTAAAGATGAATAAATGTTAAAACCGGAACCCTGACAACCAGTTTGATCTGACTTTGTCCTCACCAAACAATCAAATCAACAAGCCTCGTTGAGAAAAGCTGACTAGCAGAACACCGTCTGAGGCCTCACAGTTCAAATTGTTTTCTGAGGACGCAGCTGACAGAAGACTGACGACATGCTGAGTGAGTTTTAGTTTTAGAGGCAGCACCGGCGGTGACTCCGGCGGGCGAGCGCACACTCTGCAGATGATGCAAGGGGAAGGTTATAAACCTCACAGTGAAATTACAAGACTTTACTTCTCAGGGTGTTTTAAAGTTTGAGGTGAAAGAAGCGGTGACGTACTCTATCCTGGGATGTATCTGATTGGGTCCCTGGTTTTCTGCTCACCGTTTCAAACAGGAAACAACACGGCGGCCTGCTCGTAATCTTTCTGTTATTCAGTCTAAACAATCCACCAAAATCTACGAGAACTAGATTGCCTTCATTCATTTTTTGGTCTCTAAAATGTCAGAAAATAGTGAAAAAAGTCCATCCCAGTTTCTCAAAGTCTAAGCTGATGCCTTTAAATGTCTTGTTTTGTCGGTCCAAAACCCAAAGACATTCAGTTTAATATGAGAAAAGCAGGAAATCTACAGATTTGAGAGACTGAAAATAGCATTTTCTGTCATTTTCTTGCATGATTAAAACAATTAATCGATTATCAAAATAGTTTTTCTGTCGATCATCGATTAGTCGACTACTCGTTTTACTATATTCTAACATTTTATACACTCAACAATCTACTGGAAAGCCAAAAAGGTTAAATCGATAATGAAAATAATCATTAGTTGCAGCCCTAAGGTGACAACGGTGCTGCCAAAATGATCACGGAGATAAGATGAAATGCTTAATTAGGAGAACACCTGTAGAAGAAGGTATTTAGACTATCCATCCAACAAATTATTGAAAACACTTTGTACACGTACATGACTTTCTCAAGACAACTGGCATCAAAGCGCCGCCAACCTATAAATCAGGGAACCTCCCTGTTGTGGCAACAGCCATAAACATGACGCTGCAGGTTCAAATCAAAGGAATGCAACCCACGCACAGCAAAGGCCTCTGGGAAGTGGCTGCTGGAGTAGACACACCCAGATCTGACACCCAGTCTGAGTGGTTTGTCAGTGTTGCGACAGTTGGCGGTCCTGTGACTATATGAACAATAAGTGTTGTCGTAGGAGGGTGAATGTGGAGGCAGGGCGTAGCTGCACATACAGAGAGGGAGGGATCAGGAGCAGCAGATCGCCTCCGGCTCAGAGGAGAAGATGCTACTGTACTCTCACACACCGACGTGTTCCCATTTTTCATGCCGATGGGTGTGTCTGGATGAACTCCACATCCCCTCTGCATTCTTTCCTTCCTTTAGTTTCTCATTCTGAGGAAACACCTTTATGAACTACAGGAGGATTGTTCTTCAAACAATCATTCATAGAGTTGGCACAAAGGCACAAACCACACTGCCGGCTTTGATTTGACCAAACTCAAACTTGGGACACTGTTGTTTCATGATATTGTTCTCACTATAATGCTCATCAAATCATCAGCATCATCAGAAGGTTAGTTCAGAGTGTTTTGAAGTGGAGTTGTATGTTTATTCCCGTGTTCTGAGAGGTAAAATTACTGTTTTTGTGAATGTAGTCTGGTGACTTTGAAGAGAGCGATATATAACATCAGACCTGCACATACAGGTACTGAACAAAAAGTCAAGGCCGCGCCCCCTTTTTGAAGGATAGAAAACCGAAGATCCCATAGGCATTTGACAAGTTTGTATGACTTCATCTCTTGTTAACCAAACGTTACATGTCTAATAATTGCTTTGCGATCTTGCCTGAACCTGAGCGTTCGTAATACCTTAATAAATGAAGGTTGATCGCCTCCATGTCCCTTCAGTCTTCTCCCGTCTAACACGGTGGCCGGATATTGCTACGTGTTGCCCAATGATGCCAAAAACATTCTGCCTATTACAGGTTTAATGTGTCAAAAAATAATGGACTTTAAACTTAGGTGTGTTATCTGCATCCCTACATATTGTCAGTGTTTAATCAGCATGTCAAACAGCTCCGAACTATATCTGGTCAATGAACAAAAATGGCACTCTCAACCAAAAGTTGCCCACCTTTAACTGACCAAATGCTTACTGAACTAGTTTTCCACCTCTAGTAAATCAAACATGTTGAAACGTTCATGGTCAAAGCTGCCACCTGCGTGGTTTCATGGATCTAAAATGTCTAAATATCAGCTCGCAAATGGTTTATTACTCAACGCTGCATTTTCTCTTCTATGATATAACAAACCTTCTTCTCAGTTTCTCTTGTGATCTTGTTTCACAGAGAGGGATTACCTGCAACCTGTCTCGACAAGTTGGGAGTTTGAAGTCATTGACTTCAGGTGTCTGTCAGAGCGGTTTCTACTTGATGTCTTTCTGCTTTTTTATGCTTATCCTCAGCTTTCTTTGCGTCTGTTATTTCTATGTTTGAGTATGTTTTCAGCTGTGTTTTATCACAACAAGAAAAACTGAGTCAGTGGATGAGAAAAAGCTGAACTAAACTAAACTTCCCAAGGCTGCAGTGCACTGAGTGAAGGACACATAGTTGTGTGGTTGCCAGGTTTTGCCAGTTAAGAAGGCTTTCATGGGTTTAGTGAATAGTGTGTGTGTGTGTGTGTGTGTGTGTGTGTGTGCTTACCACCTCCTCCTCCTCCTCCTCGGCACTGGGCTCGGGGCTCTTGATGGGACTGGACGACTGGCTGAACACTGATGAAGACTGCCCGCTGTAATTCTGAAATAACAGACAAAAGGAAAAACCTCAGTCTCTGCTCACTAAACACACAAACCATGGCATCATCTTTCTCTTTTAGTCTGAGAAAATGTTTTAAAACCATGATAAAGATACAATAAAAATGTTGATTCAGCCACAACTAAACCCTCAAGTCTTTACTGACCAGTAAAATTAATGATGCGTGCACTTTCAGTTCAATTCAAAAGACTTTATTCGCCCCTCAAGCGGAAATTTGAGAATTTGCAAACAATTAATTTACACACCTAAAAGTACAAATATGACGATGTTTAAAAGAGTTGAAATACACAAAGGCACATATTTAATGTCAAAAAGTGCACGTGTGTTTATCAGTCTATAAATAAACAAACTAAACTGACCATTTATTATACTGTGGTTGTAAAACCATTAAGCAGTGGTGAAGTAAGGCCGCATGACATGAGGAAAATATGCGATAATGTTGAATATCACGATAACGATATTACTTGCGATAAATAAACAGATATTAAAGTGTACTCAGTTCTGCTGCTTTCAGTATCCTGCTAAAGTATGATAAATTACTTGAAATTAAAAAATGATAGGACCTTATTTCCAACATTCTTTTAACTGAACACACAAAAGGCACCAATAAAATAATATGAATGATAGTTACATAGTGCAATTTTCTACTCTTTCAACTAATTAAAAAACCCTGCATGCAATATCACTGTCTTTCCTGATTGATTGATTGTTTTTATTTATGGATTATCAGATAAAACAAACAGAAAAATATCTAAAGGACAACACTTATATCTAACATGGTCCCAAGATGTTAGAAGACAAAGAAAACACAACGGGGCACAACATGAAAACTAGACAAAAACAATCCTGAAATCCTAAAACACGTCACCACAATCCAATAAAAACACAAAATAACTCCCACAACAATAAACTAGGACAGCTAAGATAACAATATCAAGCCCTAACCTGACTTCTACAAGCCTCTCTCATATTTAAAGACTTGTGTTTATATGTGCTTATAGCGTGATGACGATAATAAACAATATATTGTGCAGCCCTATGGTGATGACAAGCTGACTGCAGTGTATCATGTAGGACGGAGGTACAGATGAGGTCATTTACTGCAGAGTGAGAGACGATGTTAAGTCAGAAATAGATGTAAAAACATGTTTCACTTGTGTGGTAGCAACATAAAGGCAGAGTTACTTTAAAGATGCATTATGTCAGAGCAGCTGATGATCTGAAGTCGACCGTGACACAGACAGTCATGGACTCAAACTGACTATTTCTCTCTCACTGTAAACTGAATCAACTGGTGTATTTTGGTGCAGAGCTACTTCCTGACAGTATGAAGAGGATGTTGGTAATTGTCCTATGATGCTCTGCTGTCACTCTGAAGGTATTAGCAAAATAAACTGACTCAAAGCCAGTAACAGTCAAAATTACTTCACATGAGGTAATAGTATCAGCTTACTGAGCCAAATAAAAAGCACCTGAAGCTGTCCAGCCTCTTAATCCAAGACAACGGTTCACAACGTAAAATACATGAGAATACATCAGTCTGAGACATGAAATCTTATGTTCATTAGCAATTCAACTACTGATTAGTTTTCTACTAATTTAATAAATAAATCAGTAAATAGTTTTTTTTAAAAAGCCCATAGACCAAGGTGACGACTTCACATTTGCACATATTTGATTTACAATGAATGATGAGTTGCCTATAGAATATGATATGTAAATTTGGTATAATAAGCTTTAGCTTCAGCTTCTTTTTTCACCTTTTCGGTCAGCATCTGTTTTTGTTTCTGTTTTATTTTGGGGCTTTTTAGGGCTGTCTATCAATTAAAATAGTTAATCACGATTAATTGCAAATTAATCACACATATTTTATCTGTTCAAAATGTACCTTAAAGGGAGATTTGTGAAGTATTTAATACTCTTATCAACACGGGAGTGGAATAATATTCTGCTTTATGTGTATGTTTATTATTGGAAATCAATTAACAACACAAAATAATGACAGATATTGTCCAGAAACCCTCACAGGTACTGCATTTAGCATAAAAAATATGCTCAAATCATAACATGGCAAACTGCAGCCCAACAGACAACAACAGCTGTCAGTGTGTCAGTGTGCTGACTTGACTATGACTTGCCCCAAACTGCATGTGATTATCATAAAGTGAGCATGTCTGTAAAGGGGAGACTCGTAGGTACCCATAGAACCCATTTACATATCTGGAGGTCAGAGGTCAAGGGACCCCTTTGAAAATGGCCATGCCAGTTTTTACTTGATAAAATCAGCAGCAAGCTAGTATGACATGGTTGGTACCAATGGATTCCATTAGGTTTTCTAGTTTTACATGATACCAGTATCTTCACTCTAGCTTTAAAATTCAGTCCGCTACAACCTAAAAATCACAATTTGCGTCAATGCATTAAAGAAATTAGTGGCGTTAAAACAAAATTGTAGTAACGCCTTATTATCACGTTAACTTTGACAGCCCTGGTGCATTCCTTAAAGAAACTATTAAACTACTATTGAAAATCCTAATAACAAAGAAGCTGGATTGAGGAAATGTTTGGCCGTTTTGATAAAAACGACTAATTGCTTCATCAAAATTGTTCATTTTCTGTTGATACATTTCTCTTTTCAGCGTTTCTAAGTACACTAACATCCCAAAACCTGCTGATGGTTAATAGACGCCAAAATACTGCATGCAGCAACATTACAGTAACACTAAAGTTGCTCTTCATCTACAGACATTTACAGATCTCACTGGTATCCTGACATAGTGTACTGTAGATTATACCAAAATAAAGGACTCCCATGCAAGTATTCTTGAATTGTGTAATTTTCAAAAGTGAGATATTGAACAAAACAAATCAGGTTGTGTCCCCCGAAGCTCAACACATCTTTACAGACAAATAAAGACCGAAGACGAGAAGAACCTCTAACCTCCGACCGATGCAATCTATTGAATTTAATCCAGCCAGGTGGAAGAATGTGTTTGTCTTCTCTATTTAAGGGTGTGCCACTTCGGCAGAGTCAGACCGGGCGCGGCATCAAACACGTCGTGAGCACTTAGCTCCGAGTGCAGATTAGTAAATGATCAGGACAACAAATAGCCAACAGGGAGATCCAGAGGAAAACCATGACATAATCTGTTGCACTCAATTAAAAGATTAAGTCGCTGATAATCAAAGAGGCAGAGGAGGAAGATGTGGGAGAAGATATTATTCAAATGTGTTCATGTGCCAACAGTGTTAACCTCCAAGGCCGAAGGGCAAGGCATTCAGGAAGTGATGATTTATCAGGCTTCAGCAGGTGCAGGAGGGCTAGACTGGCGCCACGTTAGAAGGGAATCAATGAAGAGGAAGAGTCGGATAAACTCTGAGGCCTGCAGCACAGTTTGTATAGAACGATAGGACAATTATTAACGCCACGTTATATCTTGGCAGTGGCGCAGCGTCTATTCCTTGAGTGAATGTGAGCATATTCTGTTAACTTCACCAGAGATCAGTGTGTCAGGAAGACATTTTAAAACCTAATTAATGGAAAGGAAATCTTTGACATCTGCGCTAATACCTTCAGTTTCAGTACCAATACAAAAAGAAAAAGAACATCGCATTGAGGAATATGAAAATGTTTGTTTCTTCAAAACCTATTTCCCTACTTAACGAAACTAGCTACACTTGTCAACTGCATCAGTGTTTACTGTAGAATTATGTGTGTAAACAAAGCAGCGATGCAAAAGCTTTACCTTTACTGTACCTAAAGAAATACAGTCTAAAATGAGCTAAAGTATGACTGAAGTCAGGAGGTAACTGGTTAAAGAATAAGTGAAGAATATGAGCATTCAATCCAACTTATGATACCTAACAGCTGCAGACAACAAGCACATTTCACACAAAGTATTGAGGTTTGATCCACATCCCCTACTAATAACTAAATGATTGTGTTTTCTTTTTCTTAAGATTATTTTTTGGCATTTTTCGCCTTTTATTAGCAGCAGGAATATAGGCCTGTCACGATTATTACGTTGTCGATTTATCATATGATATATGGGCTTGGGCATTTTATTTATTTTTTTGGTTATGTGGTTTTATTTTATTTATATTTTATTTATTTAGAATATTTTTAATATTTTTTTTCACATTGTCTGAATATTCTTAAGAATTAAAAGTTGCTCTTTGAAAGGGTGCATTATTATGCTATTATATCAGTGGCATCAAAATGGTCTTAAAATGACAATAATATTGTGACAAGCTGAGACAGGAAACATCAGGAGAGAGGGGACGGCATTAGGGCTGCAACTAATGATTATTATCAGCTCATCTGCCTTTTATTTTCTACATCAATAAGTTTATTTATAAAATATTGTACAGAATATATTTAATTGCATTCTCTTCTTTATGTATTTCAAAATGTGCCACTGGTGGCATGTGGAAAGTCGTCATATTTACCTGTTTATCTGTGGTTAGTAGATGTGAAAACTCAGTGCACAGTGTCAGAAGTAATAAGTCAACAGTATGTGGGAAACATGCTGATGTTCTTCTGACAGCTGTTTTCATCACTTTCTGCTCCGACAACTGAACCTGACAAGCTAATAAACTATCTGAGACGTTGAACAGCCAGCAGGTGATTTATGTGTCTCCAAACAAAAGGTGCAGTTATTAGATGTATGATGACATATAACAAGAATCAGAAATTAAATCTGAGCAAGACCATCAAGTCTGGGCTGATCCTCATATTCAGATTTCTATTTATCTGTAATCAAGAGAGCAGACAGTTCAGAGACTTTCACAGCCCCTCAGCAGATTCTGTTGCATAAACACGCTGCTTATGAATCCATGTCGATGCAGTTTAGATGCGTGTGAACACCAAGAAACTGAAGATACAGCTTCGTATCATAGCTGAGACACAAGTCAACTAAATGGCTCAACTCATAATATAATAATTTGAATGTAATAAAAGCTCATCTTGTAATAATCAGCACATAATGTAAGAAAACCATGTAATAACAGTTTTGTGCATATATGTAATAATTACATTATGAGAACATTATTACATTATAAACTTATCAAAAACAGTGTTGAATAAAGCTTGTGGTTTTCGGTGCTTTTATTACATTTAAATTATTACATTATTATCACAGTTATTATATTATGAGCTTTAAATGCATTTAAATTATTATGTTATTATCATTTAATATATAATGAGCTTGTATTAGATTTGAAGGATTATATTATTATTACATTTATTACATTAGGAGATTTTATTACATATAAGTGATTACATTATTATTACAGTTATTACATTATGAGCTTTATACATTTAAATCTTTACATTATTATTACAGCTATTATATTATGAGCTTTAATTGCATTTAAATGATTATATTATTATTACATTTATTACATTATGAGCTTGTATTACATTTAAATCATTACATTATTATTACAGTTATTTCTTTATGAGCTTTTATTACCTTTAAATCATTACATTATTATTATATTTATTACATTATGAGCTTGTATTACATTTAAATCATTACATTATCATTACAGTTATTACATTATGAGCTGCTGCCCTGAAGCCTTAAAGGGCGCCAAACGACTTAATTACACCCGTGAAGGTCTGTTTAATCCCTTTCACATAAATCGAATATTTTAAGTAATATTTTCTCATATTTGTTTTATTTTGTTTATATACTTTAACTCTGAATAACAAGGAAATCTGATATTTCTCAGTGTGCAAAAGTAATTAGAGGAAAGCGAACTGGCCTGCCAGAGTTTGGCGCGTTACAGTGGTTCCTCAAACCAGTTTGTTTACTGGTTTTTGTTCTGCAAACCACATTCTTTCCCACTGATATTGTCACTATCACTGTTATGCAAGTTGAGGTTATTAAACTCTGCAAGATTTTCTTCCCCCTATGCTCTACACATAAAAAGGAAGGATATACTGTATGTATGTGTGTGTGTAGATATGTGTGCATGTGTACAGTATATGTGTTTAAGAGTAGATAACCACTGGCGCACTTTACACTTACTATACACTATACATCCTATATACCACTTTATAGACTGCACATATGTACATATTACACTTATTTATTGTACATACTACATTTATTTATTGACGGGCTGCACACACTATGTTCACCCATTCACTCTGTATCTTCTATATCTCTATTATTGTTTTTATAATTTCTGTATACCTTTACCTCTCCTGTGTTTCACTCTGTTTGCTGACGTTGCAGCTTTGACACCTGACTTTCCCTCCAGGGAAATTATCTCATCTTATCTTATATGACCATCTAGCCTCATGCAATGCCAAACACACACCCATTATCCACATCACACACACACACACAAACACAAGACACGTTCTTCAACCTGCTTTTATCCTCTTTTTGTTTTGTTTTGTTTTTGTACTTTGTTATTTGTCTTCCTCTGTATAATATATGTCCCTTACTTGTTTGTAATCACTTTATAACACAATAAAAAAACTTTGCAAGATAATAATGTTGAAGAGGGATAAATTGTTGTTTATAAAATGCTAATACAGTTTTTCTCAATTGTTTACACACAAATACTGGTACTTGACACACAATGACCACAACATGTAACTCATGCACCAACCCCCTGAACCAATTCTGCTAAACTACAAGCACAATTCCTGCTTTACACTCAAATTGCAGTTCTAAAACACACTTTTTTCAAAACACTACACACAATTCTCTGCATTTGGCACAATTTTCATGAAGAAAATCTCGTTTTCACAAGGAACACACTGTCATTCAAAATTCTAAAGTCAATTGCCCTACTATGCACACTGACTCATCACATGGGCAAACACCTGTCACATAGTGTTACAATTAGCAATCAGAGCTTTAGCATAAAAGGGCAAACATTGCTTGTGATGTGGATGAGGTGCTGTGGCCAGACCGAAACAGAAGAGAGGATGCAGCATAGTTTTTTTTACTGTAACTGTATACAGTAAATTCTTCTGTTGTTTTGTATGTAGACCACTGTATGTGCAACTTTGTGTTGGTTGGGATGTTCACTGTGTACATTGTTTTTGTGGGGAAAATAAAATATATTTGTTACCGTGTATTTGTGTGTTCTGAGTATAAAAACAATATTCTAAAATATTTTACAACACACTTATGTATGTACTGTCTGTAGTAACAAAAAAAAGGCCTAAGTCATTATGATGAATGGAGAAGAAGTGTTTTCCATTCATCATAGTGTTTTACATTGAGCACATCAGTGTTCAACTGGTTCTTATAAATGTCTATTCATATGATGGTTTGTGTGTGTCATTTGAAAACAAAATACCATTTTGAGAAGAAATAACATTGTTTTGAATGTAAAGTTTCATTTTGCAGGAGAATTGAGGGGTTTTGCCCATTGTGTGTGTGTTTTTTTTGATTTGTGTGTAGAGTTCTGAGAGTATGAGGCATGCTTTCAGAAAATGTGTGTAAACAATCGAGAAAAACTGTAAACACCAGTTTGTCTCACTCACCTCCATGGTGCTCCTGACCTGGTAGTTGAGGTCGGCGGACTCCTGGCTGCTGACGCTCAGTCGAGGATAACCCTGCAGACTGTAGACTGGAGACACCATCTGCTGCACCATGGGCTGCTGCACCATGTGTTGCTGTATCATGTGTTGCTGCACCATGGGCTGCACCATGGTCTGCTGCACCATGGGCTGCTGCATGATGAAGTATGGCTGCTGCTGCTGCTGTATTTGCTGCTGCACCGGGATCAGGTACCGGACCGTCTCGTAGCCGCCTGCGCCTCCGCCTCCGTTCAGCGTGTACTGCATCGGGGACACCGAGCCGCTCGAGATCACCGTGCTGCTCACCGGCTCCGGAGAGGCCACGTTCACGGTGCGGAAGGTCGTCGTCTTCTGGCTGCTGGTGTGGACAGACATGTTGATGGGTCAGACTCCTCCAGAGAGAGAAAGAAGAACAACAGCAGCAGGAAGTTTCAGGTTGTTTTCAGCAGGTTGGAGAGCTGAAGCGCACAGGTTTAACTTCCTCCTCTGTTGGATAAACTGGAGAGGAAAGTCCGGTTAGAGGAGTTTCTTCCACGGAGAGGAACAGAGAACTAGTGTGGGAGGTTCTCTCCACTCCTCTGTATGCAAATGATGCTGAGGAGGAGGAGTATGGAAGTTTTTATTGGACTTTATTATTTGTAATCCACAGAAGACAAATGTGTACCATGATCTGCAAATATTTCACTATCCACACAAATGCATTTTTGTATTTGTGTTGTGTAAAGTTACATATATAAAAAAGACCAAAATATGTTTTTATTGTGTTATAAAGTGGTTACAAAACAAGTGAAGACATGTGCAGGGATATATATAAAGAAGACCAAAATGTATTATACAGAGAAAGACAAATAACAAAGTACAAACTAGTATTATTAGAATACTATAAACAACAATCTTCCCCTCTTCAACATTATTATCTTGCAGTTTTTTTTTTATTATGTTAAATATTCACATTCTTTTACTAAATAATAAAAGTCCTGTTCCTGTATAAAAAAAATAAACATGCTTAAAATTAACTTTAATTCTTGCTTATTGTATGAGCAGTTTGGTGTTGTAAGTTTGTAATATACTTTTGTACTTATTACCTGAGTAAAATGTTCTGTATTTTTTTAATATATATATATATATATTGTGTTATAAAGTGATTACAAAACAAGTGAAGACATGTGCAGGGACATATATAAAAAAGACCAACATATATTATACAGAGAAAGACAAATAACAAAGTACAAACTAGTATTATTAGCCTATTATAAATAAGAGGAGTTCTTCCACGGAGAGGAAGACTGAACTAGTTAGGGAGATGCTCTCCACTCCTCTGTATGCAAATGATGCTGAGGAGGAGGAGTATGGAAGTTTTTATTGGACTTTATTATTTGTAATCCACAGAAGACATTCCACAAATGTGTACCATGATCTGCAAATATTTCACTATCCACACAAATGCATTTTTGTATTTGTGTTGTGTAAAGTTACATACATAAAAAAGACCAAAATATGTTTTTATTGTGTTATAAAGTGGTTACAAAACAAGTGAAGACATGTGCAGGGACATATATAAAGAAGACCAAAATGTATTATACAGAGAAAGACAAATAGCAAAGTACAAACTAGTATTATTAGAATACTATAAACAACAATCTTCCCCTCTTCCACATTATTATCTTGCAGTTTTTTTTATTGTGTTAAATATTCACATTCTTTTACTAAATAATAAAAGTCCTGTTCCTGTATAAAAAAAATAAACATGCTTAAAATTAACTTTAATTCTTGCTTATTTTATGAGTAGTTTGGTGTTGTAAGTTTGTAATATACTTTTGTACTTATTACCTGAGTAAAATGTTCTGTATTTTTTTATATATATATATATATATTGTGTTATAAAGTGATTACAAAACAAGTGAAGACATGTGCAGGGACATATATAAAAAAGACCAACATATATTATACAGAGAAAGACAAATAGCAAAGTACAAACTAGTATTATTAGCCTATTATAAATAAGAGGAGTTCTTCCACAGAGAGGAACAGAGAACTAGTGTGGGAGGTTCTCTCCACTCCTCTGTATGCAAATGATGCTGAGGAGGAGGAGTATGGAAGTTTTTATTGGACTTTATTATTTGTAATCCACAGAAGACATTCCACAAATGTGTAACATGATCTGCAAATATTTCACTATCCACACAAATGCATTTTTGTATTTGTGTTGTGTAAAGTTACATATATAAAAAAGACCAAAATATGTTGTTCAAACTGGAGAGATTTTTTTTTTTTATTGTGTTATAAAGTGGTTACAAAACAAGTGAAGACATGTGCAGGGATATATATAAAGAAGACCAAAATGTATTATACAGAGAAAGACAAATAACAAAGTACAAACTAGTATTATTAGAATACTATAAACAACAATCTTCCCCTCTTCAACATTATTATCTTGCAGTTTTTTTTTTATTATGTTAAATATTCACATTCTTTTACTAAATAATAAAAGTCCTGTTCCTGTATAAAAAAAATAAACATGCTTAAAATTAACTTTAATTCTTGCTTATTTTATGAGTAGTTTGGTGTTGTAAGTTTGTAATATACTTTTGTACTTATTACCTGAGTAAAATGTTCTCTATTTTTTTATATATATATATATATATTGTGTTATAAAGTGATTACAAAACAAGTGAAGACATGTGCAGGGACATATATAAAAAAGACCAACATATATTATACAGAGAAAGACAAATAACAAAGTACAAACTAGTATTATTAGCCTATTATAAATAAGAGGAGTTCTTCCACGGAGAGGAAGTTTGAACTAGTGAGGGAGGTTCTCTCCACTCTATGCAAATGATGCTGAGGAGGAGGAGGATGAAGAGGAGGAGGAAGAGGAGGAGGAGGAGGAGGAGGAGGGACCAGAGGAGTGAATAGGACACTTTAAAGATCCCATATTGTAAAAAGGGAGATTTTTATGTATTTTATATTATAAAGCAGGTTTAAGTGCTATATAAATACTGTGAAAGTATCAAAACACTCAATCCATGGAGAAATACACACAGCCCGTATTCAGAAACTGTGCGTTTGAAACAAGCCGTTTGGATTTCTGTCCATTTGTGATGTCACAAATATACAATATTTAGAACATTACACGGTTTTAAACATAAACATTCTAAATGTGTCCCAGTTTATTTCCTGTTGCAGTGTATGTGAATGACATCAGCTGACAGGAAGTAAACAAGGACCCAAGCTGTTGCCTAGCAACGCAATTATGTTGCCATTCCATTGAAATGCACTAAAACGGAGCGTTTCAGACAGAGAGTGAATACAGGTATATTCAGACAGACAGTATGAGGAAAACAATGTGTGCCACTAGGTGGAGACAAACAGACACTTTACTCAGTTACTTATATCCTTCAGTGAATCAATACAAATCTGCTGAAGTCATGAAACAAATATGCTAAATGATAGGAAGATGTAGCCTTCAGCCAATCACATGACAAACTTGTCCACTCTTGCCTTGGACATGGTGTTTTAGAGCTTGAGTTAAGATTTGTTTTTTGTTTTTTTTATTATAATTATTATTATTATTATTATTATTATTATTATTATTATTATTATTATGTATTTATTCAAATACCAAAGTTTTGCTGTATGTATTATTATTATTATTATGTGAACAATTTTACCAAAAGTGTTCAATATTAGATAAATAAGACATAATTTAGAAAACGATTATGTAACTAAACATTAATATAACTATTAATATGCTTGCTTTTCCTTTTTTTATTGCTTTTTAAAAATAAAATTTCTCTCTAATTTTAACGACTTATTTGCTTGATCTCGCTTTCTGTATTTCAATGTTTTCAATGTCGTTTAAACGTAATTTTAATGTTTTCTTGAAGTCTGGTGTTTAATACATTTAATATGATTTTATGCCCCTGTAAAGCACTTTGAAAGCATTTTGTCTTGCCTTTTATTTCCAACAGTTTACAGTTTTCATTATGTAATTTATCATCAATCATTGGAATTAGAGAAATAAATATTACCAGCAATAGACTGTATTGTGAAAAGAAGCAGGATGGAATAAGATTTCGTAATAATGAGCTGGGTTTTAGAAATATATTGGATTATTTAATTATTTTGTTATATTACATATTTTCTCTATTTAGAAAAATTATATATTTGGCTATTTATTTAATATGTAGTGTTTAGCTTATTTTTTGGTATTGTGCATGCATGAATACTAAAAAGTTTTATAATATATATTTTTTTTTCTTTCTTTCTTTTTTATTTAATTATTATTATATTTATATTAGTTTTATATCTATGGCTGAAGGTGGGTTTAAACTCAACTCTCGCGATATTCACTTTGAAAGCACTTTGCCTTTTATTTCCAACAGTTTACAGGTGTTTGTTTTCATTATGTCATTTATCATCAATCATTGGAATTAGAGCAGGATGAAATAAGAGCTGGGTTTTAGAAAAATATATTGGATTATTTTATTATTTTTTTATATTACATATTTTGTCTCTATTTAGTCATATTATGTATTTATTTAATAGGTAGTGTTTAGCTTATTTTTGGTAAATAAATAAAAATAAAAAACAGTTTTACATAATTTTTGTATTTATTTTATTTTATAGTTTTTAATTGATTTATTATTATATTTATATTAAAACTCTTTTATATGTCTATGGCTAGAAGGTGGATCTAAACTCAACTCTCGCGATGTTCCACGAGAAGAGGCAACGTAACGTAATCTGCCATTCCATCCGCATCCATCCATCGAGGAAACGGCGATTATTTATTTATCGGACACAATAATGGCTTCAACCCAACAATTCCGCTGTTTTATGATCTATTCAGTCGACATAGGAGGGCCGAGGATATCTCAGTCGTCGTCTTGAAGCCTCCATTACCTCCGGTGAGTAATAAATAAGTTGTAAACCGTTATCTTAGCTGACTGGCATCTTGTCCTTCAACCAGCCGCGACTGGTTCCGCTATCTAGTAGAATGGAATCCTGCCAGCTGCCACCAAACTCCACTCTTAAAATACACAATTTAACAATAAACGCTTCTAGGTTGACGTATGTAAAGTTAAACCTCGATTTTTTTACATTTTGCAAATATTTAGCAACTATTCTTCAATTCGGCATGAGTTAAAATACACCAAGATTAATTATTATAGGAAAAATTGATGATTTATCCTCTGTGTCCTCCCTCACTCATTAACGATTATGACTAACCAACATTTATCATCAATCATTGGAATTAGAGAAATAAATATTACCAGCAAAAGACTGTATTTTGAAAAGGATTTCGTTATATTGAGCTGGGTTTTAGAAATATATTGGATTATTTTATTATTTTACATATTTTGTCTCTATTTAGTCATATTATATATTTGGCTATTTATTTAATAGGTAGTTTTTAGCTTATTTTTTGGTATTGTGCATGCATGGATACAAAACAGTTTTATATTATTTTTTTATTTATTTATTTATTATTTTATTTATGTGGGACTAATAAAGGAATATCTTATCTTATCTTATTACATAGTTTGTCTCTATTTAGTAATATTATATATGTGGATATTTATTTAATAGGTAGTGTTTAGTTTATTTTTTTGGTATTGTGCATGCATGGATACAACACATTTTTTATATTATTATTTTTTTATTTATTTTATTTTGTATTTAATTATTATTATATTTATGTGGGACTAATAAAGGAATATCTTATCTTATCTTATTACATAGTTTATTTTTATTTAGTAATATTATATATGTGGATATTTATTTAATAGGTAGTGTTTATCTTATTTTTTGGTATTGTGCATGCATGGATACAAAACATTTGTATATATATTTTTTTATTCAATTCAATTCAATTCAATTCAATTCAATTCAATTCAAACATTATTGCAGGCTCAAGGTCTAGATAAGAGAAAAGAAAACAATACATTACAATACAGGAAGCACTATATAATAATACATTATTTATATTTAATATATTAAATGTATTCATATTAATATGAATATATACATACATTATTATTATTATCATTATTATTTTATTGTTTTTTATTTAATTATTATTATATTTATATTAATTTTATATCTATGGCTGAAAACACTTGCTTGCTTGATAAACCCCATGACACTAAATGTGAGCTTTTATTTTGAAGTAAATCAGTGATGCAGCTCCTCTGCTGCTGCAGCAGGAATTATGTCATCATCCAACCAGCTTCCTCTGGAAAAAACCTGCTGTCATCTGCTGGTTATAACAGAGGATAAGCTCCCTTTGTTGTTCATTTCCACTTTATCTTTCCCTCTCTTTATTTTTAGCAATATTCCTTTCTCACCATTTTGTAAAAATAACCTAAAACAAAACCTATAGTTTAACGTTATTAACTTGCATAGTCAGTCACATTGTTGAAGCACACAGAATGTCATTTTGAATAATTTTGGTGTTTACATTTGCAAAGATTCCTAAAATGCAAGGCTGAAATTAGATTAAACACGTGTATCATGATTAAGCTTGCAGAAAATTGATCAAAATTTGATCGAAATCGCAATATGGCCTATACTACAATTTTCAAATCGCAGGATGTGCAATATTTGTTAAAGGTGAAATGTGTTTCAAAGTAAAATTAAATATTGTCTTGCAGCAAATAAGACTTCATATTCTACAGACTTAAGAAAACATCTTTGTTTGGTACAGATCCTTGCAAAAATCACAACATAATCATTTTAATGTTTTTCAATGAAAATGAGAATAATGATGCAAAAAATATCATTCCCTCTAATATCGCAAATCATATTGCAATTGCAATAATTGCAATTCCAGTAAATCGCACAGCCCTAATCATGATGCACAACACATATTTATTATTCATATTTATGTGTGATGTGATGGTGCATCCATATAAAATGTGGTGGTGCCTTTGAGTTTGAAGTTTTCATTGAAAATAGGCTCAACATGTCATTGTGCTGAAACGGGAAGAAAAATAACAAAAATCCCCGTACAGTTTGGATAAAGATATCTTCTGACAGATGAAGGGGATGTGTAACTACTATGTGTTTCACAGTTCTTTATTTTTAGATGAATCTGCTAAACATTTAACTTTGTCACACATTCAGTTGACCTTTGACCTCTTTTGTCTCCATAGTCGCTTTCCCTGGCCTAGGCTGCTACCCACAATGCATTGCCAGGCTTTGTGTGTGTCAGACAGACCGATGTAACTGTTGCTGCTGCTGCCACTTCACCAGCCAGTCCACTTCACAACAACGCAGCCGGAAGGTAGGATCCTGTTGAATGTCCGCCTTATTTAAGCTCTACATTGCTGCTGTAATCTGAGACATGTAGATATTCATGGGAAATTATAAAGGATGAGGTGGGTTGAAGAATGAAATGTGTTTATCTGCTGCAGAGAAGACTCTTTCTGTTAATTACTTCTGTATGTAGATCTACTGATGTAGAAACCTCTCCCTGTCTGTTTCTTTCCAGGTCCTGTTCTGGTTGATCTTCTTCATTCTTACTGAAATCATGTCTGGATCAGGTGATTTACCAGGTGAGTGTTTCATGCAGCAGCAGAAGTCTTGACGTTTCCGTCTGGGGCTGTTTTTCATGGTTTGGGCTCGGCCACTTCATTCCAATGAAGGGAAATCCTAATGCTACAAAATACAGCAACATTTTAGACCATAGAGTGCTCTGCAACAGGTCCATAAAGATATGTTATTCCCACCGAACCCCATCCAACAACTTTGGGATGAAAAGAGCTCTATAAATAAAATGTATTATTGTTATTATTATTATTAGTTTTGACCTTCCAGGAGATGGCGCTATGCCGCAATTGTTTACTAAAGTAACTTGAAGATTAAACATTAAACATTATAACCATTCCTACACAGTTCTCCAACCATTTATTTTGTATGTATATGTAGCTACATACTTCTAAGACATTATAACAAAAACAAACTAAAACTAAATATATAAAAACTAAAACTAAACCTTTCTGAAGAACTGAAACTAAACTAAAACTGGAAAACACACTCTGAAAACTCACTAAAACTAAACTAAAACTGGCAAACACACTCTGAAAACTCACTAAAAGTAAACTGAAATGAAATCGAAAAGTCAAAACAGATAAAATAAAAAAAATAATTGAAAATTCAAATCTATTATAACCTTGGCATTGAGTGCAGTATTCTTCTCTTCTCCTGTTAAAAGCTGTTGTTTAGTCATCGTCGTTGTTGTTTGTGTCCGCAGCCCTGGAGGGTCCTGGGATGGGCGGGATGAGGCTTCCCATCGGGATGACCCGACGAGCCCTCAGCTACGACGACAACATGGAGGCCCCCATGTCCACGCCCCCCCACGACATCAGCATCAACAACCTGTGGAGACGACCCATCATACCGGAGAGGAGGTTCACACACCTGGCTGAGGTGAGACAGACACAAACACACACAGAGCTGCTTTACTATTAAATTATTCGGTTTGATCATAAAGTGTGTAGATGATGATGATGATGATGATGATGATGATGATGATGTCGTTGTCGTTGTGTTTTTCCCACCAGGACGATGAGAGTGGTGCAGTGAGTCAGTCTAAAGTGCCATACAGCGCCCCCTCCAGGTCACCAGTTGTAGTGAAAACTAAGGCCTCCTCCATGATTATGAACTCTCTCATCACCAGTAAGTGGGATCTGTTAATGACCATAATAATCTCTATTAAGATAGATTGTCACTTTGAACCATCATTAAAGCTTTTTTTCTCTCTCTGTCTCTCAGAGCAGACTCAGGATAGCGTGTACAACTTCGAGCAGAGAGCCGGGCTCACCGACACCAGCTACACTCCCCACAAAGGTCTCACCGCCGAGGAGACCAGACTCCACCACCGCATGCCCGAATCACTCCAGGTAAGAAACACATTTTAACACGCACACACCAAACGTGTACAACCAACCATGCAGGTGATTATTTATTAGCGGGCGTTCGGACAGAAAACAAGTTGTAAAATTGTGTTCTATTTTATTGTGATTTTATTAATCACATATTTCGTTGTATTTAAATCGGATAATTTGATCTGTTTTATTGTTATTTTACTATTCATTTATTTTATTGTATTTAAAGTGTATCATTTTATTATATTTTATTATTTTATTAATCACTTATTTTATTGTACATAAGTTGTATAATTTTATTATATTTTATTGATATTAATCACTTATTTAATTGTATTTAAGTTGTATAATTTTATTCTGTTTAATTGCTATTTTATTAATCACTTATTTCATTGTATTTACGTTGTATAATTTTATTATATTTTATTGTTATTTTAATAATCACTTATTTTATTGTATTTAAAGTGTATCATTTTATTATATTTTATGATTTTATTAATCACTTATTTTATTGTTCATAAGTTGTATAATTTTATTCTATTTTATTGTTATTTTAATAATCACTTATTTTATTGGATTTAAGTTGTAAAACTAGCTTGTTGTTGCTGTTTAGAAACTACAGATCCAGAGCATGGAGGTCAAAGAAGAGCGGAACAACTCCTCCGCCCAGTCCACTCCATCCAACACTCCTCACAGCTCCCCAAAGCAACAACAACGCAACAGGTACACACACACACAGACACACACACAGACACAGAGTCCTGTTGTCTAAATCCTGTTTAAGAATTCATGCTGACCAGACAATGGGAGACACTAAAGGTGAATAGGGTGAAATATTTAACGAATAGATATCACCATGAATCTTCCCCAGTTGAATACTGACATTAAGACAATTATTTTTTCTATTACAAGTTTTCTGAAATGTTCTGTTTAAATATGCAAATGAGGTATTATCTAATGCTAACGTTTGGTGAATTTAGGAGAAATCTACAGACACAAGTAGACACAGTAGTAAAATAAATACCTAAATGTGTATTTTGGATGTTTTCTTTCCACTAGTCTGAAGGAATCAAAGCAAAATAGTCCAAAAAACTCAAAACCAATGTATGAAATGTAAGGTTTCACTCTGTGTTTGTGTAGGGGTTGGTTCGGCAGTACAAGTTCAGAGGTCAGCATGAGCTCTTCCAACAGCAGCGTGGACCTCGGAGCAGGAGACGCAGCTGTTGAACGGTGGAGCGTGTTCGGGCCGCGGCCGCTCGTCCACAAGTCGACATCTGACATGGGATCAGACCCTACAGCTCCAGGTAAACAGCATCGCCTCACTGTGGGACACTGAATCTTGACACAAAATAGCTTGAAGTGCTCAGAAGTTTAAGGATTTAGTTTATTGGTTGTCAGCAAAAATTCTTCCCATGGCACCGTTTTTACTAAACAAACAAACTGGAAAAGGAATCTCTCCAATAAAAGCTCAAAGCTCTGTTTGTTCAGGGGTAAACAGACCAGGATTTGGGTTAATGGCTCAACAAATGACCTTCAGACTGACGCTACACACTAAAATATAGTGCAAGTCTATTCACTTATTGACTTTGGCTACCAGTGAAGTTTTTTCTGCATCCCAGTGATATAAAAGTCACATCAGACCACTTTAATTTGGAGCACTGACGGCTGCCGAGAACCAACATTTATGATCCTGTTGGTTTGGAAAATCAAAATCTTGTTTCCAGGATGACTGTAGGTAGGTAATTTAAGTATTAGAGGTTTGAGGAATGACTTTTCTTTTGTGTTACTCGGCTGGAAAAAAGGGTTTGTAGACTTTTCAACAAACCAAATAACTGCTTGATCTCATTCACAACATGCTGGAAAACTCACACTAACCTGTGTTGGTTTAATCTTCTATCATAAATGGATGGATATTGACATTTATAATAGAGGCTGATGCAGTAAAGTAAACTTGAAGACAGAATATGTTCATCATTAACAGAAAAGCCTTATTCTAACACACTATTTGGTTTAAAGATTAACGTAAAATATGTTTTTGTTTGAACAGGCATTCATTTATATGAGACACTGCTGCCCTCGAACTAAACAGGAAGGCAGCTAAAAATATTTTCTTTTCAAATTCAAAGGCATTTATTTGCGCGGCCTGATGCAATATTGCCAAAGTGCTTCATGAATGTTGACAAAAATGTTTACATTTATTCAAAACAACTGTTACAGTGAATAAATAGTAAAAAAGTAAGCAAGTAAAAGTTTATTCAGCACTTTGCTAAAACAAGGTTACAAAGTGCTTTTGTAAAAAGCATTTGAATAATAATTTCAATCAAAGTGTCAACTGTAGATTCAGTGCTCTCCGAGTGCCATTCTAGTTTCACTATGGTATAGTAAGCCATGGGAGAACTTGAACCAGGACTGAACGGGGCAGACTGTCAGACCCTGCTGCAGTAAAATGAAAGGTTTTCTAAATGGACTCTGGTGCTCGGAAACACTACCGCTTTTGTGAAATGATTTTTTCTTTTCTCTTTTTCCCAGCTGGCTTTGCTCTGCAGGCATACCGCGGTGCCCACAAGCCGACCCCCATGGAGGTAATGAAGTCTCAGGCCACGCGGCTGGCTGACAACACCACCGCTCAGCAGGTGGCCCCTCCCAAGATGGAGATTCCCACGGTGGAGGGTCGACGGCAGGGAGCGCGACCACACAAGCTCAAACCAAGAGACATGAACATCCTGACGCCCTCCGGCTTCTGAGAGAACATCTGCCGAAGCTGCTCGTCGCTCAGACGCCAAAAGGTCCCATGAAATGAAACTTACTCTGTGGTGTCATCACGTGTTTGAAATGACGTCTTCATCCGTTGATGTCATTATAGATATTCGGGGTGAATCCTGCAGGTCTGACTTTGCAGATAAATCTGTTTGAGTACAACTTGGGTCTCATTTTCGTAGTTTTGTACATCATTCCTGTCAGTAATAATAACATTCAACTCAACAAGGTTATCACTAGCGTTTCCATTCAAGTATTTTTATGCACAGTTTTAAGTATCACATTGGAAAAGCTGTATGAAACTGCATGTAAAAACTTGTTAAACCTCAGAGCCGTTTCATGGGACCTTTTAAAGCTGCTCCAACATTCAGATCACCATTGTACTATCCACCATCTGCACCATGGAAACAATTCTCGATAAAACATTTTTAACAATTTCTCATCTCCATCTTTGAGGAGTTTAACGTGTTGCTTGGCTGTAAAATCATCTCTCACCTTTTTAACCGTTACATCTAACTAATTCAACCTGGAGGGCCACTGACTGATCTTGAGATTTTAGTCCAGCTGAAGGTGAAGACGATGTTTAAAATGATCCCCTGTAAATGCACTTTATCTCCACCAAATGCTCGATTATCCAAACCCTCTCGCGTTACACAGCCCTCCAGGATGCAAACGAATGGGACAAAAAACGTCCTTCTTCGTTGTTGATCGTCTTAATATCCTCTAAAAACCTTTCACTTGTCTTCTTAAAGGGGCATTTCAATAAGCAGGGTGGGAAGAACAAGTCTAACCAATTCCTAAAACCAACAGATCAAAACAATCCAAAAACAATTGTAAAGTCTCAGGAAGTTTGGCAGGCTCCTGCTCACTGAAACATTCCACTTATCTGTTTTGTTACACCTTTATTTTATATAGATGTTTTAATTTATAGCTTAAGATTTTTTTATATTCTACTGTAGCAACAGATTTTGTTCATTTTGGGATCTGAAGAAAAAAAATGTGTAAAAAATCAGAGCTACATGTGGCCAGGACTCACACACTGACGGTGCAAAATTGGAAATTAGTTTTCAGTGGGTGAGCTCACTCAACATGTCAGCCTCTGTTTTCCACCAACGGTCAAATATGAAGGATGCCCGTTACTGTTTCTGACGAGTTAACAGCTGCTGTGTGCACGCTCACTGAAGAGACAGATCCTGCACAAACCTTGTGTTGCTCGGAAAAAAGTGAAAGAGCTTTTCAGTCATGTAGTCGTCGACATAGTCGTGACAGAAAGTGACTGAGTATAGTAGGTTTTATTCTAGATGCTGCAGCGACATTTCAGCAGCATTTCTGCAAGATGATGTGTGTGTGAAGCTTCGTAGAGCTTAATGAGCTCTGATGATTCATCTGTCAAATTAAATGTAGCACCTGGTTGATTGTTATTATTTCACTTTTATTAATAATTGGAAGCAGACTGTTTGCTGCTAATAGATTCCATGTGACACAGCAGTGGAAGTGAAAATGTATGGAGGACAGAACTTGCCAAAACAAAAATAAATAAATAAACTACTCAATAAATTAGTATATATTTATGAAATGCAAAGGAAAAATTGTGCAGAAATAAATTAAGAAATAAATGTATAAATTCATAAATAAATAAATACATTTAAAAATAAATATAAAATGAATGAAAAAATAAATGCAAAAGTAAATAAATAAATTTAAGGAAAGATTAAGAAAAGTTAAACAGAAGAGTAAATAAGATAATTAATACAAAGATAAATAAATAAAGTAGCTAATTAAAACAGAAATATCAATTTATGTCACATTTTATTGATTAATTAATTGCTACATTTATTTTTAATATTTTTTTTTTCTACATTTAATTACATAAATATTAATTTATCAAGTCATTTATTTATTTATTTTTTTAATTTGGCAGGTTCCATCCTCCATAAAAATGTCATGTCCAAGTCATTTGCGACCTGGCGTCAGTCAGATGTTGTGTTGACTATTCCTAAAGCCGGGTACAGAAGACGACACACTGCTGTCAGCAGCTGTAAATATTAAATGAATATGACTGTTTCTGTTTCTCCGTTAAAGATTATGTTTCCTAGTTTGTGTTCACAAGTGCTCCTGTGTTTTAAAGTGTGACGCTGTTCCCTTTAAATCTCTCCCTGACTGAAGTCTTCTCTGTGTGGTACAGTAGTGTGACTCTGTAGTACAAATTGACTGAATCACAGTTTATCTGTTCAACATGTTTCCAGTTGATGGTAAAGAGACATTTTTCTTGATTTGTAAAGTGAATCTTGAGAATAAATGTTACATTCTCATCAGGAAAAACGAGTCAGTGCTTCGATATTTGTTGTTTTTTACAACTTCTTTCTTCCACCGAGTTTGACAAAGCAGAACAATTACATTTTAACTGTTTAATACCATATAAATATAAATGTAATTATGTTAATTTAGTGAATTCCAAAACCTCCTGCCGGGTCTGAAAAGTGAAGCTAATGCTGAAGTGCCTTAAACTTGCATTCTCTCTAATATCCAGCAGGGGGCGACTCCTCTGGTTGCAAAAAGAAGTCAGATTGTATAGAAGTCTATGAGAAAATGAGCCTACTTCTAACTTGATTTATTACCTCAGTAAACATTGTAAACATGAGTTTATGGTCTCAATCGCTAGTTTGAAGTCTTCTTCAATACAGCATGATGTTTATTTAGTAAATTATGGTCCCATTTAGAGTCAAATAGACCATAAAGCAGGAGATGCTTTAGGGCAGGGCTACCTTGTGATTGACAGGTCGCTACCACGGCGTTGTCTGGTCTGGGAGTTGTGTTAAACAAACCAGTAACTGTGTTTGTGTGGAAACAAAACTGTTTGTGGCATCTGATTGGCTGATATTGGCTTGTTGCTCCTCCATTATCAGTCAAAGGGGAGCTTCCTAACAAACCTGAACTGTCAAATTTAACAGAATTTGGAGGACAAACAAAAACCGAAATTAGTCCAATTGTATTTCCCAGCAGGCCTCAGTGATTAATACCAATTACAGCAGATAATCTGGGGTCTTAAAGTCAACCAGCCCCACCGGACACATCATGTTCAAAACTGACAAATACACTGAAAAGATTCACTGATTTATACTGAGTTTATTTTTCAAGTAAAGCGTGAGAGTGTTTTATTGCAAAAGCATCTTCATGCAGAGTGAACAGGACTCTCTTTATGTTTGTAAAAACAGAAACGTCTTCACCCTGCTTCTGTTGGAGTGCAGTCAGTCTCACTACTCATTTCATACAGCATCCAGTCAATGTGTCTTTGTTAAAGTGGAAAAACAGTGTGTAGCCAGTGAGGAAAAATGTCCAGTTGATTCAGATCTGTAGCTTAAAGTTTGCTTGAATAATAACATTTGATTGTTTGTTTCATTCCCAACAAGTCCTGCTATTTATCAGAGCAAAGTCAAAAGGACATGATGCTGCATTCAGCTCACGGCCAGAAGCCCAAACCCTCCATTCCTGTCCGACCTATCCATACCCTTCATCTTTCTATCCATGTTCAGAGACTCCCTCCTCCTCTTCCGCCTTCATCCCCTCCTCTTCTTTTGATATCTCCGTACATCTGGAAGAACAGCTCCATCTCTCTCTGCAGCGTGCTGTTGCGTTGGTCGGCGTCCTCTTTGGCTCGCTCCATGTTACGGATCTTGATCTCGGCGACGCTGCGGCTGCGCCTCTGCTGCTCTAGTCCGACCCGCAGTACGGCAACCTGCCGCTCCAGGACATCATTGCAGCGCTCCAACCTGCAGAACACACACAGATATATATCATATACAGTTTAAATGAAGGCCACTTTGAGTGTTTATGTGCTGGTGTCTCACCTCTGTATCCTGGCCTGGTACTCGGCCCTCTGCTGGGCCATCTGATGCCGCAGCTTGGCCAGGAGTGAGTGAGCATCTCTGGGTTGTGATTGAGGCTCAGGCCCCTGGAGGTCTGGAGGAGCAGAGGGGAGGAACACCTCCGAGCTGCCCGTACTGAGAGGGCTGTCACTGAGTACAGAACCGGAGGCTGGGGAGTTAGGGTGGTGGACGTCATCATCATCATCATCATTGTCTTCATTGTTGTCTTCTTGATCGTCATCATCACTGTTTTCCTCTTCTGCTACCTGACCTGAAGGCGACCTTTTAGGTCTCTTTGGCGACATGTCAGGGCTAACCACAGCATTACTGCTCTCGTCCAATGGTAGAACCTCGCAGGAAGACCATGAAGAGGAGGAGCGCCTTGTCTGCCCCGCCTCCTCTAGCTCCACCTCCTCTTCACAACATCCAATATGACCCCCCGGATCATTGGTTTCAAAATGTCCACCGGTAACTTCCTCCAACCTCTGACGTGGAGATGGTCTGTCCAGGTTGTCGTAGGCAGAAAGGTTGCTGTCCTCCTGACCCTCACTGCTGCCCCCGCTGGCTGCTCCTGGTGCTGCACCCTCTTCCTCTGCAGCACTGGAGCTCCAGAAACCAGCGCCTGCCTCTACTGGGCCAGGCCAGGCCTTTACCCAGCTCATGAGCATCACTCTGGGCTTGGAGCTGTCTGGCAGTGGATGTTGTAGCTCCAGGCTGGTTGTAGAGGCTTGGATGTTTGCAGAGGATGGTCCTTGGCCAGCGTGGCGCTGGTGATAATCTACATTGTGTCTGTCAGAGTGGTGCTGAAGAGGCTGACTGGAGGAGGGCAGGGGGTGGAAGCAGTTCTCTGGGTGGGAGGAGGTGTAGCGATGGCCGAGGAGTCTCTTCTGGCCAGAGGACAAGTCTGATTTGGCGGAAGCAGAGTAGGCGCAGCTACAGAAAGAAAGGAAAGGTGGTGTGATGGATATGAGACAAGGGAAAGTTTGCATAGAGAACAAGAACGTTTGCATAGGGAGGAGTTGGTTGGGTCAAACAAACACTGACTTGTCTGTGAGATGTTTGTTTGAGATGTTGTGAGTGTTGGTCAATGGCGAAGCTTTGTTAGAGCATTTAGAGCAGGTCTGTCGTACCTGCGGTTCTGTTCGTCTGCGGCGGTCTCTCTGGAGCGCTCCACGATGAGAGGCATAGACAGCTGGCGGAGGCAGGGCGGCGGGTGGAGATGAGGCTGCCTCAGAGCACTTGGTGATGCACGCAACCCTCCAGGTGGACGGGCGGAGGCAGCTGTGGGGACTTTGGCAAACAGAGACTCGTGCTCTCTGATCAGCTCCAACATCAGCACCTTGACCAGTGCTGCACCTAGAGGACACGGGTAGAGAGATTAAGATTAACAAACACAAGGTTTTCATCCAGGAGGCTGCTGTTTGTGTCCCGTACGCTCAGTTATCACTTTACAAACATATCATTGTAAACCCAATCACAATAATAATATTATTTTGAATCAAAAAAGAATAATTCATCATTCACATGGTGCTGTCTACCTCCCATGATGCTTTGCGGGTCTTCAGCTTTGGCTCGGAGGATGTTTGGCCCGAACACAGTGGCCAAGTTCTGGCCGCTCATCTTGTTACTGCCTGAGTGACTCTGGACCTCATTTAGAAACCTAAACACACACACACACAAAGGCACTTTACAGGACTTTACAAACTGTAACTCAAGAATAAGAAGAAACCCACATTTTTTGAGTTATGCTCTGTCTGCAGTAAATTTGCAAGTTAGGATTCCCTACTTTTGAATGCTGAATTCTTTCAAATGCAAAACATTCAAATTCCCATTTCCACTCAATATTCCATGACACAAGACAAATACTTGTATGAAAACGTAAAGACTGTCTAAATAAGGTTAGAGGGTTTTTCTTACTGGCAGATAAAGCTGAGCAGGTTGAAGTTTGCAACTGGCAACTCATGAAGAAGATTCCTCAACTCCCCCAAAACCTGAGAGAGGAAGAATAAGAGGATGGGAGTCAGGAGTCTTAATGTTTTAGTGCCAACGCCCTACACCTGTAAACACACCCAAACAGTGATGTCACGGCGTCCTGGAGTACACTTGTACATCACTGCAGCCAGGTGAGAAGTTTATTTTCAGGGTGTTTTAAGCTGCTCTTTAACTAACGAATTGTTTGTGCTGCAGTTACCAGTGTGCGGTCACTCGACAGCTTCTGAGCACAGAGCAGGAAGTCCTGGTAGCGTCGGTAAGGAACCAGGGGCTCCGGCAGCTGTCTGAGGTAGAGCTTCAGCAGCGACGCCACCGTGTGGACGTCTGTGCCACTGCAGGTGAAACACACAGCTAGCTAACTTCTTTCACACAACATTTTAAAGGACAAGTAATCAGAAAACAGAAAGTGGAGGTGGAGTTGTACCTGTCGAAGGACGGCCTCTCCCCTGCATCAAACGCCTCCTGCAGCTCTTTCATCAGACTGGCCTGTCCCGGCTGGCAAAACAAGCCCACTTCTTGCAGGCCACGCTCCCGGATGAAGTTCACACACTGCTCCACCACCAGAGGAACTAAACGCACCCCATAACGGCGCTCATACAGCACTGTCTCCTCCAGGCGCTGACCAAACACCCCTGCAAGGGAGGAAGATTTTAACCAAGGTCCACCACATCCAATCAGAAACAAGATGACCTTCTCTTGCTCATATCAGTGAAGTCAAGTCCAGTGTTTTCCTGTATCTAGTTTCTGAACACACTGTGTGTGTGTGTGTACCTGTGAAAGGGATCCAGACTCCCTTGTTGAGGCTCTTGAGCCACTCGTCACCCTGACCGGCGCTGTTAGACAGGAAGAAGTACGAGCCTGGGCTGGCCAACACGTCTCTGTTACCTGCACACACACAAACATGGAGGTTTTAATCCAAAATCGATGTCATGCTGTGATTAAAATGTAGTATGTCACTTCACTTCTATAACATTATCGGATTAGTCATGGACAGTTTACGTATCAACATCGATACAGCAGAACCAGCTGCAGACAATGGTTGAAATTCCACACCAACGTGCTATTAAGTACGCTAAAACACCTATGTGAGACTTTTTAGTGTTTCCGAAACCTTAGTATGAAACCAATAGTACACAAATTGTGTATTATATCTGGTGAAATATTACAATATGCAAACGTTGGACATAAATATCAGCATGAATATCCCACAATGCAATGCGACGGTGACAACAACATTCATAACAGATGTTGTTGGACAGCTCTGTAACATCTCAATATTTTAAGTTTAAGATTTCACTTTGCTAGGCGTCATATGGTTTTTAAATTAATTCAGACTCACATGAGGTCGGTACGGGTTACCATGGTTACGCGTCTCCAACCGACAAGGAGGCTCTCAGGCAGTGACAACATAAACTACTGTTTATTCACACAAAAGTATGTTGAATGATAGTATACATATGCACGCATACGCAGTGTATTTTCTTATTCCATGGCGTCTACATTACCCACAATGCAACTTGACCTACGTTCCAAATCGCACACTTTTTAATTTTACTTTTAAGTACATATATTGGTGAATTTAGGAGAAATCTACCCACGCAAATAAACAACGTGTAGTAAAATATATCTTTCCAAGACATGTTATGGAAGCAAAATAGTCCAAAATTTCAAATTTGAAATTGAAAAAAATGTTTTTTCCTGTAGTGACTCCCCTTAAGAAAGTGCCACCTTGACTTAAGTTGTAGCTCAAGAACAAAAAAATCAACATGGGAGCACCCATGTCAAATATATATACATTAACCCCCACTAGCAGTCACCATGTCCCATCATGCTCCACTGTCCGTCCTCCTCAAAGTCACATCAAACACACACGTGCACACACTCACCTCAGATAAAAAGCCCTGACTCAGCATTTAACAGATGTCACTGAAGGGCAACACACACAACTAGAGTCCTGGAGGGATTAACTAATAATAAGCTGATGTTGTGTGTGTGTGTGTGTGTGTGTGTGTGTGTGCGTGTGTGCATGTGTGTGTGTCTCACCTTTGTGGCCTGTACTGTCATGTTTCCAGGACTTGAAGCAGCTGAGTCCCATGCTGCAGACGCTCAGCGCAGATTACACACCACAACGACGACGGCGATGTGAACAATGTTTTTTTTTTTTTGCAGAAAGTTTAGAGGCTGAGACGGCAGCGGTGCATAAAATATAAACACATCACTTGTGATTTTCTTTTTCGTCAGTCTCAGGTCCCAACGGTATCACCACCCAGAGTAGAAAGACATCCTGGTTGATGTATGGCCATGAAGAGTTGTTCCTGAGGGCAAAAAAGCCTTTAAAAAGGACACTTTATTGGTGGATATGAACCCTTAAATGCAGGTTCCACCTTAAGAGATTTGCAGAGAGTTCCTTGGTAGATGTTTAACCTTAAGTTCCTGGTGGATATTGTCTTCTTAGAGCTCCTTTTTTGATGGATTTAAGAGATTCCAGTTAAATAATCGGCCTTTAAGAGATTTTAGAGGCTGAAAACCCTTTAAAAGAGTGATAATATTTAAAGGTTAAAGGGAGGTTCCATCTAGTTACATGTTCACAGTTCCTGGTGGGTATTTAACATTAAAAAATACAGTACCATGTAGCCTTAAAAAGAGATTTCAAATGGATGTTTAAACATTATTGAGAGGTTTCAAGTTTTCGCTCCAAAAGAGGAGTTCCAGTTAGAGATTCAACTTCTAAAAACACATCTTGAACCTTGCAGAGAGGTTTCTGGTGTTCATGCTAACTTCAAGTTAGCCTAGATGGCCTTGAAGAGAGGATAATGGTAGATACAGAACCTTAAAAAACAAGGTTTTTGGACGGTTTCCCATCATTAAAAAGAGGACATATGTCTTAAAGAGAGCTTTCTTGTGGATGTAAGGCCTTACAGGGAGATTTTAACCTCAAAGGGAGGGGTGTCTGATTGGCACCGAGCCTTAAAGGGACATCTTTGGATGCAGGATCACACCTTCAGGAGCAGGTCTTCATGAGAAGATCCTAGGTCCCATGTGGAAATGAAGAAAAGTTCCTGGTGGATATGGAGAGAAAAGTCCCAGGATGTTGTCACCTTTCCCAACTCAGACTCTTCTTGAACTATTCTTAAAATACAACTCTCCCTTCTCTTCTTGGAAAGCTCCATTGGCCTTTGGATGCACAGACGGTTTCAGTTAATTTATTTATAAGACAACATTTGATTTTTCCAGCCTCCTCACAAGAGCCATCTCTCCAGACAGAGTCTCTGAAAACACAAATGTCTCTCTGGTTTCTGACTGATTCCTGACAGAAAGTGTGCAGCAAAAACGTTCCAAGTTGCTCGATGCAGAAACTTCTTCAGATTGGATGATGCTGGTTCTTCTTCTTCTTCTTCTTCTTCTCTTCTTAAACATCAGCCTTTACCACAAAGGACTCAATTCAGGTGCATTCGTCCACATCTAGAACGCCCCATCTTCATTTGTCCTTTTGCTGCTTTAAAGGGGACAGACGTCCCGTTCACACCCATGAACTCCCAACTGTCTCCAGTCCTCTACAGCACCAGGAGTGAGATGTACTATGGACTATAGCATGTCTCACTGTATGAGACACAGGATTATTCTCTTTATATTACATTAGATTTCTCTCTGTGAATGACGGGAACATGTTTTCTCGTCTCTTCCAGCGGCCATGGAGTCCAACTACTCCATCGTCCATGAGGAAGGAGACGATCTTCCCTCCTGCATCCTCCCTCCTTCCTTGTCTCCCTCTCTGTCCTTTGCTTTATTAGCTCCTTAGCTCCATTTCCAGGACTCCGTCCACACATCTGAATGTCCACGTCTTCGTCATCCCTCTTCCTCCTCTCCTCCTTCTTCCTTCCTATCTGTCTCTCCCGTTGTCCCTCTCTTTGTCCCCGTCTGGTTCGTCCTTCTGTCTTGTTCCCACTATCCTCACCCTCTCTCTCTCTCTCTCTCTCTCTCTCTCTCTCTCTCCATTTCCCAGCAGTGTATGTGCCCCCTTGTTGCCCCCCTCCCCATTTACCTCATCAATAACCATGGCTGTGTGTGTGTGTGTGTGTGTGTGTGTGTGTGTGTGTGTGTGTGTGTGAGAGGGCTGTGCATTAGGAAAATTGGTTCTCTGCGACGCAGCGCTGTTTTACCAAAGTAATCACAGCTGATGGTGAGAGAGAGAGAAAGAGAGAGATGATCTGGCTCAAATTCTGCTGCTGTTGAAGTATGGTCTGCTGCAGCACACACACACACACACACGCACACACACACACACACACACACACACACACACACACTGTCACCATGATTCAAGTGGACGTAAAAGCGAGAAAGGCTGGTCGGTCCAGTCAACTTTTGAACTCAATTAAAGTATGAGGGACCTCTCTCTCTCTCTGTTTGTCTCTTCCTCTCTCAATACAGTCCAATTCAATAAAGCTCATTGGCCTAAAGTACAGTACAGCATGCAGTATGTTGTTTCTTAATCAATACACGCAATCAAATATTAACAGTTGTCCTGCCTATAGGCTAACATATACACCAGACACATATTATCCCAAAACCATGGCCAGGATTTCCACCAGATTTTTGAACTTTTGGGTGATAGTCGCCGTTCATCTGGAACAGGCCGTCTGGTTATTCCCCGTCCACCAAAACTGGTGAAACTGCCTTTAGCTTTTACGCGCAAAGCAGCTGGAACATCCGAATATAAGATGTGGACGTAGTCACCTGACGTCACCCATTGGTTTGTGGACATCAGGTCGTTTCTAGGCCTCGAGTTCAGCATTTTGGCCGTTGCCATCTTGGTTTTTAGGCCGTTGCCATTTTGGTTTTTGGCAGTCCTCATCTTGGTTTTTGGCCTTTGCCATCTTAGTTTTTGGTCATCGCTATCTTGGTTTTTGGCTGTCACCATGTTGGTTTTGGCTGTCGCCATCTTGGTTTTTGGCCGTTGCCATCTTGGTTTTTGGCCGTTGCCATCTTGGTTTTTGGCCGTTTCCATCTTGGTTTTTGGCCGTTGCCATCTTGGTTTTTGGCCGTTGCCATCTTGGTTTTTGGCCGTTTCCATCTTGGTTTTTGGCCGTTGCCATCTTAGTTTTTGGCCGTTTCCATCTTGGTTTTTGGCTGTTGCCATCTTAGTTTTTGGCCGTTGCCATCTTGGTTTTTGGCCGTTTCCATCTTGGTTTTTGGCTGTCCCCATCTTGTTTTTGGGCCGTCGCCATCTTGGTTTTTAGGCTGTTGCCATTTTGGTTATTGGCAGTCCTCATCTTGGTTTTTGGCCGCCGCAATCTTGGTTTATGACCGTTGCCATCTCAGTTTTTGGTTGTCGCTATCTTGGTTTTTGGTTGTCACCATCTTGGTTTTTGGCCATCGGCCGTTGGACTGTTGTTTTGAAGCCTTGAGTTCGACATTTTGGCCGTTGCCTTCTTGGTTTTTGGCCGTCACCATCTTGGTTTTTGGCCGTCACCATCTTGGTTTTTGGCCGTTGCCTTCTTGGTTTTTGGCCGTTGCCTTCTTCCACCATCTTGTTTTTTTGGGAGACCATAAAAAACCTGGAGCAGAACTGTGATGGATGATTGAGCCGAGATGAATCGAACACGGGGGTGAAATATCATGGTCATGGGTAAAAGAAACAAGATGCAAGCGTTGTCTCTGATGTCAAAGTCTTCGTTAGCCCAACAATCCACCGAGACTCTGAGGTTCTGCAGCGCAATGACAACGTTGAACTACTCGTGCTTTTGTGTCTGACGGACAACCAGAGGTCTTTGTTAAGTAAACAAAACATAAAATAGGTCATTTTAAGTGTGACAGACTCACAACCCAATAAATATTAATGCTGTACTGTTTGTGTGTCTGATGGACTGGATTCTAATCACAGCTGAGAGCTTCTGTCTGTCAATACAACTGGCATTGGACGGCATACTCTTCATTACAAAGTGCTCTGTGTGTGTGTGTGTGTGTGTGTGTGTGTGTGTGTGTGTATATGTGTGTGCTCTCCACTAAATTAAATTTGTCACCTCCTCTCGTCTTCACTTTGACTGCATGTCTGTAATGAATCACATGCATGGAAATATTGCTAACCAGGAGCAGTCAGCCTCTGTCACCCTCAAGACAAATAGACCTCCCTATCCCAACAGGTCACCAGCAGCGCCCCCAAGTGAGCACACACAACTATTACAATTTGAATCTCTTAAATAGGAGTCCAATTGGTTGGTCCAGTAAGAAACACTGGGACACATCACTCCGAATAGAGACTGGTGGTTCTGCATGTTAATAAGTCATCACATACAGTAAATGGTCCACTGAGAACCTCAAAGTAAAAGAAATATGGAGTTTTCCATTATTTTTATGGAATGTTTTGGTTTCATTGCACCAAAACATTAATTGTGAGTCATAAGCTGGGTTTCCACCAAAAAAAAACGTCCACTGAGGTATGAAAAATCAACATGACATTGACACTGGTGGTCACACTCTTATGAATGAAGCGGTACACGTGTTGAAGCCGTGTTGAACCAATCAGCAACGGCATTTTTTGGGGTGTAATATGTCATCGGAACTTCATTTAGATGCTGGTCACTGCAGTCGAAATGCAACGAGTTCCTCAAAAGGTTCCTAGTTCCGGGGGGAAACAGGGCTGTATAGCTACTGATAAACTTTGACGGATAAAACCACCATCACTGACTTGAATAAAGCTCCCTCGCTAGAATACAGCTGGATATAACGTTCGCTGTTTTGTTGTTTAAAAAGACGACATTATTCTGACGAAAAAGTTTTAGATTCAATTTATTTTGAACATGCGACTAATAATAAGAAAACAAAACCAACACAATAAACAGTAAACACATACAGCAAATTCTAAATAAATATATGTTCGAAAAGGAGTAGGTGGATGTAAGCATTTATAAGCTCCTACAGCTTTCTATAACTTAAATAATCTTAAAGGTCCCATATCGTGCTCATTTTCAGGTTCTTACATGTATTTTGGGTTTCTACTAGAACATGTTTACATACTTTAATGTTTAAAAAAAACTTTATTTTCCTCATGCTGTCTGCTTGAATATACCTGTATTTACCCTCTGCCTGAAACGCTCCGTTTTAGTACATTTAAATGGAATTGGAACAGAATTGCGTTGCTAGGCAACAGCTTGGGTCCATGTTTACGTCCTGTAAGCTGATGTCATTCACACACACTGCAACAGGAAATAAAGGGACACATTTAGAATGTTTACGTTTAAAACTTTGAAATGGTCTAAATATTATAGATTTGTGACATCACAAAATGTACAGAAATCCTAACGGCTTGTTTCAAAAGCTCAGTTTCTAAATACGGGCTTTGTGTGTTTCTCTTTGGATTGAGCGTTCCGATACTTTCACAGTATTTATATAGAACTTAAACCTGCTTTATAATATAAAAGCCATGAAAATGTCACTTTTTACAATATGGGACCTTTAATATACATCTTAATATATATATTAAAAAAACAATAACAACAAAAATGAGCATCACAGTCATTTTTATACATTTTTCTTAAATTGACCTATGTTTGTACATTGCTTAATTTCTTCATCTAAGTTTGATGTTTATAAGAATGCGTATTTATTCAGGAAAAAAAGGTCAAACTTTGATTAAATAAAATATTAAATATGTAGTCAAAATAAACAAGCACTTTTTCAGAGGAGGAGGAGGAGAACGTCTTGTGCTTGTGATGGGGTCAGCATCTAGTTTCAGAATTTGAACTATGCTAGTTGTAAAAGTTGGGGATATTTTTATTTTTTATGTTTAGGACAGAAATAACAAGCCTGTGTTCATGTGCGTCAGACACACAGATTCCACCTGTCACGTTTCACGTCCTCCCACCAAGCTGTTTATACATCATTGATAAAGTTATAGACCACGACGCAAACCTGCTTCTTATCAACGGCATACAGCACGTATTTAAATGACTGTGGCTCTCAGCCTTCATATCTTTATGTAGCAGAGGTATACACTATAGACGGACTACCAGCTGATTAAGAATGTCCCTGCTTCTTGGATAAATTGTATGCTAAATATATAGAAAGATCTTAGTTAAGACAATATAAAAGGCTGAAAATGATTTGCAATTTATGGCCCGAAATGACGTACTGAGAAACACAATCTGATTCTACTTATTTTAGTCCAGTGAGTAAAACCTGACAAGTTAATGAGGCTGGATTTAAGATGTAACGTGAACTAATTAACCTATTGAGGTTATAAAAATACACATTGGGCTTCATGCAGCAACACTCTCTTTATATTTTCTCTTAATTTTCTGTTAAGAGAAAAAAAATAAGAGGAGTCAACTCCAGATACACCAAAATGATTTTAACCATCCAAATCTGCTCTTACCCAGGCGTGCAGAATGATGAATCCCACTTGACCGATTGTTATTTGTTAGTATAATGTAATATTACATTTCTTTTTTTTATTTAATCTAACTGTCATGGAGCCTATTTCCTCCACTCCCAATATACAATTTCCTTGAGTGGTATGTATATATGTTGAGAGGAAGGTGCACATTCCTCTCGCTCATCTGTCCAATATTTATATGAGCTGTAAGCTTGTGATGTTTGAGACATGCTTGTGCACTTCCCCTTTAAAATGTCTTAGTGGGGGAAATCTTTCCAAAGAGGGGAATGTTTACCTGTTTCTCCACTTCGCTAACAGTATTTATATATTATATATTTAATTTCAAAATACATTTGACCACCAATTGGCTCCAAATGAGGGCAGATTGATGCCACCTGGGAGATCCTCCCTGATTGGCCACAGACAGCAGGTGACAGGTATAAAAGGTCCTGGAAGACAGCAAACTGGTTGGTCTGTTCTTCACTCTCCAGGTAAATGGAGGAAGACCAGTGTTTTGTGTTGTGGAATGTTTTTTCTCAATAACTGTATGCAGAGGACCTTAAGTATGATGGCGTATTAGGGCTATTGTAGGCAAAAAAAAAGCCTGGAGAGTTGGTAACACCGTTGGCCTTACTCAGAGACCATCCTAAGTGGCCTTCCACTTGGATACCCAAAGTGTGCCAAATGGGTTTTCTACCTTTTGAAAGGAAATCTGGCAATAAAATACTACTGATATCCACTCAGAGGCCTTCCTTACCATAATAACACTACTTTGGGAGTAGCGGAAGTCAGACAGCGGCTGGCTTTACCACGGTTTTACACTCCACTACTTTTCAGAGTTTTCTTCTTGCAAAGTTACGTCTTTATAACCTCGCAAATTTGCACTTTGGCCATGACATTTACCCTGCGTTCATCATCCCATTCTACCATTGTGCACAGTATAAAATTTCAAAAAAGTATAATTTTGTCTCCAAATGGTGTAGTTTTATTATAATAATGAAATATGATCAAGTAAAACTTAGATCATAGCAAATAAGATCAATAACAATGGAAATAAAATAACAAAAAAGAATCCAAAGTCATGCATTCAATATAAAAACAGTCAAAAATAATGTAACTAAAATATTGAAATCATTGCCAAACAAACATTGTTTGGACAAAATACACTTAGAGTGTTGTTTTAGTAGCGTTAAGGCCTCGTCTTTTAGAAACTATTTGGAAAAAAGACCACCACACAAAGTTTTTAATCAGTGTTTTAACACAGCTCAGCCGGACCCGGTACCAGGTTCATCGGGTAAAGTGTGTGAGGACCTACAGGTGGGTCTAGTATGAACTGTGATAACACCGTGTTTACATAAATCCATTAATGTAGTCTGACATGCGGGTTGATCTGTAAATTGAGTGCATCTCCTGCATCATTTTGCATCACCCGTTCCAGATCGGACACAGTACACTATGTTTTCTCCCGTAGGATGAAAGAAGAGCTCCTGCTGGGTCAGGCCAGGGGTCGAGACTGGAGCAGCTCCTCGTGTCCCTTTTCACTGCAGCTGGCTGAAGATTTTACTGCCTACAAGAGCCCAGGAATGTTCACGTCTTGGTTTTCCGGGAGACATAATGTTTTATTGCACTCCCTCGGACACCATTTCTGTCTCTCCTTGTTTGGCAGCTATGCAGCAGTGGCAGCAGGTGTTTACGTTTGCCCCTGAGGGGGAGGCTGATAGGAGGAAGCTGAAGAAGAGGAGGGACAGTTACTCAAACAGACCAGCAGGAGACCAAACAGCAGCGAGCCAGAGAGGACGAGAAGCACAAGACATCACAGCTTCAATAGCAAAGACAGGTAAGCAAAAAAAAAAAAAATACTTTCACTAAGCACAGCGATACAAGTCCAGTAAGAGCAGGAATCTCTCTGGATGACGATGCATCAACCAGGATTTGACTGTAAAGTTGGTAGTAATTGATTTTAGTGATAACATTCAAACTTTGAGCTACTGAAAAAAAAGATCCTGTGGGTCGTCATAATGAGAAACTTTCTCAAAATAATGACTCAGTAGTTCAAAATAGTGACTTTATTTTTCAAAATAATGACTTAACAGTTCAAAAAAAGTTACTTACTGTCTCAAAAATAATAACTTAGTATCTCGAAATAATGACTAAGTATTTCAAATGACAGTATTTCAAAATAATGGCTTAGTATCTCAAAATAATGACTTTGTTTTTCAAAATAATGACAGTATTTCAAAATAATGACTTTGTTTTTCAAAATAATGACTAAATATTTCAAAATAATGACAGTATTTCAAAATAATGACTTAATATTTCAAAATAATGGCTTAGTATTTCAAAATAATGACTTTGTTTTTCAAAATAATGACTTAATATTTCAAAATAATGACTATATTTTTCAAAATAATGACAGTATTTCAAAATAATGACAGTATTTCAAAATAATGGCTTAGTATTTCAAAATAGTGACTTAGTATTTCAAAATAATGACTTTGTTTTTCAAAATAATGACTTTGTTTTTCAAAATAATAACTTAGTATCTCCAAATAATGACAGTATTTTGAAATAATGACTTTGTATGTCAAAATAGTGACTTTGTTTTTCAAAATAATTACTATATCTCAAAATAGTTACTTATTGTCTCAAAATAATATTTTTTTTTATCTCAAAATAATTATTTATTGTCTCACAAATAATGACTTATTATTTCAAAATAATGACAGTTTCTCAAAAAATGAATTAGTATTTCAAAAATAACAACAGCATTTCAAACTATTAGTACCTCAAAAGTCATTAGTAGACACAGATTCTCATTATTTTGAGATACTAAGTCATTATTTCGAGAAAGTTTGTCATTATAATGATTTACAGGATCTTTGCTTTTTTCATCACAAGGCAACGTTTTAATTCTATTGGTGGAAATGGACTCCCACATTAAGCAGAACTCTTGTTTTCCAAAATGAAAAAATAAATAAACAAGTATTTCAACGTTGCTTTCACTCAGGATGTGAAAAGACAGAATTAGTTTCTGTGTTTCAGTATCAATAGCCTGCTCCATGAATCAGTGCTGCACTTCGATACGGTTAGTGGGCATAGTGCTCATTGTTAGCGATGTGTGGGCTGTTGTTAGATTTCATCTAAGTGTATTTTAATCCGTATCAGATGAACTGATAGGGCAGAAATAATCCCCTTCAATTAAAGGTATCAGTCACCTATCTCAACCATTAGATCATATCAAATTCAAAGTACAAAACGATGCCAAAGCTTCACCAATCAGCATGAAGCGTAAGTTTGACCTACACCTAACCATCAAGCTGTATGCAGAGTGAAACCTTCGACACTCTTGGCGCTGGTTAGTGAGTATAGTGAGTGTTGGAGGATCTTAAGTGAGTCACAACAGTCCTGCGTGTTGTCAGTAGTAGTGAGTCGTCCTCGGCGCTGATTTACAGTCAATCAGAGACAGCTGAGCCGAGAGGTATTCCTATCTCTTGGCTCTCTTGGCTATAAAAAGCAAAGCCCCTCGGCATATTTACTGTATATACCAGTCATCCTAAACATGTAAAATGTCAATATACATCAGAGCAGCATGGTGAAAAAAAAAAAAAAAGTTAAAAAAGCATTAGTTTTGGAGGGGATTTAAATACATTCATTGAAAAGTGTGAACAAATGGAACAAATCTGGCAACGTCTGCAGGTTGTTGATGACATTTAACACCCGTTGCAAAGGTAAATAAGACATAGCTGTATACATACTGCAGGAGCGGAGGAGGAGGAGGTGATGAAAAGATGAATAAGAAATAGTGTGGAGGGAGAGAGAAACCCCCGACTGTGAATGGCATGTCTGCTATTTGTGGAAGAAGGAGGACAGAGACAGGCTTTCATTGCATGAAGATAGAGTAGGAGTGAACTGTATAAGCGTGTGGACATGTTGACAAGATGTCAGTCACCCACTGGAAACCTGATTTACTTCAATTTACAGACACAGTTTCGAAGATATGGCACTCGATATTCTATATATTTTCAATCATCAGACTAAAACCTACAGCAAGTATTGTCTGTTGATCCTGATATATGTTCTTCCTCTGTGCCATTGTGAGCGATGAATGTTGCACTGGGCGACATGTTCCTTCATGGCCGTGAACATGGTAACACTAGTTTATTTTGAGCTGATCCCATATACGCTGCCCCGCAGCTGGAAAACTAACACAGAGCCCTAAAATAGTCCCCTAAAATATGCAGTATTCACTCCTGTTTGAGTAACGTTTGCTAAAAACTACAGTGCCCAGCTGAATTAGAAAATTACTTATCCATTTTGAGAAAGAAACTGTATATTTGAGAACTGTTTTTATAGTTTTACGTCTTCAGAAGGACCCACTGAGAGTCACGAAAAGGCGTATGAATGACATGATAATTCGTAATATTTAGCGTGCAATAAGAACGCCGTTGTTGCTTTTGGCGTGTCATGTCTACGCCATGTAGTCTGTACTGACTGCAATATAAATGCATCCTCGTAAATATGCTAAGATCAGAATTAGCGACGTAGAATACAAAGTGAGAAAGACTGCTTGTGGTGGTATAGGTCCAACAAACACAGGACTTTTAATCTGGAGACCGGAGTTTTGTTTTGTAAGTTAGTGACATTTGTGATGTGTTTTCCATATATATGTTATATTTTACTTAGTTTAGTTTAGTTTACGTACTTATTTTAAGCCCAAACATGATGTTTTTCCTAAACTAAACTAAGTGTTTTTGTTGCCTAAAGCCATTTTTTCAAAAATAATGACAGTATTTTAAAAAAAAACTTAAAATAATGACTTAGTATTTAAAAAAAATTACTTAATATCTTAAAATAATGAAAGAATCTCAAAATAATAAATTAGTATTGCAAAATAATGAGAAACTTTCTCAAAACAACGACTTGATATCTCAAAATAACGACTTAGTATTTCAAAATAATGACTTTGAATCGCAAAATAATGAGAAACTTTCCCAAAATAATGACTTAGTATTTCAAAATAATGACTTAGTATCTCAAAAGTCATTATTTTGAAATACTAAGTAATTTTTTTGAGTAAGTTTGTCACTATAACAAACATAACTGCAGCCGTTACCGTAGTTTTGTTGCGTGGCGTAAATATGACACACAAAAAGCAGCGTATAATTAACGTGCAAAAACCCTAAAATGCGTCCTCATGACACGCAGAATGTCCTTATAATGTTGTGCTATTTACACGCCTTCCCAATCAATCAATCGCTTAGTGAAAATCCAACATTTTAAAACTTCATCTATGTATGTTCTATTGATATATTACTGTAAACATATTCATGTTTCTGTGCCATATCCAATGACTCCTCTAAAAACCTAATTTCCCCACCGGGATCATTATGGTTTCATGTTATCTTCTCGCCTCTCTGGCAGCTGACCTGCTGGCTGCATGGGGGGTCGTAACTCAGCCTCTTCCAGAAGGCCGGGGAAAGATAGCGAGAGAGCCCCGGAGATAGAGACACCGATAGGTTTGTAGGTTGGAGGGATGTAACACTATGTATAGCTTTGGAAACAGAGAAGAGGACATCCAGGGGGGGACGTCGAAGGAGACAGGGAAATCTTTGTCCCTGTAGAGATCAAGGGCTGTGGAGGACGGAGGGTTTGAATACCAGAGGAAGAGCTCAGAGGAGGAGCTCACCTCTCTCTCTCTCTGTCTCTCTCTGCAGCCTAACGACACATTTCAGGTGTCGAGAACAGAAACAGAGGAAGACGCTGAAGAGTTTTTGACCTCTCCTCTCAAGGAATCACGTTCTTCATTCAGGTGCAGCAACAGATCTCGTAAGTTAAAACTATTTTTAGAAGCTTGTACCAGTACGGAGCAACAGTATGGAGCATGACTTTAACCCAGCTGTATGTTTACATATTCATTGAATGCATTTTGTCTACGATTGGCAATAAAAGTCAGTCGTTGAGTCCAGTTTGATCCAGAATGAAGTATCTCATTAATTATTGGTGCACAGAGGATGAATCCCAATGACACCCTGACTTTTTATTAAAGGTACTATATGAAACTGAGACCTTCCTCGACTTCCTCGGTTGCCTATAACAGCCTGTGGACTGATTTCTATGTTTAAGGACTCAGAACTGTTTTGCCGAGAAAATCCAAAGAAGCCGTCGGTTGCTTTGTAATGTTAGCTTATAAAGTAATTTGCAAACTGCAAGCTATAGTTAGTATCATGGAGCCAATGGTCCAAATAAAATATAGAAACATTACAGAACAATATGTAATGGATAATGCCCGACAAAGGGGTCCATTATCAGGAATTAATGGATGATAAGGTGGGATGTCAGGATGCTGAGTGCAGTTCACTTAACGGCTGCAGGTGTCATTAATAACAAGGATTTTCTGAAAGTTACATACAGTACCTTTTAAGTGTCAAAATTTCCACTAACTTACTGAAAAATCTTACCAAATTCCTGTACAGGTTGCATGCTAGTGCTCGGCCAGAGGCTTAAAATTATCGTATTTTTTGCCCCACTAAGAATCAGACTAGTTGTCACATTACTTGTTTCTTCTTCTTATCTGTCCAGTAATCAGCAGACCTCCAGAGGCTGGAGCAGAGGGAGCACATTGGGGATACAAAGCCCAGTGTGTACAGCAGTACTATGGGCAAGGAAGACAACGGATATGGGTCTTGGAGAGGTAACTTTATTTTCCACTTATGTTTTGGTCGAGGGAGACTTTGGTCCAGTATTGAGGGAGAACGCTGCAGACGGCGGCCGCTAAACAGGCTGTAATGTAATCATATTGGGCAATTCAAACAGACCTGATCAAGTGAAATGTAAAGAAAAAGGTTTTATTTCTCTGTAGGATCCTTTCCATTATGTTGTCAGACACTTATAATAACAATCTGAGCCTGTCAGTGACAAAAACAAGCACTTTTAGTGGATGTAAACTGACTGGTGAGGTTTTGCCACGAGCGATTACATTGCAGCTCGTTTAGCGGCTGCCGTCTGCAGCGTTCCCCGCAACACCTTCTCACACGTTCTTCTTGTTTGACTTTTACAAACAATCTGAACAAACAAGTATACAGTAATATAATTTTTTTCATGTTCATTTACGTTTCTCTTAAAGTGTTTCTTTATTGTGTGTTGGAGAGGTTTTCATTGTTGTTGTTTTTGTGTGGTCTTCAAATGAACTCGCGCTGCAGGAAATCACCTCTTTGTCTTTCTGTGTACTGGTAGACGGTGATGAGCCCAAAACAGACGTCCACGCTGACAAAAAGACCGGAAGCAACCAGCCTTCACTCTGCAACTCTTTAGAAATTAGTAACTCGGTACGATTCTCTTTCTCCTGTTTATCCTAAAAATTCTAAATGTAAATGTAAAAACACAGGGTGTGGTTTTATCTTAATACACAAGGGGACAGAAGAGGGCTTTCCTTGCTCATCTTGGTGGTTTCAAATCCTTTGTGTGATTTAAATTTAAACTGTCCCCCATTGGAATTAAGTGATCTTGTGATAAAGAAAACAACATGTCTCAAATTGTCACCCTGTC